>NC_052067.1:4580469-4889344 GCF_015852505.1 Tachyglossus aculeatus
TCACTTCTCTGGGCCTCAGTTCCCTCATCTGGAAAATGGGGATTAAGACTGGGAGACCCCACCTGGGACAACCTGATCATCTTGCAACCACCCTAGCGCTTAGCACTGAGCTTTGCACCTTCTAGACTGTAAGCCCACTGTTGGGTATATACGTCCCTATATGTTACCAAACTTGTACTTCCCAAGCGCTTAGTACAGTGCTCTGCACACAGTAAGCGCTCAATAAATGCAATTGAATGAATGAATAAATGAAAGAGCCCAGGATTAGGAGTTAGAGGTCGTGGGTTCGAATCCTGGCTCCGCCAATGGTCAGCTGTGTGACTCTGGGCAAGTCACTTCACTTCTCTGGGCCTCAGTTCCTTCATCTGTAAAGTGGGGATGAAGACTGGGAGCCCCCCGTGGGACAACCCGATCACCTTGTGTCCTCCCCAGCGCTTAGAACAGTGCTTTGCACGTAGTAAGCGCTTAACAAATGCCATTATTATTCATCGTCATTTTCCAGATGAAGTGACCGAGGCACAGAGAAGCGACTCGCCCAAAGTCCCACGGCTGACAAGCGGCGGAGCCGGGATTCGAACCCACGACCTGTGACTCCAAAGCCCGTCCTTTTCCCACTAAGCCGCGCTGCTTCTCGACCGGCTGCGTGACCGCGGGCAAGTCACCTCACTGGGCCTCAGTCTGCTCCTCTGCAAAATGGGGACTGGATACCAGTTCCTCCCTCTTACTCTGCGAGCCCCAGGCGAGCTCCACCATCCCGTCTCGTCATCAATCAATCAGTCGCATTTATTGAGCGCTTACTGTGTGCAGAGCACCGTACTAAGCGCTTGGGAAGTACAAGTTGGCAACATATAGAGACGGGCACTTAATCAACTGCACGGTTCTTATTTTTATTAAGGGTCGCGTCTTCGGTTTATTACCCACCCTTCGGCCCGACCGAGCAGCCGCTCCCAAGCGCTCAATAAATACCACAGCGTGGCTCAGTGGGAAAGAGCTCGGGTTTGGGAGTCACGGGTTCTAATCCCGGCTCCGCCATTGGGCAAGTCCCTTCACTTCTCTGGGCCTCAGTTCCCTCATCTGGAAAATGGGGATGAAGACTGTGAGCCCCACGTGGGACAACCTGATGACCTTGTATCTCCCCCATTGATTAGAACGGTGCTTGGCACATAGTAAGCGCTTAACAAATACCAAAATTCGTACTAATTCGCTAATTAACAGTGCTTGTTAAATGCCACGAGACAACAGACTGGACATGACGCCAGCCTGTGAGCCCACTGTTGGGTAGGGACCGTCTCTCTATGTTGCCAACTTGGACTTCCCAAGCGCTTAGTACAGTGCTCTGCACCCAGTAAGCGCTCAATAAATACGATTGATTGATTGACGCCCGAACCACACGGTGCTTGCGGTCTAGGAGGTCAGAGGCCGGGTGTCCTGCCCGTTTTTATTTTATTTTTTAGCGCTCAATAAATACGATTGATTGGTTGACGCCCGAACCACACGGTGCTTGCGGTCTAGGAGGTCAGGGGCCGGGTGTCCTGCCCGTTTTTATTTTATTTTTTAGCGCTCAATAAATACGATTGATTGATTGACGCCCGAACCACACGGTGCTTGCGGTCTAGGAGGTCAGGGGCCGGGTGTCCCGCCCGTTTTTATTTTATTTTTTAGCGCTCAATAGATACGATTGATCGACTGACACCCGAACCACACGGTGCTTGCGGTCTAGGAGGTCAGAGGCCGGGTGTCCTGCCCGTTTTTATTTTATTTTTTGGCAGACGAGGAGGCGTGAAGCCCAGAGAAGCCGCGTCCCTTGCCCGCGGTTGAACACGGTGTATTTTTCCACCCCGACTCCGTGTATTTTCCACCCCGACTCCCAAGTTGGGCAGCTTTACCTTGTACTGGTCCGTGGGTCTCAGCTTGTTCCAAGGTTCGGGGTTGTTCTTTCTGTCCCAGCTTTTAAGAGAGAAGGCACGAAGACGTTATTTATTTATTCTATTTATTTTATTTTAATATGTTTCACTTTGTTGTCCGTCTCCCCCTTCTAGACTGTGAACCCGCTGTTGGGGAGGGACCGTCTCTAGATGGTGCCGACTTGGACTTCCCAAGCGCTTGGTCCAGTGCTCTGCACGTGGTGGGTGCTCAATAAATACGATTGATTGATTGATTAGGCATTCAACTTTCTGGTGTCACAGTCTCGCATCCGCCTGATCACCTTGTAACCTCCCCAGCGCTTAGAACAGTGCTTTGCACATAGTAAGCGCTTAATAAATGCCATTATTATTATTATTATTACTACAGTGCTCTGCACACGGTAAGCGCTCACTAAATACAATTGAATGAATGAATGAATGAATGGACGGCAGATGGCATTTGCCTGCCCCCTTTACGCTGGAGGAGAGCCAAATCATCACCATCAATCGTATTTATTGAGCGCTTACTGTGTGCAGAGCACTGTGCTAAGCGCTTGGGAAGTACAAGTTGGCAACATATAGAGACAGTCCCTATTTCAAACGAAAAGGCAGCGTGGCTCAGTGGAAAGAGCCCGGGCTTTGGAGTCAGAGGTCATGGGTTCAAATCCCGGCTCCGCCCCTTGTCAGCTGGGTGACTTTGGGCAAGTCACTTCACTTCTCTGGGCCTCAGTTCCCTCATCTGGAAAATGGGGATGAAGACTGTGAGCCCCCCTGTGTGACTTTGGGCAAGTCATTTCAATCAATCAATTGTACTTATTGAGCGCTTACTGTGTGCAGAGCACTGTACTAAGCGCTTGGGAAGTCCAAGTTGGCAACTTATAGAGACGGTCCCCTACCCAGATCCTCATTTAAGTAATTAATTAGCAATGGCATTTGTTAAGCGCTTACTAGGTGCAAAGCACCGTTCTAAGCGCTGGGGAGGTTCCAAGGTGATCAGGTTGTCCCACGGGGGGCTCACAGGCTTCATCCCCATTTTACAGATGAGGGAACTGAGGCCCAGGGAAGTGAAGTCACTTGCCCAAAGTCACTTGCCCAGCTGAGCCGGGATTTCACCCGACGAGGAACCCCGTGTGGCTATCAATCAATCAATCAATCAATCAATCGTATTTATTGAGCGCTTACTATGTGCAGAGCACTGTACTAAGCGCTTGGGAAGTACAAATTGGCAACACATAGAGGCAGTCCCTACCCAACAGTGGGCTCACAGTCTAAAAGGGGGAGACAGAGAACAGAACCAAACATACCAACAAAATAAAATAAATAGGATAGAAATGTACAAGTAAAATAAATAAATAAATAAATAAATAGAGTAATAAATATGTACAAATATGTGTGGCTAGCGGGTTTGGTGGCCAGTCGGCTCTTACCTGACATCGGGGTTGAACAGGGCGAGGCGCATGACGTACAGAGCGGCTCCGGTGCCCCCGGCTCCGATGAACAGGAACAGGGGGATCAACTAGGACGAGAGGAAGAAGACGGACGATTGGAGAAAAGGGGAGGGGAGCGGGTCCCTTAATAATAATAATAATAATAATAATAATAATAGCACTTATTAAGCGCTAACTAGGTGCAAAGCATCATCATCATCATCATCAATCGTATTTATTGAGCGCTTACTATGTGCAGAGCACTGTACTAAGCGCTTGGGAAGTACAAATTGGCAACATATACAGTCATCATCATCATCATCAATCGTATTTATTGAGCGCTTACTATGTGCAGAGCACTGTACTAAGCGCTTGGGAAGTCCAAATTGGCAACATCTAGAGACAGTCCCTACCCAACAGTGGGCTCACAGTCTAAAAGGGGGAGACAGAGAACAAAACCAAACATACTAACAAAATAAAATAAATAGGATAGAGATGGACAAGTAAAATAAATAGAGTAATAGATACGTACAAACATATATACATCTATACAGGTGCTGTGGGGAAGGGAAGGAGGTAAGACGGGGGGATGGAGAGGGGGACGAGGGGGAGAGGAAGTAAGGGGCTCAGTCTGGGAAGGCCTCCTGGAGGAGGTGAGCTCTCAGCAGGGCCTTGAAGGGAGGAAGAGAGCTAGCTTGGCGGATGGGCAGAGGGATGGAGGGCATTCCAGGCACTGTTCTAAGCGCTGGGGAGGTTACAAGGTGATCAGGTTGTCCCACGGGGGGCTCACGGTCTTCATCCCCATCTTCCAGATGAGGTAACTGAGGCTCAGAGAAGTGAAGTGGCTTGCCAAAAGTCACACAGCTGACGATTGGTGGAGCCGGAATTTGAATCCCTGACCTCTGACTCCAAAGCCACGCCCTTCCCCGACAAATCCCTCACTTCCTCTTCTCCCCCTCCCTTCTGCTTCGTCGCCTTGGATTTGCTCCCTTTATTCACCCCTCCAGCGCTTACGTACACATCTGCAATTTATTTCTCTTAACGGCCGTCTCCCCCCGAAAGGGAGTGTAGCTACCGACTCGGACTTATAGGTGTCCTCTCCCAAGAGAAGCAGCGTGGCTCAGTGGAAAGAGGACGGGCTTTGGAGTCCGAAGTCGTGGGTTCGAATCCCGGCTCCGCCAACTGTCATTCATTCATTCAATCGTATTTAGTGAGCACTTACTGTGTGCAGAGCACTGTACTAAGCGCTTGGGCTCTAGACCGTGAGCCCACTGTTGGGTAGGGACCGTCTCTATATGCTGCCAACTTGCACTTCCCAAGCGCTTAGTACAGTGCTCTGCACACAGTAAGCGCTTAATAAATATGATTGAATGAATGAATGAATGGGAAGTACAAGTTGGCAACATCATCATCATCAATCGTATTTATTGAGTGCTTACTGTGTGCAGAGCACTGTACTAAGCGCTTGGGCTCCAGACTGTGAGCCCACTGTTGGGTAGGGACCATCTCTATATGTTGCCAACTTGTGCTTCCCAAGCGCTTAGTACAGTGCTCTGCACACAGTAAGCGCTCCATAAATACGATTGAATGAATGAATGAATGAATGGGAAATACAAGTTGGCAACATAAGTTGTCAGCTGTGTGACTTTGGGCAAGTCATTTCGCTTCTCTGGGCCTCAGTTCCCTCATCTGTCAAATGGGGATGAATCAATCAATCAATCAATCGTATTTACTGAGCGCTTACTATGTGCAGAGCACTGTACTAAGCGCTTGGGAAGTACAAATTGGCAACACATAGAGACAGTCCCTACCCAACAGTGGGCTCACAGTCTAAAAGGGGGAGACAGAGAACAAAACCAAACATACCAACAAAATAAAATAAACAGGATAGAAATGTACAAGTAAAATAAATAAATAGAGTAATAAATATGTACAACCAAATATACATATATACAGGTGCTGTGGGGAAGGGAAGGAGGTAAGATGGGGGGATGGAGAGGGGGACGAGGGGGAGAGGAAGGAAGGGGAATGAAGACCATGAGCCCCTCGTGGGACATCCTGATCACCCTGTAACCTCCCCGGCGCTTAGAACAGTGCTTTGCACATAGTAAGAGCTTCATAAATGCCATCATCGGTATTATTATCATTACAGTGGTTTGAATACCGATCAGTGTTTACTAAATTCTCAACAGAGCGCTCTTGCACGGGTTGACGCCCCGACACCACTGTCCGATTGCGGCAGAGCCGGATCACGGGTCGTCTCCCGCCCTCGGGAAGTGGAAGGAAACGATTCCTAAGTAGTCCGCAGCGATAAAACAGGGAGTGAAGTTGGCAGGGTGTGGTGGCACAATTCAATTCCCACCTCTTCCCTCCCACGTCAATGTTGAAGGATGGATGAATTCATCTTCTAGACTGTGAGCCCGCTGTTGGGTGGGGACCGTCTCTATATGTTGCCAACTTGGACTTCCCAAGTGCTTAGTACAGTGCTCTGCACACAGTAAGCGCTCAATAAATACGATTGAATCAATGAATGAATTTCTGGATTGTGAGCCTGTTGTTGTGTAAGGATTTGTTCTATTTTGACACCCGTCTACACGTTTTGTTTTGTTGCCTGTCTCCCCCTGCTAGACTGTGAGCCCGTTGTCGGGTAGGGACCGTCTCTAGATGTTGCCAACTTGGACTTCCCAAGCGCTTAGTACAGTGCTCTGCACACAGTAAGCGCTCAATAAATACGACTGAATGAATGAATCTCTAGACTGTGAGCCTGTTGCGTAAGGATTTGTTCTGACGATTGTGACACCCGTCTACACGTTTTGTTTTGCCGCCTGTCTCCCCCTTCTAGACTGTGAGCCCGCTGTTGGGGAGGGACCGCCTCTAGATGTTGCCGACTTGGACTTCCCAAGCGCTTAGTACAGTGCTCCGCACACAGTAAGTGCTCAATAAATACGATCGAACGAATACATGAACGAATTGTCCCTACTTGTTGCCGAATTGTACTTTCCAAGCGCTTAGTACAGTGCTCGGCACACAGTAAGCGCTCAATATGTGGCTCAGTGGAAAGAGCACGGGCTTTGGAGACAGAGGTCGTGGGTTCGAATCCCAGCTCCGCCACATGTCCGCTGTGTGACTTTGGGCAAGTCACTTCACTTCTCTGGGCCTCAGTTCCCTCATCTGTAAAATGGGGCTGATGACTGTGAGCCCCAAGTGGGACAACCTGATCACCTTGTATCCCCCCAGCGCTTAAAACAGTGCTTTGCACACAGTAAGCGCTTAATAAATGCCATCATTACTATTAAAATGGGGATTAGGACTGTGAGCCCCCCCCCCATGGGACAACCTGATCACACTGTAACCTCCCCAGCGCTTAGAACAGTGCTTTGCACACAGCAAGCGCTTAATAAATGCCATCATTATCGTTAAAATGGGGGTGAAGACTGTGAGCCCCCGTGGGACAACCTGATCACCTTGTAACCTCCCCAGCGCTTAGAACAGTGCTTTGCACATAGTAAGCGCTTAACAAATGCCATCATTATTATTATAATTATTATGAATACACGAGATTGGCGTTGTCTACGGTCCTTGTCCCATGCGGAGCTCAGGGCCCCGGGGGTGGGGGGGGGGAGCAGTAATTCACTCATTCATTCAATCGTATTTATTGAGCGCTTACTGTAATGAAGCCCAGAGAAGTGAAGTGACTTGCCCGGGGTCACACAGCAGGCCGGAGGAGAATGCGGGCGGACGGCCTGCAGGCCCGGGCTCCACCTAGTATGTGGGTGGCTGGGTGGGTGTGTAAACCTGTATATCTGTTTGTACATACTTATTACTCTATTTATTTATTTATTTTATTTGTACGTATTTATTCTATTTATTTTATTTTGTTACCATGTGTTGTTTTGTTGTCTGTCTCCCCCTTCTAGACCGCGAGCCCGCTGTTGGGTAGGGACCGTCTCTGTGTGTTGCCGACTTGCGCTTCCCGAGCGCTTAGTCCAGTGCTCTGCACACCGTAAGCGCTCAATAAATACGATCGAATGAATACCTCTATATGTTTGTACATGTTTATCACTCTGTTTATTTATTTTACTTGTACATATTAATTCTATTTATTTTATCTTGTTAATCTGTTTTCTTTTGTCGTCTGTCTCCCCCTTCTAGACTGTGAGCCCGCTGTTGGGTAGGGACCGTGTCCGTATGTCGTTGACTTGTATTTCCCAAGTGCTTAGTGCAGTGCTCTGCACACAGTAAGCGCTCAATATGACTGAATTTGTATATCTGTTTGTACATATTTATTACTCTATTTATTTATTTATTTTACTTGTACGTATTTATTCTATTTATTTTATCTTGTTAACATGTTTTGTTTTGTTGTCTGTCTCCCCCTTCTAGCCCGTGAGCCCGCTGTTGGGTAGGGACCGTCTCTAGATGTTGCCAACTTGGACTTCCCAAGCGCTTAGTACAGCGCTCTGCACACAGTAAGCGCTCAATAAATATGATCGAATGAACGGATGAAAGTGGGTGGGTGGGGTGTGCCGTTTCTGGGTGCAGCTGCGGCTCGGGTGTCGAGGAGGGGAATTCATTCATTCATTCAGTCATATTTATTGAGCGCTTACTGTGTGCAGAGCACTGTACTAAGCGCTTGGGAAGTAAAGTTGATGGGGAAGGGGCCCCCCATGGAGGGAAAGCCCACTGTTGGGTAGGGACTGTCTCTATGTGTTGCCAATTTGTACTTCCCAAGCGCTTAGTACAGTGCTCTGCACATAGTAAGCGCTCAATAAATATGATTGATGATAATGATGATGACACGGGGGGGGGGGTGGGGGCGGGAGGGGACAGCCGGACATCAGGAGTGCTCAGCCAGGCCCTTGGGAGGGGTGGCGTGTCACGGAGGCCTCAGCCTGGCAGAGGGTCCTGGGTTCTAATCCCAGCTCCTCCACTTCTCTGCTGTGTGACCTTGGGCAAGTCACTGAGCAGCAGCGTGGCTCTGTGATTGGAGTCAGAGATCGTGGGTTCGAATCCCGACTCCGCCAACTGTCAGATGGGTGACCTTGGACAAGTCCCTTCACGTCTCTGGGCCTCAGTTCCCTCATCTGGAAAATGGGGATTGAGACTGTGAGCCCCACGTGGGACACCCTGATCACCTTGTAAACTCCCCAGGGCTTAGAGCAGTGCAGGGCACATTCATTCATTCGTTCATTCAATCGTATTCATTGAGCGCTTACTGTGTGCAGAGCACTGTAGTAAGCGCTTGGGGAGTACAAGTTTGGGCACATAGTAAGCGCCTCCCAAGGGCCCACCTTTTACTTCTCTGGGCCTCAGTTCCCTCATCTCTAAAATGGGGATTGAGACTGTGAGCCCCACGTGGGGCAACCTGATCACCTTGTAAGCTTCCCAGCGCTTAGAACAGTGCTTGGCATATAGTAAGCACTAAATAAATGCCATCATTATGATTATTATGACGATTATTATAACAATGGAACCATCCCAGCGCTTAGAACAGTGCTTGGCACGTAGTAAGCGCTTAATAAATGTCATCATTATTATTATTATTACAATGGAACCATCCCGGCGCTTAGAACAGTGCTTGGCACGTAGTAAGCGCTTAATAAATGTCATCATTATGATTATTATTACAATGGAACCATCCCGGCGCTTAGAACAGTGCTTGGCACGTAGTAAGTGCTTAATAAATGCCATCATTACGATTATTATTATGATTATTATTACAATGGAACCACCCCAGCGCTTAGAACAGTGCTGGGCACATAGTGAGCGCTTAATACCATCATTATGACTATTATTATTATTATTACAATATAACCACCCCAGCGCTTAGAACAGTGCTGGGCACATAGTGAGCGCTTAATACCATTATTATTATGATGATGATTATTACAATAGAGCCACCCCAGCGCTTAGAACAGTGCTGGGCACATAGTGAGCACTTAATACCATTATTATCATGATGATTATTATTACAATGGGGCCACCCCAGCGCTTAGAACAGTGCTGGGCACATAGTGAGCGCTTACTACCATTATTATTATGATGATGATTATTACAATGGAACCACCCCGGCGCTTAGAACAGTGCTGAGCACATAGTGAGCGCCTAATACCATTATTATGATGATGATTATTATTACAATGGAACCACCCCGGCGCTTAGGACAGTGCTGGGCACATAGTGAGCGCTTAATACCATTATTATGATGATGATTATTATTACAATGGAACCACCCCAGCGCTCAGAACAGTGCTGAGCACATAGTGAGCGCCTAATACCATTATTATGATGATTATTATTATTACAATGGAGCCACCCCAGCGCTTAGAACAGTGCTGGGCACATAGTGAGCGCTTAATACCATTATTACTATGATGATTATTATTACAATGGAACCACCCCGGCGCTTAGAACACTGCTGGGCACATAGCGCTTAATACCATTATTATGATGATGATGATTATTACAATGGAACCACCCCAGCGCTTAGCACAGTGCTGGGCACATAGTGAGCGCTTACTACCATTATTATGATGATGATTATTACTACAATGGAACCACCCCAGCGCTTAGAACAGTGCTGGGCACCTAGTGAGCGCTTAATACCATTATTATTATGATGATGATTATTACAATGGAGCCACCCCAGCGCTTAGAGCAGGGCTGGGCACATAGTGAGCGCTTAATACCATCACTTTTATGATGATTATTACTACGATATAACCACCCCAGCGCTTAAAACAGTGCGGGGCACATAGTGAGCGCTTAATAAATGCCACCACTGTGACTATTATTATTATTATTACAATATAACCTCCCCAGCGCTTAGAACAGTGCTGGGCACATAGTAAGCGCTTAATCCATGCCATTATTATGATTATTGTTACAATGGAACCATCCCAGCGCTGGGCACGTGGTGAGCGCTTAATAAATGCCATCATTATGATTCTGATTATTACAATGGAACCATCCCAGCGCTTAGAACAGTGCTGGGCACGTAGTAGGCGCTTAATAAATGCCATAATAATAATAATAATAATAATAATAATAATAAAAGGGGGATGAAGGCTGTGAGGTGAGTAGGCCAAGGTCACATGGCGGGCGCCACCATGACGGGCCCTGGGGGTTGCCCGGGGGGTCAGAGGTCATGGGGGGGTCAGGGGTCACTCACACTGGGGTGCTTCTTGGCCTGAGTGACCATCAGACGGAACATGATGGCGGCGGGGTCTCCTTCACCTTCTCCTCCGTCCTCCTCTGGGCGCCCAATGTCACTGAGGCCCGAGGACGGCGCGAGGGGCGGGGCCTGCCCGGGAGGAGACGGGCCGCCATTGGTCGGCTCCCGGGGGGAAACGGGCCCTGATTGGGCGCCGCCCGGGAGGACTCGGCCCGCCATTGGGCGGACGGGAGAGGGGCGGGGCCGGCCCGGAGACGGGTCCGGATTGGACGGCGCCCGTGTGGGGACGGGTCGTGATTGGACGCCGCCCGGCAGGGGACGGGCCGTGATTGGGCGGGCGCTGAGGGGAGAGGGCGGGGCGGGCCGTGATTGGGCGGGAGCTGAGGGGGGGAAGGGGGCGGGGACGAACCTGAGACAGACCCGGATTGGGCGGCGCCCGGGAAGAGACGGGCCGTGATTGGATGCCTCCCGGGAGGGCTCGGGACGCCATTGGTCAGAGGGGTGGGGGGCGGGGCCTGCCCGGAGACGGGCCGCCATTGGGCGCGGGCTGACGAGAAATGGGCGGGGCCCGGTTGGGGACGGGCCGCCATTAGGCGGAATCTGAGGAGAGCGGGGGAAGCATTCATTCATTCATTCATTCATTCATTCATTCATTCATTCATTCATTCATTCATTCATTCATTCATTCATTCATTCATTCATTCATTCATTCACTTTTTTTTAATGGCATTTATTAAGCGCTTACTGTTTGCAAAGCACTGTTCTAAGCGCTGGGGAGGTTACAAGGTGATCAGGTTGTCCCACAGGGGGCTCACAGTTTTAGCCCCATTATACAGATGAGGTAACTGAGGCCCAGAGAAGTTAAGTGAGCCCACTGTTGGGTAGGGACCGTCTCTATATGTTGCCAATTTGTACTTCCCAAGCGCTTGGTACAGTGCTCTGCACACAGTAAGCGCTCAATAAATACGATTGATGATGAAGTGACTTGCCCAAAGTCACCCAGCTGACAATTGGCAGAGCTTCGTTCATTCATTCATTCATTCATTCATTCATTCCATCAATCAATCAATCAATCGTATTTATTGAGCGCTTACGGTGTGCAGAGCACTGTACTAAGCGCTTGGGAAATACAAGTTGGTGACACACAGGTACGGTCCCTACCCAACAGCGGGCTCACAGTCTAGAAGGGGCAGCGTGGCTCAGTGGAAAGAGCCCGGGCTTTGGAGTCAGAGGTCGTGGGTTCTAATCCCGACTCCGCCATCTGTCTGCTGTGGGACCTTGGGCAAGTCACTTCTCTGGTCCTCAGTTCCCTCATCTGGAAAATGGGGGTGAAGCCCGTGAGCCCCGTGTGGGGCAACCTGTTTATCTCGTATCCGCCCTAGCGCTTAGAACAGTGCTTTGTACTTCCAAAGCGCCTAGTAATAATAATAATAATAATAACATTTATTAAGTGCTTACTATGTGCAAAGCACTGTTCTAAGCGCTGGGGAGGTTACAAGGTGATCAGGTTGTCCCACGGGGGGCTCACAGTCTTCACCCCCATTTTCCAGATGAGGGAACTGAGGCCCAGAGAAGTGATGTCTCCCCTTTTTAGACTGTGAGCCCACAGTTGGGTAAGGACTGTCTCTATATGTTGCCAACTTGTACTTCCCTAGCGCTTGGTATAGTGCAATGCACACAGTAAGTGCTCAATAAATGCGATTGATTGATTGAAATGACTTGCCCAGAGTCACACAGCTGACAAGTGGCAGAGTCGGGATTTGAACGCATGACCTCTGATTCCAAAGCCCGGGCTCTTTCCATTGAGCAACACTGCCTCAATGACCTCAACTGTAAAATGGGGATGAAGACTGTGAGTCCCCCGTGGGACAACCTGATCCCCTTGTAACCTCTCCAGTGCTTAGAACAGTGCTTGGCACATAGTAAGCGCTTAGTAAATGCCATCATTATCATTAGCGAAGCAGCATGGCTCAGTGGAAAGAGCCCGGGCTTGAGAGTCAGAGGTCATGGGTTTGAATCCCAGCTCCGCCACTTGTCAGCTGTGTGACTTTGGGCAAGTCACTTCACTTCTCTGGGCCTCAGTTACTGCGGGCCCACTGTTGGGTAGGGACCGTCTCTATATGTTGCCAACTTGTATTTCCCAAGTGCTTAGTACAGTGCTCTGCACACAGTTGTTCTCTGTCTCCCCCTTTTAGACTGTGAGCCCACTGTTGGGTAGGGACTGTATCTATATGTTGCCAACTTGTACTTCCCAAGCGCTTAGCACAGTGCTCTGCACGCAGTAAGCGCTCAATAAATACGATTGATTGATTGCCTGCCTGACAGGCGCGCGCAGGCCGAGAAGCTACGGCGCCTGCGCCAACCAGTCCATCGGTGGCGGGGAGGGGTGGGGAGAGACGGCCGGCCGGGGCGCATGCGCGTACCAGTCCCGCGAGGGCGAGAGGGGTGCGCATGCGCGAAGCAGTCTCTAGGGGGCGGGGGAGGGCGGGGAGAGCGCGCGTGCGCGAAGGAGTCCCTCGCGGGCGTGGAGGAAAACGCACATGTGTTTAGCAGTCCCTCGGGGGTGGGCTGAGGAGCGTGGTTTTATTCATTCATTCATTCATTCATTCTCTCTGATCTCCCATCCTCGTGTCTCTCTCCACTTCAATCCATACTTCATGCTGCTGCCCGGATTATCTTTGTCCAGAAACACTCTGGGCATGTTACTCCCCTCCTCAATAATCTCCAGTGGCTACCAATCAACCTGCGCATCAGGCAGAAACTCCTCACCCTGGGCTTCAAGGCTGTCCATCCCCTCGCCCCCTCCTACCTCACGTCCCTTCTCTCCTTCTCCAGCCCAGCCCTCACCCTCCGCTCCTCTGCCGCTAATCTCCTCCCCGTTAGGCCTCGTTCTCGCCTGTCCCGCCATCGACCCCCGGCCCACGTCATCCCCCGGGCCTGGAATGCCCCCAATCCCTCTGCCCACCCGCCAAGCTAGCTCTCTTCCTCCCTTCAAGGCCCTGCTGAGAGCTCACCTCCTCCAGGAGGCCTTCCCAGACTGAGCCCCATCCTCCCTCTCCCCCTTGTCCCCCCTCCATCCCCCATCTTACCTCCTTCCCTTCCCCACAGCACCTGTATATATGTATATATGTTTGTACATATTTATTACTCTATTTATTTATTCTCATTTTCTTCTTCTTCTTCTCATCTTCATTTATTCTTCTACAGCCCAGCCCGCACCCTCCGCTCCTCCGCCGCTAATCTCCTCACCGTTAGGCCTCGTTCTCGCTTGTCCCGCCATCGACCCCCGGCCCACGTCCTCCCCCGGGCCTGGAATAGCATCCCTCTGCCCATCCGCCAAGCTAGCTCTCTTCCTCCCTTCAAGGCCCTACTGAGAGCTCACCTCCTCCAGGAGGCCTTCCCACACTGAGCCCCTTCCTTCCTCTCCCCCTCGTCCCCCTCTCCTTCCCCCCATCTTACCTCCTTCCCTTCCCCACATCACCTGTATATATGTATATATGTTTGTACATATTTATTACTCTATTTATTTATTTATTTTACTTGTCCATATCTATTCTATTTATTTTATTTTGTTAGTATGTTTGGTCTTGTTCTCTGTCTCCCCCTTTTAGACTGTGAGCCCACTGTTGGGTAGGGACTGTCTCTATATGTTGCCAATTTGTACTTCCCAAGCGCTTAGTACAGTGCTCTGCACATAGTAAGGGCTCAATAAATACGACTGATCGATTGATTTTACTTGTACATATCTATTCTATTTATTTTATTTTGTTGGTATGTTTGGTTTTGTTCTCTGTCTCCCCCTTTTAGACTGTGAGCCCACTGTTGGGTAGGGACTGTCTCTACATGTTGCCAATTTGTACTTCCCAAGCGCTTAGTACAGTGCTCTGCACATAGTAAGCGCTCAATAAATACGATTGAGGATGATGAGAAGCGGCCGAGGCGCATGCGCGAGCCAGTCCGGCGGGAGGGTATTAGCGTGCATGCGCGAACCGGTCCCGCGGGGGGAGAGCGCGCGTGCGTGAAGCGGTTCTTCAGGGGCGGGTGGGCTGGGAGATTGGGGGCAGTACGCATGCGCAAGCTTGTCCGGCGGGCGAGGGAGGAAGAGCGCATGCGCGATGCGGTCCCTCGGGGGCGAGGCGAGCGTGCGTCAGCGTGCGTGCGTGCGTCAGCGTGCGTCAGGCCTTGCCCCTTGGCAGGCCTAGTTGTTGGCAGGGTTGCCCACTGTTGCCTGGCAACGCTAGGGCCCCAACCGTCCTGCTCAGCCCCCCGTTCGTCCAAACAGTAGCACCAAGCACGACATCCTGCCCCTCATCCCCCGCTTCCCAATGGCCTCCCTTCCCCCCTCTCCTCACGCATCCGGGGTAGGAAGTCAGGTGGCAAAGGAAGGAAGGAAGGAAGGAGGGGAGGGAGGAAGGGGCGCCCAGCCCTCAAAGGTTGCTAGGAAGGGGCGTGATTTGATTGTATTTTATTTTTTTCCCAGCGAAATGAGCAGGGACAGACGGTAACTATGGTATGTAGGACCCCCCCTCCCCCACGGTTTGGCAACTAATAATGACATTAATTGTAATAATAATGGTATTTGTTAAGCGCTTACTATGTATTGACATGGTGGCTTTCGGGCCAGGTGGGGCAGGTGGAGGGGAGGAAATGGGCAGCTCGGTAGGGGAAAACAGCCCTTGGAGACAGCCATGCTTTTCATCATCATCATCATCATAATGCCATCATTATTATTATTATTATAATGACGGTATTTGTTAAGCGCTTACTATGTGCAAAGCTCTGTTCTAAGCACTGGGGAGGTTACAAGGTGATCAGGTTGTCCCACGGGGGGGCTCACAGTTTTAATCCCCATTTGACAGATGAGGTAACTGAGGCCCAGTGAATTGACTTTCCCAAAGTCACCCAGCTGACAGTTGGCGGAGCCGGGATTTGAACCCATGACCTCCGACTCCAAAGCCCGGGCTCTTTCCATTGAGCCACGCTGCTTCATCATCTTCATTCATTCATTCATATTTATCGAGCGCTTACTGTGTGCAGAGCACTGTACTAAGCGCTTGGGAAGTAGAAGTTGGCAACATATAGAGACGGTCCCTACCTAATAATAATAATAATGATGATGATGGCATTTGTTAAGTTCTTACTATGTGCCAAGCACTGTTCTAAGCGCTGGGGGGATACAAGGTGATCAGGTTGTCCCACGTGGAGCTCACAGTCTTCATCCCCATTTTACAGATGAGGGAATTTAGGCCTAGAGAAGTGAAGTGACTTGCCCAAATTCACACAGCTGACAGTTGGCGGAGTCAGGATAATAATAATAATAATGATGGTATCTATTAAGCGCTTACTATGTGCAAAGCACTATTCTAAGCGCTGGGGGAGATACAAGGTGATCAGGTTGTGCCACGTGGGGCTCACAGTCTTAATCCCCATTTTACAGATGAGGGAACTGAGGCCCAGAGAAGTTAAGTGGCTTGCCCAAAGTCACACAGCTGACAATTGGCAGGGTTGGGATTTGAAGCCATGACCTCTGACTCCAAAGCCCGAGCTCTTTCCACTGAGCCACGCTGCTTCTCTGTATTCATTCATTCAATAATATTTATTGAGCGCTTACTGTGTGCAGAGCACTGGACTAAGCACTTGGGAAGTCCAAGTGGGCAACATGTAGAGACGGTCCCTACCCAACAACGGGCTCACAGTCTAGAAGGAGGAGACAGACAACAAAACTCCACATGTGTTAAGTCCCTTTCCACATGGGGCTAACAGTCTTCATCCCCATTTTAAAAATAATTTTCAGCCCCATTTAAAAAAAAATATAATAATAGTACTTGTTAAGCGCTTACTATGTGCCCAGCCCTGTTCTAAGTGCCGGGGTACATACAAGGTAATCAGGTGGTCCCACATGGGGCTCGCAGTCTTCATCCCCATTTTACAGATGAGGGAACTGAGGCCCAGAGGAGCGAAGCAGCTTGCCCAAGGTCACCCAGCGGAGGTGGGATTAGAACCCGTGCCCTCTGACTCCCAAGCCCGGGCTCTTATGTTGCCAATTTGTACTTCCCAAGCGCTTAGTACAGTGCTCTGCACATAGTAAGCGCTCAATAAATACGATTGATTGATTGATTGATTTCCACTGAGCCACGCTGCCTCACAGCAGCGTTGAACCTGAAGAACCCGTGGGGGGAAACAGAGGCCCAAAAGGATCCAGCAGTCAATTCATCAATTGGGCGGGCGAAGGAGGTGGCCCGCAAGCAGCAGCCTTCTCCTCAAGAGAGGGATGCTCGGCGGCCTTGGGCAGGTCACTTCCCTGGACCTCAGTTTCCTCATCTGTAGAATGGGACAGGGGCCTCTGTGGGACAGGGACTGTGACCAACCCGACGACCTTCTATCTACTGCAGTGCTTACATCATCATCATGGCATTTATTAAGCGCTTACTATGTGCAAAGCACTGTTCTAAGCGCTGGGGTGGTCACAAGGTGATCAGGTTGTCCCACGGGGGGCTCACAGTCTTCATCCCCATTTGACAGATGAGGAAACTGAGGGACAGAGAAGCGAAGTGACTCGCCCAAAGTCACACAGCTGACAGTTGGCAGAGCCGGGATTTGAACCCACGACCTCTGACTCCCAAGTCCGGGATCTTTCCACTGAGCCACGCTGCTTCTCTTACTTGGGTTGGCTCATAGTAAGTGATTAATAAGTGATTAGAGAAGCAGCGTGGCTCAGTGGAAAGAGCACGGGCTTTGGAGTCCGAGATCATGGGTTCAAATCCCGGCTCCGCCACTTGTTAGCTCTGTGACTTTGGACAGGTCGCTTAACTTCTCTGGGCCTCAGTTCCCTCATCTGGAAAATGGGGACTAAGATTGCGAGCCCCCCGGTGAGACGACCTGAACACCTTGTAACCTCCCCAGGGCTTAGAACAGTGCTTTGCACATAGTAAGCGCTTAATAAATGTCATTATTATTATTATTATGTATCATAATTTATTATTGAGGGGAGGAGGGGGCACGTCAGCTCCTTGTGGGCAGCGAATGTGTGTGCTTATTATTAATAATAATAATAATGGTGGCATTTGTTAAGCGCTTACTATGTGCAAAGCACTGTTCTAAGCACTGGGGGAATACATGGTGATCTGGTTGTCCCACGTGGGGCTCACCGTCTTCATCCCCATTTTCCAGATGAGGGAACTGAGGCTCAGAGAAGCTAAGCGACTTGCCCAAGGTCACACAGCAGACATGTGGCAGAGCCGGGATTCGAACCCATGACCTCTGACTCCAAAGCCCGGGCTCTTTCTAACTGAGCCGCGTCGTATTGTCCTCTCCTAAGTGCTTAGTTTAGTGCTGTGCTCGCAGTTATCGATACAGTTGACGACTTGACACCTGTCCACATGTTTTGTTTTGTTGTCTGTCTCTTTCTAGGCTGTGAGCCCGTTGTTGGGTAGGGACCGTCTCCATATGTCGCCGACTTGGACTTCCCAAGCGCTTAGTACAGTGCTCTGCGCACAGAAAGTGCTCAATAAATACGAATGAATGAATGAATTGAATGAACAAAGGAATGAATGAATGAAAAGGTGGGAAGGGAAGGAGGAGAACTGTGAGATGGGTTCAGGTTCAGGGAGGAGGTGAGCAGAGGGAGAAAGAGGGCAGAGTAAACACAGGGGCTGTGGGAGACAAGTGGAACGTGGTGGGAGAAAAAAATGGAATAATAATAATAATAATAATAATGGCATTTATTAAGCACTTACTATATGCGAAGCACTGTTCTAAGCACTGGGGAGATTACAAGGTGATCAGGTTGTCCCACGGGGGGCTCACAGTCTTCATCCCCATTTTATTATGGCATTTATTAAGCACTTACTATGTGCAAAGCACTGTTCTAAGCGCTGGGGAGGTTACAAGGTGATCAGGTTGTCCCACGGGGGGCTCACAGTCTTCACCCCCATTTTATTATTATTATTGTTATGGCATTTATTAAGCACTTACTATGTGCAAAGCACTGTTCTAAGCGCTGGGGAGGTTACAAGGTGATCAGGTTGTCCCACGAGGGGCTCACAGTCTTCATCCCCATTTTATTATTATTATGGCTTTTATTAAGCACTTACTATGTGCAAAGCACTGTTCTAAGCACTGGGGGGATACAAGGTGATCAGGTTGTCCCACGGGGGGCTCACTGTCTTCATCCCCATTTTATTATTATTATACCATTTATTAAGCTCTTACTATGTGCAAAGCACTGTTCTAAGTGCTGGGGAGGTTACAAGGTGATCAGGTTGTCCCACGGGGGGCTCACAGTCTAAATCCCTATTAATACTCTATCTATCTATTTATTTATTTATTTATTTATTTATTTATTTATTTATTTATTTATTTATTTCACTTGTACATATCTATTCTATTTATTTTATTTTGTTAGTATGGTTTTGTTCTCTGTCTCCCCCCTTTTAGACTGTGAGCCCACTGTTGGGTAGGGACTGTCTCTATATGTTGCCAACTTGGACTTCCCAAGCGCTTAGGACAGTGCTCTGCGCACAGTAAGCGCTCAATAAATACGATTGATTGATTCATTCATCCCCGTTTTCCAGATGAGGTAACTGAGGCCAAGAGAAGTGAAGTGACTTGCCCACAGTCACACAGCTGACAATTGGCGGAGCCGGGATATGAACCCGTGACCTCTGACTCCAAAGCCTGGGCTCTTTCCACTGAGCCACGCTGCCTCAATGGTATAATGGTATGTGTTAAGCGCTTACTATGTGCCAACCACTGTTTTGAGCGCTGGGGGAGGTACCAGGTCATCAGGTGGCCCCACGTGGGGCTCACAGTCTCCATCCCCATTTTACGGATGAGGGAACTGAGGCCCAGAGAAGTGATGCGACTCGCCCAAGGCCACCCGGCGGACGGGTGGCGGAGCCGGGATTAATAATTAGCGATTGGAGAAGGAGCCCGGACTTGGGAGTCCGAGGTCCTGGGTTCCAGAGAAGCAGCGTGGCTCAGTGGAAAGAGCCCGGGCTTTGGAGTCAGAGGTCATGGGTTCAAATCCCGGCTCTGCCACTTGTCAGCTGTGTGACTTTGGGCAAGTCACTTCACTTCTCTGGGCCTCAGTTCCCTCATCTGTAAAATGGGCATGAAGACTGTGAGCCCCCTGTGGGACAACCTGATCACCTTGTAACATCTCCAGCGCTTAGAACAGTGCTTTGCACATAGTAAGCGCTTAATAAATGCCATAATAATAATAAAATGGGGATGAAGACTGTGAGCCCCTCGTGGGACAACCTGATCACCTTGTAACATCTCCAGCGCTTAGAACAGTGCTTTGCACATAGTAAGTGCTTAATAAATGCCATCATTATTATTATTATATATGTTTGTATGGATTTATCACTCAATTTATTTTACTTGTACATATGTATTATTCTATTTATTTTGTTAATGATGTGCATCTAGCTTTAATTCTATTTGTTCTGACGATTTTGACACCCGTCTCCACGTTTTGCTTTGTTGTCTGTCTCCCCCTTCTAGACCGTGAGCCCGCTGTTGGGTAGGGACCGTCTCTATATGTTGCCGACTTGTACTTCCCAAGCGCTTAGTACAGTGCTCTGCACACAGTAAGCGCTCAATAAATACGACTGAATGAATTAATGTACTGGCATTTTCTGTTCGCTGTGAGGCCAAGTTGAAAGGCCTCACATCGCCCTACCTCCTTCCCCTCCCCACAGCAGCTCTTTATATATTTGTACAGGTTTATAACTCTATTTATTTTAATTGTACATATTAACTATTCTATTTATTTTGTTAATGATGTGCATCTAGCTCTAATTCTATTTGTTCTGACGATTTTGAAACCCGTCTACATGTTTTGTTCTGTTGTCTGTCTCCCCCTTCTAGACTGTGAGCCCGTTGTCGGGTAGGGACCGTCTCTATATGTCGCTGACTTGTGCTTCCCAAGCACTTCGTACAGTGCTCTGCACACAGTAAGCGCTCAATAAATGCGATTTAATGAATGAATGAATGAATCTAGCTCTAATTCTATTTATTCTGATGACTTGACACCTGACCACATGTTTTGTTTTGTTGTTCATCTCCCCCTTCTAGCCTGTGAGCCCGCTGTTGGGTAGGGACCGTCTCTCTATGTTGCCAACTTGGACTTCCCAAGCGCTTAGTAAAGTGCTCTGCACACAGTAAGCGCTCAAATACTCTATTTATTTATTTATTTATTTATTTTACTTGTACATATTTATTCTATTTATTTCATTTGGTTTATATGTTTTGTTTTGTTGTCTGTCTCCCCCTTCTAGACTGTGAGCCCGCTGTTGGGTAGGGACTGTCTCTCTATGTTGCCAACTTGGACTTCCCAAGCGCTTAGTACAGTGCTCTGCACACAGTAAGTGCTCAAATACTCTATTTATTTTACTTGTCCATATTTATTCTATTTATTTCATTTGGTTTATATGTTTTATTTTGTCTGGCTCCCCCTTCTACACTGTGAGCCCGCTGTTGGGTAGGGACCGTCTCTAGATGTTGCCGACTTGGACTTCCCAAGCGCTTAGTACAGTGCTCTGCACACAGTAAGCGCTCAATAAATACGATTGAATGAATGAATACGATTGAATGAATGAATGAATGAATACTATTACTATTACCAACTTCTAGACTGAGCCCATTGTTGGGTAGGGACCATCTCTATATGTTGCCAAATTGTACTTCCCAAGCGCTTAGTACAGTGCTCTGCACACCGTAAGCGCTCAATAAATACGATTGAATGAATGAATGAATACTATTAATGTGTGACAGAAAAGAAATCGCTCTTTCAGAGTGGAGCAATTTGGTAAGTGAGCCGTGGAATACAATTATATTCACGCAAATTGAAGACGGTCTTGTGTTTTTCTTTAACTATGTTTGCCTTTAGCCGTATAATTATTTTTCTGTGAGATTAATTGACAACTAAAGTTGTTCCTCTGATGATACAAACAGAAATTATACCTTCTTGCTATTAGAAACAGGAGGTTTATTTTTAGGTTAAAAAGTAAATAGAGTGTTTGGGTAGAACTGTGGGTATTTAACCCAACCTGTATTTAATTAATATGAAAAGCAGCGTGGCTCAGTGGAAAAAGCCCGGGCTTTGGAGTCAGAGGTCATGGGTTCAATAAATACAATTGAATGATTGATTGATTGATTGATTGAATGAATGAATGAATGAGTGAATAACAGGGGCAGTGTCCAATCTGACCGGCTTGTATCTGCTCCGGCGCTTGGTACAGGGCCTTAAGTGCTCAGTCCAGTGCTCTGCACACAGTAAGCGCTCAATAAATACGATTGAATTAATGAACGAATGGTGCATAGCAAGCGCTGAACAAGTACCATAAGAGTAATAATTATTCTGTGCTTCTGTTTCTGAAATTCACAGCCATTTATAGAGAGAAGCAGCGTGGTTCAGTGGAAAGAGCCCGGGCTTTGGAGTCAGTTCCCTCATCTGTAAAATGGGGATGAAGACTATGAGCCCCCCGTGGGACAACCTGATCTCCCTGTAACCTCCCCAGTGCTTAGAACAGTGCTTTGCACATAGTAAGCGCTTATATGCCATCATTATTATTATTATTATTAGAACAGTGCTTTGCACATAGTAAGTGCTTAATAAATGCCATCATTATTATTAAGATGTCACAGACATGCGGATCTCTGTGATTTATACTATAGAAAGACACTTCCCCTGACCAAAAAAAAATTATCAGATACCTATTAATAATAGTAATGATAATAATGGCATTTATTAAGCAGAAGAGGAGGGAGAGATCAGAGAGGAGCAGGGGAGATTTTAGGGAGTCATGCCTGATGGTTTCAATTTTGTTGATGAAGTATGTGGTCAGTGGAAGTTACCTCCTTCCCTTCCCCACAGAACCTGTATATATGTAGATATGTTTGTACATATTTATTTATTTATTTTACTTGTCCGTATCTATTCTATTTATTTTATTTTGTTAGTATGTTTGGTTTTGTTCTCTGTCTCCCCCTTTTAGACTGTGAGCCCACTGTTGGGTAGGGACTGTCTCTGTATGTTGCCAAGTTGTACTTCCCAAGCGCTTAGTACAGTGCTCTGCACACAGTAAGTGCTCAATAAATACAATTGATGATGATGATGATGATCTTAAGGGCCTCAAATATTTCACATGGGGAATGCAGAGACTGCCTGACCAGAAGCAAAATAATTTTAGTCCTTTTAAATTAACTTGGTAAATAATTTGAATAATTTTAAATTCACTTGCTTACTTTTTCCACCTAAACCCTCTGGTTAAGCCTATTTTGGGGCAGAATATGTACGTACGGCGCTCGATACTCAAAGCCAGAGCATTCTACGTGGAAGCTGTATATGTGTATATATGTTTGTATGTATTTATTACTCTATTTTATTTGTACATGTTTATTCTATTTATTCGATTTTGTTAATATGTTTTGTTTCGTTGTCTGTCTCCCCCTTCTAGACCGTGAGCCCACGGTTGGGTAGGGACCGTCTCTCTATGTTGCCAACTTGGACTTCCCAAGCGCTTAGTCCAGTGCTCTGCACACAGTAAGCGCTCAATAAATACGATTGATTGATTGATTGTTGGGTAGGGACCGTCTCTCTATGTTGCCAGCTTGGACTTCCCGAGCGCTTAGTCCAGTGCTCTGCACACAGTAAGCGCTCAATAAATACGATTGATTGATTGTTGGGTAGGGACCGTCTCTATATGTTGCCAACTTGGACTTCCCGAGCGCTTAGTCCAGTGCTCTGCACACAGTAAGCGCTCAATAAATACGATTGATTGATTGATTGATTGGGGAGGATACATGGTGATCAGGTTGTCCCATGTGGGGCTCGCAGTCTTCATCCCCATTTGACAGATGAGGGAACTGAGGCCCAGAGAAGTGAAGTGACTTGCCCAGAGTCACCCAGCCGACAGTTGGGGGAGCCGGGATTCGAACCCATGACCTGTGACTCCAAAGCCCGGGTTCTTTCCATTGAGCCATGCTGCTTCTCTAACCCGGGCCCCGATTTCGTCTATTTCACCTCCTCCCACGTCCTCCCCATAGCCGGGAACCCCCTCCCGCTCCACAGGCGCCGGACCCCCACTCTCTCCACCTTCAAACGTTCATTAAGGTCACACCTCCTCCAAGAAGCCCTCCCCAATTAAGCCCCCCTTTCCCCAGCTCGCTCTCCCTTCTGCCTCATCTGTGCACTTGGATCTGCGACCTGCGGGCGTTCGATGGTCCCTCCACCCGCAACCCCAAAGCACGTGTGTCCGTACCTTTAAATCATATACTATGAATGACTTCTTATTTATCCATAATAATCAATCAATCAACCAATCAATCAATCAATCGATTGTATTTATTGAGCACTTACTGTGTGCAGAGCACTGTACGAAGCACTTGGGAAGTACAAGTTAGCAAGAGATAGAGACAGTCCCTACCCAACAGTGGGCTCACAGTCTAGAAGACATTATTCATAATAATAATGAATAATAACAATAACAATAATAATAATAATAATAATAGTAGTAATAATAATGATGGTATTTGTTAAGGGCTTACTTTGTACCAAGCACTGGGGTAGATGCAAGGTAATCAGGTTGTCCCTTGTGGAGCTCACAGTCTTCATTCCCATTTTTACAGATGAGTAACAGAGGCCCAGAGAATAATAATAATAATAATAATAATAATAATAATGATAATAATAATAATACCCTACTGAGAGCTCACCTCCTTTAGGAGGCCTTCCCAGACTGAGGCCCCTCCTTCCTCTCCCCCTCCTCCCCCTCTCCACCCCCCCCATCTTACCTCCTTCCCTTCCCCACAGCACCTGTATATATGTATAGATGTTTGTACATATTTATCACTCTATTTATTTATTTTACTTGTACCTATCTATTCTATTTATTTTATTTTGTTAATATGTTTGGTTTTGTTGTCTGTCTCCCCCTTCTAGACTGTGAGCCCGCTGTTGGGTAGGGACTGTCTCTATATGTTGCCAACTTGGACTTCCCAAGCGCTTAGTACAGTGCTCTGCACACAGTAAGCGCTCAATAAATACGATTGATGATGATATTTATTTATTTATTTTACTTGCACATATCTATCCTATTTATTTTATTTTGTTAATATGTTTGATTTTGTTGTCTGTCTCCCCCTTCTAGACTGTGAGCCCACTGTTGGGTAGGGACCGTCTCTATATGTTGCCAACTTGTACTTCCCAAGCGCTTAGTAGAGTCCTCAGCACACAGTAAGCGCTCAATAAATACGATTGATTGATTGATTGTTACAGGGTGATCAGGCTGTCCCATGGGGGGCTCACAGTCTTCATTCCCATTTTCCAGATGAGGGAACTGAGGCTCAGAGAAGCGAAGTGACTTGCCCAAGGTCACACAGCAGACCTGTGGCGGAGCCGGGATTCGAGCCCATGACCTCTGACTCCAAAGCCCGGGCTCTTTCCACTGAGCCATGCTGCTTCTCTGTAATAAAGTAAATAAGTAAATAAAGTAAATAAGTAAATAAAGTAAATAAGTAAATAAAGTAAATAAGTAAAGAAGAATTACTTCTTATTTATTCATAATAATAATAATAATGATGGTATTTGTTAAGGGCTTACTTTGTACCAAGCACTGTTCTAAGTGCTGGGAAGGTTACAAGGTGATCAGGTTGTCCCATGTGGGACTCACAGTCTTAATCCCCATTTTTACAGATGAGGTAACAGAGGCCCAGAGAATAATAATAATAATAATAATAATAATAATGGTATTTATTAAATGCTTACTATGTGCAAAGTACTGTTCTAAGCGCTGGGGAGGTTACAAGGTGATCAGGTTGTCTCACGGGGGGCTCACAGTCCTCATCCCCATTTTCCAGATGAGGGAACTGAGGCTCAGAGAAGTGAAGTGACTTGCCCAGAGTCACCCAGCTGACAAGTGGCGGAGCGGGGATTTGAACCCACGCCCTCTGACTCCAGAGCCCGGGCTCTTTCCACTGAGCCACGCTGCTTCGGTAATGATAATGATGGTATTTGTTAAGCGCTTACTATGTGCCAAGCACTGTTGTAAGCGCTGGGGAGTGAAGTGGCTTGCCCAAGGTCACACAGCAGACAAGTGGCGGAGCTGGGATTAGAACCCACGTCTTCTGACGCCCAAGCCCGGGCTCTTTCCCCTGAGCCCCGCTGCTTCTTTATTATTATTATTATTATTATTATTATTATTATTAATTCTCTTCCAATATTCATAGTTATGTCCGTCTCTCCCTCTAGACTGTCAGCTTGTTAGGGACAAGGGAACGTGTCCGCTAATTCTGTTTTATTTTACTCTCCCAAGCGCTTAGTACAGTGCTCTGCACATAGTCAGCACTCAGTCATTACCACTGATTAATTGGATTGAAGCCTATGATGCTGAACATAAAAATCTTGAACTCTTCGTCGTCCTCCCCGAAACTTCACCCCTTCCTGACGTCGCCACTCCCGCTTTTCGGGGTTCCTGACTTTTCATTTGGGATGTGAGGCAGAAAGGAATTGTGATGAAGAGGAGAGAGGAGAGCCTGAACGCTCACAATGTGGAAATCCAAAAGGACTTGTGGAAATCCACAGTGTGGAAATCCAAAAGAGCGTGAATAAATAATAATGATAATAATAATAATAATAATAATAATAATAATGGCATTTATTAAGCCCTTACTATGTGCAAAGCACTGTTCTAATAATAATAGTAATAATGATGGCATTTATTAAGCGCTTACGCTTAGAACAGTGCTTTGCACATAGTAAGCGCTTAACAAATGCCGTCATTATTATTATTATTATTATTATTATTGTTATTATTATGTGCAAAGCACTGTTCTAAGCGCTGGGGAGTTTGCAAGGTGATCAGACTGTCCCACGTGGGGCTCACAGTCTTCATCCCCATTTTACAGATGAGGGAACTGAGGCCTGGAGAAGTTAAATGACTTGCCCAAAGTCACACAGCTGACAATTGGCAGAGCGGGATTTGAACCCATGACCCCTGACTCCAAAGCCCGGGCTCTTTCCCTTGAGCCATGCTGTTTCTCTCTATAAATGGCTGTGAACTTCAGAAACAGAAGCACAGAATAATTATCATCATCAGTCGTATTTATTGAGCGCTCACTATGTGCAGAGCACTGTACTAAGCGCTTGGGAAGTACAAATTGGCAACATATAGAGACAGTCCCTACCCAACAGTGGGCTCACAGAACAAAACCAAACATACTAACAAAATAAAATAAATAGACCTGATATGTACAAGTAAAATAAATAAATAAATAGAGTAATAAATCTGTACAAACATATATACATATATACAGGTGTTGTGGGGAAGGGAAGGAGGTAAGATGGGGGGGATGGAGAGGGGGACGAGGGGGAATGAATGAATGAATGAGTGAGTGAGTGAATGAATGAATGAGTGAATGAATGAGTGAGTGAGTGAATGAGTGAGTAAATGAATGAGTGAGTGAATGAATGAGTGAGGGAGTGAGTGAGTGAATGAGTGAGTGAATGAATGAGTGAGTGAATGAATGAATGAGTGCGTGAATGAGTGAGTGCGTGAATGAATGAATGAATGAGTGAGTGAATGAATGAGTGAGAGAGTGAATGAATGAGTGAGTGAATGAGTGAGTGCGTGACTGTCTGACTTTTGGTACTTGTTCAGCGCTTGCTATGCACCATTCATTCATTCATTCAATCGTATTTATTGAGCGCTTACTGTGTGCAGAGCACTGGACTAAGCGCTTAAGGCCCTGTACTAAGCGCCGGAGGAGATACAAGCCGGTCAGATTGGACACTGCGCCTGTTATTCACTCATTCATTTCATTCAGTCAATCAGTCAATCAATCATTCAATTGTATTTATTGAGCGCTTGCTGTGTGCAGAGCACTGGACTGAGCGCTTGGAGAGTACAACCTCCTCAGCGCTTAGAACAGTGCTTTGCACATAATAAGCGCTTAATAAGTGCCGTCATGATTATTATTATTCTCTGGGCCTCAGTGACCTCATCTGTAAAATGGGGATGAAGACTGGGAGCCCCTCGTGGGACAGCCTGGTCACCTTGTATCCCCCCCCCTCCAGCGCTTAGAACAGCGCTTTGCACATAGTAGGCGCTTAATAAATGCCATTATTGTTATTATTATTATTACTATTATTATCATTACGAACACTGTGGTGGGCGGGGCTTAGGAGGGAGCGGTGGGCGGAGCTTAGGAGGGAGCGGTGAGCGGGGATTGGCGGAGAGCGGTGGGCGGGGCTTTTATGGGGCGGTGGGCGGGGATTGGCGGATAGAGGTGGGCGGGGCTTTTATGGGGCGGTGGGCGGGGATTGGCGGAGAGCGGTGGGCGGGGCTTAGGGGGCGGTGAGCCGGCATTAGGCGGAGAGCGGTGGGCGGGGCTTAGGAGGGGGGCGGTGGTCCGGGATTGGCGGAGAGCGGTGGGCGGGGCCCCTGGCGCTGGGCCGGCTGCCCCCTCCCCCCCCGCCGCGCTGTGGCGCATGCGCGCCCTCGGGCCCCGGGCTGTCGGCGGCCCGTCGCCGCGCACTGCCCAGCCCAGGCCCGCACCGCCCGGCCCCGCACTGCCCGTCCCCGTCCCGCACCGCCGCAGCGCCCCGCCCCGCCCCGCCCCGCCCCGCCCCGGCCCGTCCCGCGCTTCCGGTTTCCGTGTCAGCGCTTCCGGGTCCCGTGGCCGCCCGTCGCCTCCCCATTGTCCCCGGGCCCGGGCCCTCCCCGCCGGGCGGGCCCCACACGACGGTTGTTTTCCCGGGTGGGGAGGTCTCCGGACTCCTTTCCCTCCGTCCGTCCCTCCGTGGGTCCGCCCGTCCGTCCCCCCGCCCGCCCGCCGACCACCCGGAGAATTTAGTAAGTGACCCGCACACGTGCACCTCGCCCGCCT
The DNA here is from genome assembly GCF_015852505.1 of Tachyglossus aculeatus. Classification (NCBI taxonomy): domain Eukaryota; kingdom Metazoa; phylum Chordata; class Mammalia; order Monotremata; family Tachyglossidae; genus Tachyglossus; species Tachyglossus aculeatus. The sequence continues at coordinate 4,608,867 of NC_052067.1, forward strand.
CCTCCTCCTCCTCCCCTTTTCCTCCTCCTTCCCTCCTTTTCCTCCTCCTCCTGCTTCCCTCCTTTTCCTCCTCCTCCTGCTTCCCTCCTTTCCCCCTCCTCCTCCTTGTCTTCTCCTCCTGCTTCCCTCCTTTTCCTCCTCCTCCTCCTGGTCCTCTCCTCCTACTGCTCTCCTTTTCGTCCTCCTCCTGCTTCTCTCCTTTTTCTCCTCCTCCTCCTGCTGCTCTCCTTTTCCTCCTCCTGGTCTCCTTCCCCTGCCGCTCTCCTTCTCCTCCTCCTCCTGCTTCTCTCCTTTTCCCCCTCCTGGTCTTCTCCTCCTCCTGCTCTCCTTTTTCTCCCCCTCCTCCTGCTGCTCTCCTTTTCTTCCTCCTCCTCCTGGTCTTCTCCTCCTGCTGCTCTCCTTTTCTTGCTCCTCCTGCTTCTCTCCTTTTCCTCCTCCTGGTCTTCTCCTCCTGCTTCTCTCCTCTTCCTCCTCCTCCTCCTGGTCTTCTCCTCCTGCTGCTCTCCTTTTCTTGCTCCTCCTGCTTCTCTCCTTTTCCTCCTCCTCCTCCTCCTGATCTTCTCCTCCTGCTGCTCTCCTTTTCCTCCTTCTCCTCCTGGTCGTCTTCTCCTGCGGCTCTCCGTTTCTTCCTCCTCCTGCGTCTCTCCTTTTCCTCCTCCTCCTCCTGGTCTTCTCCTCCTGCTGCTCTCCTTTTCTTGCTCCTCTTCCTCTCCTTTTCCTCCTCCTCCTCCTGGTCTTCTCCTCCTGCTGCTCCTCCTCCTGGTCTTCTCCTGCTGCTCTCCTTTTCCTCCTCCTCCTCTTCCTTTTGCTTCTCCTCCTCCTGCTTCTCCCTCTCTCTTCTCCTCTCCTCCCTTTTCCCCCCTCCTTTTGTTTCTCCCCTCCTCCTTCTGCTTCTTCTCTCCTACTTAATAATAACGATGGCGTTTATTAAGTGCTTACCATGTGCAAAGCACCATTCGAAGCACTGGGGAGGTTACGAGGTGATCGGGTTGTCCCACGGGGGCCTCACAGTCTTCACCCCCATTTTACGGATGAGGGAACTGAGGCACAGAGAAGTGAAGTGACTTGCCCAAAGTCACGCAACTGACAATTGGCGGAGCCGGGATTTGAACCCGTGACCTCTGACTCCCAAGCCCGGGCTCTTTCCACTGAGCCACGCTGCTTCTGCCTCTCCTCTCCCCCTGCTTCTGCTACTCCTTTTCCTTCTTCTCTCCTCCCCCTGCTTCTCCTCTCCTCCTCCTTCTGATTCTTTTCTCTTCCTCCATCTCCTTCTGCTGCTCCTTTTCCTTCTCCTTCTCCTCTTCTCCTCCTGCTTCTTCTCTCTCCTCCTCCGTCTCTTCCTGCTACTCCTTTTCTTCTCCCCCTGCTTCTCCTCTCCTCCTCCGTCTCCTCCTGCTACTCCTTTTGCTTCTCCTCCTCCTTTAGCTTCTCACTCCCCTCTTCTCCTCCCGCTTCTGTTCCCCCTCCTCCTTCCTCATCTTCTTCTTCTCCTTCTGTTCCCCTCCTCCATCTTCATTCAGTTGTATTTATTGAGCGCCTGTACTTAGCTCTTAGAAAGTCTTCTGTTCCTCTCTCTCCTCTTTTTACTTCTCCTGTTCTCCTCCTCCGTCTTCTGCTTCTCCTCCTTTTGCTCTGCCTTTGGTTTCTTCTCCGCCTCCTTATTCTGCTTCTCTTCCTTCTCTTCCTCCTCATTCCGCTTCTCTCCTCCCTCTTCTTTTCCTTCTTCTTTTGCTGCTTCTTCCTCTTCCTCTCCTCCTCCTCCTTCTCTTCTCCTCCTTCTCTCCTCCTCTTCCTTCTGCTTCTCCTTCTCTCCTGTTCCTCCTTGTTCTGCTTCTCCTCCTCCTCCTCCTCCTTCTTCGCTTCTCCTCCTGCTCCTCTTTTTGCTTCTTCTCCTTGTTTTGCTTCTTCTGCTTCTTATTCTGCTTCTCCTCCTCCTGCTTCTCCTCCACTCCCCCTCCTTCTTTTGCTTCTCTTCCTCCTCCTTCCACTTCTCCTCTTCCTCTTTCTCTGCCTTCTCTTCCTCCTCCTCCTGCTTCTCCGTCTCCTCCTCCTTCTTCTCTTCTCCTGCTCCTCCTTATTTTGCTTCTCCTCCTCCTCCTTTTGCCTCACCTCCTTCTCCTCTTTCTTCTTCTCCTTTTCCACCCCTCTCCTCCTCCTCCTCCTCCTCCTTCTTTTGCTTCCCCTCCTCCTCCTTCTCTCCTGCTCTTCCTTCTGCTTCTCCTCCTCCTTCCTCTCCTCCTTCTTCTCTTCTTCTCCGCCTTGCCTCCTCGTCTTCCTTTTGCTTCTTCTTTTTCTCTCCTGTTCCTCCTTATTCTGTTTCTCTTCCTCCTCATCTTCCTTCTTCGCTTCTCCTCCTGCTCCTCCTTTTGCTTCTTCTTCTTGTTTTGCTTCTTCTGCTCCTTATTCTGCTTCTCCTCCTTCTCTTCCTCCTCGTGCTTCTTCTCTCCTCCTTCTCCTTCCTCTTTTGCATCTCCTCCTTCCTCTTCTCTGCCTCCTTCTCCTCCTTCTTCTCCTTTTCCGCCTCTCTCCTTCTCCTCCTTCTTCTCCTTTTCCGCCTCTCTCCTCCTCCTCCTCCTCCTCCTTCTTCTCCTCCTTTTCCACCTCTCTCCTCCTCCTCCTCCTCCTTCTTTTGCTTCCCCTCCTCCTGCTTCTCCTTTTCCTCCTTCTGCTTCTTCTCCTCCTCCTGCTTCTTCTCCTTTTCCGCCTTCTCCTCCTTCTCCTCCTCTTGCTTCTCCTCCTCCTCCTGCTTCTCCTCCTTCTGCCACTTCTCCCCTCCTTCTTCTCTTCCTTTTTCTGTCCTCCTTCTCCTGCTTCTGCTAATTCTCCTTTTCTCCTCCTCCTTCTCCTCCTCCTTCTTCCTTCTTCTCTCTTCCTCCTTCCAGCTCTTAGAACATAGTAAGCGCTTAACAGATGCCATTATCATTATTATTATTGTTCTCCTTCTGCTTCTCCTTCTCCGCCTTTTCTCCTCCTCTTCCCTCTGCTTTTCCATCTCCTCCTCCTTCACTTCTCCTGCTCCTCCTTATTCTGCTTCTCCTCCTTGTCCTCTCCTCATCATCCTTCTTCTGCTTCTCCTCCTCCTCCTTCTCTCCTCCTCCTTCTCTTGCTTCTCCTCCTCCTCCTGCTCCCCCTTCTCCTCCTTCTTTTACTTCTCCTCCTCCTTCTTCCTCTTCTCCTCCTTCTTCTCCTCCACCTTCTTTCCTCCTTCCCTCCTCCTCCTCCTCCCTCTCTTGCTGCTTCTCCTCCTTCTCCTGCTTCTCCTCCTCCTCCTCCCCTCTGCAGCACGTGACTTTCGTCCATCCGGTCATTCCTCGAGCCGTATTCATTGAGCGCTTACTGCGTGCAGAGCACTGGACAGGGCGATTGGGAGAGTCCAGTCGATGCCCTCGTTGGCGCTCTTGGTTCCGCATCCTCGAGGGCCGGCTGAGGCGATGGCTTGGGGCCCACTCGGTTCAGTCAGACTCTCTCAAACGCTCAGCACAGTGCTCTGCGCGCAGCAAGCTCTCAATAAATACTACTGGTTGACAGTGGAGGGCCGTGCCTTGGGTGGGCTGGGGAGAGGAAAACCTGGGAAAAGCGCACCCCGACCTGCAGCCTGACAATCATGGGAGCCGAACACTGTGCCGAGCACTTGGGAGAGTCCGGTACATTAGGGTTGGTCCTCACGTTCCCTTTACATGCCGCTTGGTGCATGAGCTGGCCTTCTCCGGGTGCATCTTCCCACTTCCCAGGGAATTTTGCAGACCAAAGCGCCCCACCCAGTCACCCGATCGACGGTACTTACCGAGCGCTTCCTCGGTGCGGAGCTCTGTACTGAGTGCCCGGGAGAGGACCCTACCGCAGAATTGCTTCCCCTACCCTTCCGTCACGGCCGGGTGCGGGTTTCATCCCGACCGACCGACCGGGTGTTGTGTTTCTCCTCCACAGTGGATCGCAGCTCGAAGCGGAGGCAAGTGAAGACCCTGGCAGCCTCCCTGCTAGAAGCTCTAGATTATGATAGTTCCGATGACAGTGATTTTAAAGTTGGAGATGCTTCAGGTAAATTGACGCCCTCCTCCCTCCCCTCTTTCCTCCTCTTCTCCCTCGCTCCCCCTCGACAGGGCGCGGGGATCCCGGGCTCCCCTCCGAAGGAACGATCGGCGGGGAACGAAAAGCCGAACCCCCGGCGGCGGTTTCGCCCACACCTGGGTTTTCCTCCCTCTTACCCCGGTTCCCACGTCTCCCGATCCCAGAGACGAGTTGCCCGGCCTCGGCTGACCCTGGAGGGCCTAGGGTTAGGATCCGCTTGGTGGGGGGGGGGGGTCTCTGCTAGTGGGCTTTTTGGACCTTTCTCCTGGCAGGCGTTTTCTTCGTGCCTGGTGGTTCACCCGAAGTATTTATTAAGTACCCGCCATGTGCAGAGCACTGTACCAGGAGCCTGGGAGGTGCGATATTCACTAAACGGGGTCCCCGCCCTCAGGGAGCCTGCCGAGCGCCCGGGAGAGTCCGACGGGGTGGGGAGATCCGATCCCGGCTCCCGGTCTAGCGGGGAAGGCCGACGGCGAAGTCTGTTACGGCTAGGAGGGAGGGTTAGGGCTCATGAGGTACGTTTGGCGAGTTTTGGTGGCCGGGGGGAGGATGGAGGGATGGCAGGAAGATGAGCGATTAAATCACGGAAGGCCTCCGGGAGGAGGCGGGATCTCAGAAGGGCTCAGGAGATGGGGAAAGGCGGGAGTGAGAGGCGAGAACCCAGCGGTAGAGAGGGGCGTTTCGGAGGCTTAGTTTTGGGGTAGAGGGGGGCGCGGGGTTGGGGGGGGGACCCTGAGGCCGCACGGGCCTCGAGCGGCCCAAGTCAGTCTGCCCCAATGCCCGGCGGGCCGGCTCTTCCCGTGCCGTGCCCTGCCCTGCCGTCTGAGGGGGTCGGATGCTGAGGGGGCCGGGCCTTCCAGTGCAGCGCTCTCTCAGGGGGCCGGGGCTTCCTCTGCAGTGCCGTCTGAGGGGTCTGAGGCTTCTGGTGCAGTGCTGTCCGAGGGGGTCAGATGCCGAGGGGGTCCGGCCTTCCGGTGCAGCGCTCTCTCAGGGGGGCCGGGGCTTCCTCTGCAGTGCCGTCTGAGGGGGCCGGGGCTTCCGGTGCAGTGCCGTCTGCGGGGGAGGGGGTGGGGGTCAGATGCCCAAGGGGCCGGGGCTTCCTCTGCAGTGCCGTCTGAGGGGGCCGGGGATTCCAGTGCAGTGCCTTTGAGGGGGTCGGACGCTGAGAGGGCTGGGGCTCCCCGTGCAGTGCCGTCTGAGGGGGGCCGGAGCTTCCCGTGCAGTGCTGTCTGGGGGGGCCGGGGCTTCCCGTGCAGTGTCGTCTGGGGGGGCCGGGGCTTCCCGTGCAGTGTCGTCTGGGGGGGCCGGGGCTTCCCGTGCAGTGCTGTCTGGGGGGGCCGGGGCTTCCCGTGCAGTGTCGTCTGGGGGGGCCGGGGCTTCCCGTGCAGTGTCGTCTGAGGGGGCCGGGGCTTCCCATGCAGTGCTCTCTGGGGGGGCCGGGGCTTCCCATGCAGTGCCGTCTGGGGGGGCCGGGGCTTCCCATGCAGTGCCGCCTGGGGGGGCCGGGGCTTCCCGTGCAGTGCCGTCTGAGGGGGTCAGATGCCGAGGGGGCCGGGCCTTCCCAGTGCAGCGCTCTCTGAGGGGGCCGGGACTTCCCGTGCAGTGCTCTCTGCGGGGACCGGGGATTTAGTACAGCGCCGAGTGCTTAGTACATTGCTCTGCACACAGTAAGCGCTCAATAAATACGATTGAATGAATGAATTCCGGTGCAGCTTCTTCTGAGGGGGCCAGCCGCCGTGGAGGCGACACGGAGCGGGCACCGTCTGCCCGGCCGCCCGCCCGCCCGCCCGCCCTGCCACAGAAGCGCCGGGACTCCTCAGGCCCGGAGGACTCGAGTTCGAGGGACGAGCAGCCCGGTGGAAAGAACGTGGCCCCGGGGGGTGGAGGGGAGGTCAGAGGACCCGGCTTCTCACGCTGACTCTGCCTCCTGTCTGCCGGGGGGCCTTGGACAAGCCACTTCACTTCTCCCTGCCCTGCCTCGCCTCTCCTGTCCTCCCTCCTAATTAGACCGTGAGCCCCGTGGGAGACGGGGACCGTATCTAACCCGATTCGCCGGTTTCTACCCCAGCGCTTAGGACGGCGTCTGCTTAACGAATACCATCGGGAAGGCGGTCGGACGGACGGTGGGTCTGCCCTGAAACCCCGCCCCGGAGAGCCCGGGCCGGGAGGCGGGAGACCCGGGTTGCGATCCCCCCGCTCCGACGCGAGACCACGGGGACGGGTGGCTTGACTCCTCCGAGCCCCGGCTCCCTCGTCCGTCGAGTGGGGGTGAAATGTCGGCTCCTCCTCCCGCTTTGACCGCCAGCCGCCTCCCATCCCGCCGCCTTGTCTCTCCCCCAGGGCCGGGCGCGGCGGACGGGCCCGAGGAGGTTCTCGGTCGACGGCTCGGGTCTGGTTCCCGTCCAGAGTCCCGTTTTCCCCGGGCCGCTCCCTACCAGGGAGCTCTTCCTGGGTGTCCGAACGCCGGACCGAGCGCTTGGGAGAGTCCGATCCAGCGTATTTGGATTTGGGGGGACTCCGGGCCCCAAGCCATCCGCTCTTCACCCCACCCTCCGCCCCACGGCTCTTATTCTCTCCAAGTGATGTCCCTTCCGAGTTACCTTGGTCGATGCCTGCCTCCCCCCCGGGGACCGGAATCTCGCTGCGGGCAGGGGACGCGGGGTTGGATCGGACCCTGCCCGCGGCGAGCCCCCAGGAAGGGCCCCCGTGGCGGTAGTGGCGACGATGGTGATGGCGAAGATGAAGGAGGAGCTTCCCGCTAGAGGGAAAATGGCTAAGTCTGCTCTCTCCCCTTTCAGCAGCACCGCTGAGGTTGGCGAGGGATGATGATGATAATGATGGAGAAGGAGGTTCCAGTGTACAGGGAACAGTTAAGTCTGCCCTCTCTGTTTCCAGCGGCACCACTGATGGGGATTCATTCATTCGATCGTATTTATTGAGCGCTTACGGTGTGCAGAGCACTGGGCTAAGCGCTTGGGAAGTACAAGTCGGCAACATCTAGTGACGGTCCCTACCCAGCGGCGGGCTCACAGTCTAGAAGGGGGAGACAGACAACATAACAAGACATATTAACAAAATAAAATAAATAGAATAAATATGTACAAGCAAAATAGAGTGATAAATATGTACAAACATACATTCATTCATTCAGTCGTACTTATTGAGCGCTTACTGTGTGCAGAGCACTGGACTAAGCGCTTGGGAAGTACAGGTTGGCAATATCTAGAGACGGTCCCTACCCAACGGTGGGCTCAGAGTCTAGAAGGGGGAGACAGACAACAAAAGAAGACATATTAACAAAATAAAATAAATAGAATAAATATGTACAAGTAAAATAGATAGAGTAATAAATATGTACAAACATATATACATTCATTCATTCAATCGCATTTATTGAGTGCTTACTGTGTGCAGAGCACTGTACTAAGCGCTTGGGAAGCCCAAGTTGGCAACATCTAGAGACAGTCCCTACCCAACAGCGGGCTCACCGTCTAGAAGGGGGAGACAGACAACAAAACAAGACGTATTAACAAAATAAAATAAATAGAATAAATATGTAAAAGTAAAATGGAGTAATAAACATGTACAAACATATATACATTCATCCATTCAGTCTTATTTATTGAGCGCTTATTGTGTGCAGAGCACTGTACCAAGTGCTTGGGAAGTCCAAGTTGGCATCATATAGAGATGGTCCCTACCTAACAGTGGGCTCACAGTCTACAAGGGGGAGACAGACAGCAAAACAAAACAAATTAACAAAATAAAATAAATATGTACAAGTAAAATAGAGTAATAAATATGTTGCCAACTTGTACTTCCCAAGCGCCTAGTCTGGTGCTCTGCACACAGCAAGTGCACAATAAACACGATTGAATGAATGAATGTAGCTTTAATCCAGTGCTCTGCACACAGCAAGCGCTCAATAAATACGATTGAATGAATGAATAATAAATATGTACAAACAGATATACACTCATTCATTCAATCATATTTCTTGGGCTGATGACGGTGATGGTGGTGGTGGTGATGTTGTTGAAGGAGGAGGTTCCATGTAGAGGGAATGGTGAAGTGTGGAACCTCTTTTTTTCAGGACCTTCCTTTCCTTCCTTTCTTCCTTTCCTTCCTTCCTTTCCTTACTCCTTTCCTTTCCTTTCCTTTCCTTTCCTTTCCTTTCCTTCCTTCCTTCCCTTCCTTCCTTCCTTCCTTCCTTCCTTCCCTTCCTTCCTTCCCTTCCTTCCCTTCCCTTCCCTTCCCTTCCTTTCCTTTCCTTTCCTTTCCTTTCCTTTCCTTTCCTTTCCTTTCCTTTCCTTTCCTTTCCCTTCCCTCCCTCCCTCCCTCCCTCCCTCCCTCCCTCCCTTCCTTCCTTCCTTCCTTCCTTCCTTCCTTCCTTCCTCCTTTCCTCCCTCCCTGTCTTCCTTCCTCTGTTCCTCCCTCCCTTTCTCTCTTTCTCTCTCTTCCTTCCTTTCTCTTCCTTCCTTTCTCTCCCTTCCTTCCTTCCTTCCTTCCTTCCTTCCTTCCTTCCTTCCTTCCTTCCTTCCTTCCTTCCCCTTCCTTCCCCTTCCTTCCCCTTCCTTCCCCTTCCTTCCCCTTCCCCTTCCTCTTCCTTCCCCTTCCTCTTCCCCTCCCTCCCTCCCTTTCCCTCCCTTTCCCTCCCTTTTCTCCCTCCCTGCTTTCCTCCCTGCTTCCCGCCTCTCCCTCCCGGCCCCGGCATGCCAAGTTCCTTAACGTGGAAGCGGAGCCCGGGGCTTACCGGAACCTGGCAGGGAAACGCAACGTGCAGGGTGATGTCGGGCCCCTCTCCGGCTCCCGCCCACCCCCCCGGGACCCCAGGGACGCGCTCCACTCCCGGATAACTTGGGCCAACCTGAGCGTTTTGGGGCGTGTTTCCTCTCGGAGGTTGGCGCTCATTCAGTCGTATTTATTGAGCGCTTAACTGTGTGCAGAGCACCGGACTGAGTGGAGTTCTGCAGGGCGGGGCAGTCTCCCTCCCCTCTTCCGACCCCCAGAAATTCCTACAGGGACGAAGCCCGTTTACGGATTAACTGGGCCGTGGATTTCTATTTATCGAGTCCCTTCTTGAGAAGCAGCATGGCTCAGTGGGAAGAGCATGGGCTTTGGAGTCAGAGGTCTTGGGTTCGAATCCTGGCTCCACCACATGTCTGCCGTGTGACCATGGGCAAGTCACTTAACTTCTCTGTGCCTCGGTGACCTTGTCTGTAAAACGGGGATGAAGACCGTGAGCCCCCCGTGGGACAACCTGATTACCTTGTATTCCCCCCAGCGCTTAGAACAGCGCTTTGCACATAGTAAGCGCTTAACAAATACCATTCCCCCTCCCCCCCCCTTCTGTGTGTGCAGGACGCTGTACTGAGCGCTCACCCCATCAATCGGGAGTGTGTTTGGAGCGCTTACCGCGCTCAGAGCGCCGTACCTGGTGTTTGGGAAAGTTCAGTTGCCACACCAAATGGGGCTTACTGTCTAGAAACGAGGGTGGGCGTATTAAGCACCTATTACAGTGCTCTGCACACAGTAAGCGCTCAATAAATACGATTGAATTGGAGATTCATTCATTCAATCATATTTATTGAGCGCTTACGGCGTGCAGAGCACTGTACTAAGCGCTTGGGAAGTCCAAGTCGGCACCATCTAGAGATGGTCCCTATTCATTCATTCATTCACTCAGTCGTATTTATTGAGCGCTTACTGTCTGCAGAGCACTGTACTAAGCACTTGGGAAGTACAAGTTGGCAACATCTAGAGACGGTCCCTACCCAACAGCGGGCTCACAGTCTAGAAGGGGGAGAGAGACAACAAAACATGTTAACAAAATAAAATAAATAGAATAAATATGTACAAATAAAATAAATAGAGTAATAAATACGTACAAACATATATACATATATACAGGTGCTGTGGGGAGGAGAAGGAGGTAAGGTAGGGGGATGGCGAGGGGAAGAAAGGGGAGAGGCAGGAGGGGGCTGAGTGTGGGAAGGCCTCCTGGGGGAGGTGAGCTCTCAGTAGGGCTTTGAAGGGAGGAAGAGATAATAATAATAATAATAATAATAATAATAATGGCATTTGTTAAGTGCTTACTATGTGCAAAGCACCGTTCTAAGCACTGGGGAGGACACAGGTGATCAGGTCATCCCATGTGGGGCTCCCTACCCAACAGCGGGCTCACAGTCTAGAAGGGGGAGACAGACAACAAAACATATTAAAATAAAATAAATAGAATAAATATGTACAAATAAAATAAATAAATAGAGAGTAGTAAATAAGTGCTGTGGGGTGAGTCCTGCGTTTGGTGGGGACACATCTGGGATAGTAAGCTCTCCTTTGTGAGCCCACTGCTGGGTAGGGACCGTCTCTATATGCTGCCAACTTGTACTTCCCAAGCGCTTAGTACAGTGCTCTGCACACAGTGAGCGCTCAATAAATACGATTGATTGATTGATTCCCTCTTTTCCCACTCCCTTCTGAGACACCCTGACTCTCTCCCTTTCTTCTTCCCCCCCCCCTTCCAGCCCCACGCCGCTCATGTCCACGTCGGTCATTTATTGATTTCTGTTCAGGTCCGTCTCCCCGTCTAGACCGTAAGCTCCTCGCGGGGTGGAAATGTGTGTGTTTAACGTCCCTATTGTAGTCTCCCGAGCTCTTAATACAGAGCCGTGCGCACAGTGAGCGCTCAATAAATACGACTGAATGGCACGATCCGTGGCCTCGGTGAGCCGGCAATCTAGCAGGAGAAACGGGTGCTTATAACCGTTCCGGCTACTGGCACAATAAATACGATTGAATGAATGAATGAATGAATGAATTAAGCGCTCCGTTCAGTCCGTTGTATTTTTTAAGTGCTCACTGTGTGAAGAATACTGTACTAAGTGCTTGGGAAAGGACAACACAGCAATAAAGAGTGACAATCCCTGCCCGCAACGCGGGGGCGAGGGGATGGACGGCTTTAAAGCCAAACTCAATAAATCCCACTGATATTTATTTATGTACATTGTCTGTCTTCCCCTCTGTTCATTCATTCATTCAGTCGTACTTATTGAGCGCTTACTGTGTGCAGAGCACTGTACTAAGCGCTTGGGAAGTACAAGCCGGTAACAACTTGTACTAGACTCTAGACTGTGAGGTTGTTGTGGGCAGGATTGGGTCTGTTGCTTGTTCCATTGTTAATAATAATAATAATCATAATAATGATGGCATTTATTAAGTGCTTACTATGTGCAAAGCACTGTTCTAAGCGCTGGGGAGATTACAAGGTGATCGGCTTGTCCCACGGGTGGGGCTCACAGGCTTAATCCCCATTTTACAGATGAGGGAACAGAGGCCCAGAGAAGTGAAGTGACTTGCCCACAGTCACACAGCTGACAAGTGGCGGAGCCGGGATTTGAACCCATGACCTCTGACTCCAAAGCCCGGGCTCTTTCCCCTGAGCCACGCTGCTTCTCTTGTTCTCCGCGAAGCGCTCAGTAGAGCGCTAGGCCCTTCTAGACTGTGAGCCCGCTGTTGGATAGGGACCGTCTCTCTATGTTGCCAACTTGGACTTCCCAAGCGCTTGGTACAGTGCTCTGCACACAGTAAGCACTCAATAAATAGATTGATTGATTGATTGAGAAGGCAACACAGTTGTCACATTCCCTGGGCACATTCTTCTAGACTGTGAGCCCACTGTCGGGGAGGGACCGTCTCTGTATGTTGCCGATTTGTACTTCCCAAGCGCTTAGCACAGTGCTCTGCACACAGGAAGCGCTCAATAAATATAAATGAATGAATGAATGGAGTGCTCACTGTGGGCAGAGCACTGTGCTAAGCGCTCGGGAGAAGGCAACACAGTTGTCACATTCCCTAGACACATTCTTCTAGCCCGTGAGCCCGCTGTTGGGGAGGGACCGTCTCTATGTGTTTCCAACTTGTACTTCCCAAGCGCTTAGGACAGTGCTCTGCACACAGTAAGTGCTCAGTAAATACGATTGAATGAGTGAATGAAGGAATGGAGTGCTCAGTGTGGGCGGAGCACTGTGCTAAGCGCTTGAGAGAAGGCAACACAGCTGTCACATTCCCTAGACACACTCTTCTAGACTGTGAGCCCGCTGTTGGGGAGGGACCGTCTCTATATGTTGCCGATTTGTATTTCCCAAGCGCTTAGCACAGTGCTTTGCACACAGGAAGCGCTCAATAAATACGATTGAATGAATGAATGAATGAATGAATGGAGTGCTCAATGTGGGTGGAGCACTGTGCTAAGTGCTTGAGAGAAGGCAACACAGTTGTCACATTCCCTAGACACATTCTTCTAGACTGTGAGCCCGCTGTTGGGGAGGGACCGTCTCTGTATGTTACCGATTTGTATTTCCCAAGCGCTTAGCACAGTGCTCTGCACACAGTAAGCGCTCAATAAATATAAATGAATGAATGAATGGAGTGCTCACTGTGGGCAGAGCACTGTGCTAAGCGCTCGGGAGAAGGCAACACAGTTGTCACATTCCCTAGACACATTCTTCTAGCCCGTGAGCCTGCTGTTGGGGAGGGACCGTCCCTATATGTTGCCAACTTGTACTTCCCAAGCGCTTAGGACAGTGCTCTGCACACAGTAAGTGCTCAATAAATACGATTGAATGAGTGAATGAAGGAATGGAGTGCTCAGTGTGGGCGGAGCACTGTGCTAAGTGCTTGAGAGAAGGCAACACAGCTGTCACGTTCCCTAGACACATTCTTCTAGACTGTGAGCCCGCTGTTGGGGAGGGACCGTCTCTATATGTTGCCGATTTGTATTTCCCAAGCGCTTAGCACAGTGCCGTGCACACAGTAAGTGCTCAGTAAGTACGAATGAATGAATGAAGGAATGGAGTGCTCACTGTGCGCAGAGCACTGTGCTAAGCGCTTGAGAGAAGGCAACACAGTTGTCACATTCCCTAGACACGTTCTTCTAGACTGTGAGCCCGCTGTTGGGGAGGGACCGTCCCTATATGTTGCCGATTTGTACTTCCCAAGTGCTTAGGACAGTGCTCTGCACAGGGTAAGTGCTCAATAAATGCGATTGAATGAATGAATGAAGGAATGGAGTGCTCAGTGTAGGTGGAGCACTGTGCTAAGTGTTTGGGAGAAGGCAACACAGTTGTCACATTCCTTAGACACATTCTTCTAGACTGTGAGCCCACTGTTGGGGAGGGACCGTGCCTATATGTTGCCGATTTGTACTTCCCAAGCGCTTAGCACAGTGCTCTGCACACAGTAAGCGCTCAATAAATACGATTGAATGAATGAATGAATGCTTGGCTCCCCAGTAAGCGCTCAGTAAATCCGCTGGAACGAATGAAGGAGTGGTACTTGAACGGCTCCAGGAGGGGAAAGGCCAAACCGGTCCCAGTCGGGATTTCAGAGTCTGTCTCGCTCGGATCAATCAATCAATCGTATTTATTGAGCGCTTACTGTGTGCAGAGCACTGTACTAAGCGCTTAATATATTTGGGTAAAGTTCAAAGTACGTGACACAGAATGGGGGGGAGAGAAGATGAAGGCTGAATTGGGTAGCACCTCCTGGTTGAAGATGTGATTTTAAAAAGGCTTTGGAAGTGGTGGTCTGTGTGGATGTACTAATAATCGTATTAATGATTGTGGTATCTGTTAAACGCTTCCCTACAGCCCCTGTATATATGTTTGTACATATTTATTACTCTATTTTACTTGTACGTATCTATTCTATTTATTTTATCTTGTTAGTATGTTTGGTTTTGTCGTCCGTCTCCCCCTTTTAGACCGTGAGCCCACTGTTGGGTAGGGACTGTCTCTAGATGTTGCCAACTTGGACTTCCCAAGCGCTTAGTACAGTGCTCTGCACACAGTAAGCGCTCAATAAATACGATCGATTGATTGATTGATTAATATGTTCGTCGTCTCCCCGTCGGGGAATCGAACCCCGGTCTCCCGCGTGACAGGCGGGGCTACTCACCACTGTACTAACAAGGAAAACCAGGATGGCCCCAGCTTTCTGCTTTATTTCTTTTTCCTCCCTGGACCTTCTTTTAGCGTCCGGTTCCTCTGACCCATCGTCTGTGCGTTGAGGCCGGGCAGGGATTATCGCAAAAAATAATAATGATAACTGTGGTGTTTGCTGAGCGCTTATCGTGCGCCCGGCACTGTAGTAAGCACTGGGGTAGATCCAAGCCCGTGGGGTTGGACACGGTCCCTGTCCCACGTGGGGCTCACAGTCTCCATCCCCATTTTACAGATTGGAGGAATAGCGGTATTTGTGAAGTGCCGCCACACTGGAAGCGGTGTGGCTCAGTGGAAAAAAACCCGGGCTTTGGAGTCAGAGGTCATGGGTTCGAATCCTGGCTCCACCACAAGTCTGCTGGGTGACCTTGGGCAAGTCGCTTCACTTCTCTGAGCCTCATTTCCCTCATCTGTAAAATGGGGATGAAGACTGTGAGCTCCACGTGGGACAACCCGATCACCTTGTAACCTCCCCAGCGCTTAGAACAGTGCTTTGCACATAGTAAGCGCTTAACAAATGCCGTTATTATTATTATTATTCAAATCCCGGCTCCGCCGGTTGTCAGCTGGGTGACTTTGGGAAAGTCACTTCACTTCTCTGGGCCTCAGTTCCCTCATCTGTAAAATGGGGATGAAGACTGTGAGCCCCCCGTGGGACAACCCGATCGCCTGGTAACCTCCCCAGCGCTTAGAACAGTGCTTTGCACATAGTAAGCGCTTAATAAATGCCATTATTATTATTATATATATTATATATTATATGTTTGTACGTATTTATTACTCTATTCATTTTATTTGTACATATTCCATTTATTTTATTTTGTTAATATGTTTTGTTCTCTGGCTCCCCCTTCTAGACTGTGAGCCCACTGTTGGGTAGGGACCGTCTCTAAGTGTTGCCAACTTGGACTTCCCAAGCGCTTAGTACAGTGCTCCGCACACAGTAAGCGCTCAATAAATATGATCGAATGAATTATTACGAAGCGCTGGGGTCTGTACAAGATAATCAGTTTGGACACAGTTGCTGCCCTACTTAGGGCTCCCCGTTTCAATCCCCATCTTGCAAATGAGGAATAATTGTGGTATTTTTTAGGCGTTCATTATGTGCCAGGCACTCTGCTAAGCGCTGGGGTGGAGGCGAATAAATGGGGTTGGACGCGGTCCCTGACTCACGCGGGGCTCACAGTCTTAATCCCCATTTTACAGAAGAGGGAACCGAGGTCCAGAGAAGCCAAGTGGCTTGTCAGAGGCCACACAGCCGTCAGGCGGCGGAGTCGGGATTCGAACCCATCACCCGCTGACTCCCAAATCCGTGCTCTATCCACTAGCCGACACCGAATTCTCTCCCTGATCCTTTTGCGCTGTCCGAAGCGCTCCTCGGGGGCAGGGCACGTGGGTACCCACTCTTTCGTACTGTGCTCTCCGAGGCGCTTAGCACAGTGCTCTGCGGGCAGGAAGCGCTCAGTCGGTACCGAGTGACGTTGGATAAGGGTACCCAGCGGCACCGGAGGAGAGCGGCAGCGGATGATGAAGAAGAAGGTTGAGTTTGATTCTTTTATTCATTCATTCAGTCGCATTTATTGAGCGCTTACTGTGTGCGGAGCGCTGTACTAAGCGCTTGGGAAGTCCAAGTTGGCAACATCTAGAGACGGTCCCTACCCAACAGTGGGCTCACAGTCTAGAAGGGGGAGACGGAGGACAAAACAAAACATATTAACAAAATAAAATAAATAGAAAAATATGTACAAATAAAATAAATTCATTCATTCATTCAATGGCATTTATTGAGCGCTTACTGTGTGCGGAGCACTGTACTAAGCGCTTGGGAAGTCCAAGTTGGCAACATCTAGAGACGGTCCCTACCCAACAGCGGGCTCACAGTCTAGAAGACTTTTACTCGACCGAGCGCTTAGTACAGTGCTCTGCACACAGCAAGTGCCCAGTAAATACGATTGAATGAATGAATGAGTTGAGGTGGCATTTTTTTTTTTTTTTGATGGCATTTGTTAAGCGCTTACTATGTGCAAAGCACAGTTCTAAGCGCTGGGGAGGTTACAAGGTGATCAGGTTGTCGCCCAGGGGGCTCACAGTCATCATCATCATCATCAATCGTATTTATTGAGTGCTTACTGTGTGCAGAGCACTGTACTAAGCGCTTGGGAAGTCCAAGTTGGTGACATATAGAGACAGTCCCTACCCAACAGCGGGCTCACAGTCTAGAAGGGGGAGACAGACAACAAAACCAAACATATTAACAAAATAAAATAAATAGAATAGATAGGTACAAGTAAAATAAATAAATAAATGGAGTGATAAATATGTACAAACATCTATACATATATACAGGTGCTGTGGGGAAGGGAAGGAGGTAAGATGGGGGGGATGGAGAGGGGGACGAGGGGGAGAGGAAGGAGGGGGCTCAGTCTGGGAAGGCCTCCTGGAGGAGGTGAGCTCTCAGTAGGGTATTATTATTATTATTATTATTATTATTATTATTATTATTATTCTCTGGGCCTCCCCATTTTCCAGATGAGGGAACTGAGACCCAGAGAGGCGAAGTGACTTGCCCAAAGTCACACAGCTGACAGTTGGTGGAGCCGGGATTTGTGGCTCGGACGGGAATGGATTCCATCCGTCTGAACTATCCCCGCTTCTGATGGTGTAAGCTGGCTGCGGGCAGGAAAACGTGCCTGCTTATTGTTGTCCTCTCCCAAGCGCTTAGTACAGTGCTCTGTTCTCAGTAAGTGCTCAGCGTGACTCAGTGGAAAGAGCATGGGCTTTGGAGTCAGAGTTCGTGGGTTCGAATCTGGGCTCTGTCAGATGTCAGCTGTGTGACTTGGGGCAAGTCACTTCACTTCTCTGGGCCTCAGTTCCCTCATCTGTAAAATGGGCATTAAGATCAAGACAACCTGATCACCTCGTAACCTCCCCAGTGCTTAGAACAGTGCTTTGCACATAGAAAGCCCTTAATAAATGCTGCCATTATTATTATCAAGCGTTTAGTACAGTGCTCTGTTCTCAGTAAGTGCTCAGCGTGACCCAGTGGAAAGAGCATGGGCTTTGAAGTCAGAGTTCATGGGTTCGAATCTGGGCTCTGTCAGCTGTGTGACTTGGGGCAAGTCACTTCACTTCTCTGGGCCTCAGTTCCCTCATCTGTAAAATGGGCCTTAAGATCAAGACAACCTGATCACCTCGTAACCTCCCCAGTGCTTAGAACAGTGCTTTGCACATAGAAAGCCCTTAATAAATGCCATTATTATTATTATCAAGCGCTTAGTACAGTGCTCTGTTCTCAGTAACTGCTCAGCGGAAAGAGGATGGGCTTTGAAGTCAGAGTTCATGGGTTTGAATTTTGGCTCTGTCAGTTGTCAGCTGTGTGACTTGGGGCAAGTCACTTCACTTCTCTGGGCCTCAGTTCCCTCATCTGTAAAATGGGCATTAGGATCAAGACAACCTGATCACCTCGTAACCTCCCCAGTGCTTAGAACAGTGCTTTGCACATAGAAAGCACTTAATAAATGCCATTATTATTATTATCAAGCGCTTAGTACAGTGCTCTGTTCTCAGTAAGTGCTCAGCGGAAAGAGGATGCGCTTTGAAGTCAGAGTTCATGGGTTCGAATCTTGGCTCTGTCAGTTGTCAGCTGTGTGACTTGGGGCAAGTCACTTCACTTCTCTGGGCCTCAGTTCCCTCATCTGTAAAAGGGGCATTAGAATCAAGACAACCTGATCACCTCGTAACCTCCCCAGTGCTTAGAACAGTGCTTTGCACATAGAAAGCGCTTAATAAATGCCATCGTTGTTATTATCAAGCGCTTAGTACAGTGCTCTGTTCTCAGTAAGTGCTCAGCGTGGCTCAGAGGAAAGAGCATGGGCTTTGAAGTCAGAGTTCATGGGTTCGAATCTGGGCTCTGTCAGTTATCAAACAATCAGTCAATCAATCGTACTTATTGAGCGCTTACTGTGTGCAGAGCACTGTACTAAGCGCTTGGGAAGTACAAGTTGGCAGCATATAGAAACGGTCCCTACCTAACAGTGGGCTCACAGTCTAGAAGACTAGACACAGTCAGCTGTGTGACTTTGGGCAAGTCGCTTCACTTCTCTGTGCCTCAGTGACCCCATCTGTAAAATGGGGATGAAGACTGTGAGCCCCCCGTGGGACGACCTGATCACCTTGTATCCTCCCCAGCGCTTAGAACAGTGCTCAGCACGTAGAAAGCACTTAATAAATGCCATTATTATGATCAGGCGCTTAGTACGGTGCTCTGCACACTGTAAGCGCTCAATAAATACGATTGAATGAATGAACGCCCAATCATTCAATCAATCAATCGTCTTTACAGAGCGCTTACTGTGTGCAGAGCACTGTACTAAGTGCTTAGGGAAGTACAAGTTGGCAACATACAGAAACGGTCCCTACCCAACAGTGGGCTCACAGTCTAGACGATTAGACACAGTTAGCTGTGTGACTTTGGACAAGTCACTTCACTTCTCTGCGCCTCAGTTCCCTCATCTGTAAAATGGGGATGAAGACTGTGAGCCCCCTGTGGGACGACCTGATCACCTTGTATCCCCCCCAGCGCTTAGAACAGTGCTTTGCACATAGAAAGCACTTAATAAATGCCATTATTATGATCAGGCACTTAGTACGGTGCTCTGCACACAGTAAGCGCTCAATAAGTACGATTGAATGAATGAACGCCCAATCAATCAATCAATCAATCGTCTTTATTGAGCGCTTACTGTGTGCAGAGCACTGTACTAAGTGCTTGGGAAGTCCAAGTTGGCCAATAAAAACCATCGAAGGAATGGAAGGTGTGAGCTGAGTTCCCCGCGTCCGTTTTGCCGCTCCTTCCATCCCGCTTCGTCCGGAGAGATTCGCGGTGCCAAGTAGACGTTCCCCGCCGGGGCTGCGTTTTGATCCTGCTCCGCCCCCGCTAGGCATCCAGTCTACTCCATCCACAGACGGCACGACGAGCCCCGCCGGCACGCGACGGTCCGGCGCGACGGGCAGATTCGCTTGACCTCGGTTGCTCTGAGAAGTCGAACGGGTGGCGAGATTCCTCGGGGAAAGCCTGTAGAACCATTCATTCCTTCATTCAGTCGTATTTATTGAGCGCTTACTGTGTGCAGAGCACCGTACTGAGCGCTTGGGAAGTCCAAGTCGGCAACACATATAGACGGTCCCTACCCAACAGTGGGTTCACAGTCTAGAAGGGGGAGACAGACAACAAAACATTTTAACAAAATTCATTCATTCAATCGTATTTATTGAGCGCTTACTGTGTGCAGAGCACTGTACTGAGCGCTTGGGAAGCCCAAGTTGGCAACACGTAGAGACGGTCCCTACCCAACAGCGGGCTCACAGTCTACAAGGGGGAGACAGACAACAAAACAAAACATTTGAACAAAATTCATTCATTCATTCAGTCGTATTGATTGAGCACTTACTGTGTGCAGAGCACTGTACTGAGCGCTTGGGAAGTCCAAGTCGGCAACATCTAGAGGCGGGCCCTACCCAACAGTGGGCTCACAGTCTACAAGGGGGAGACAGACAACAAAACAAAACATTTGAAAAAAATTCATTCATTCATTCAAGCGTATTTATTGAGTGCCTACTGTGTGTAGAGCACTGTACTGAGCGCTTGGGAAGTCCAAGTCGGCAACACATATAGATGGTCCCTACCCAACAGTGGGTTCACAGTCTAGAAGGGGGAGACAGAGAACAAAACCAAACATTTTAATGAAATTCGTTCATTCATTCAATCGTATTTATTGAGTGCTTACTATGTGCAGAGCACTGTACTAAGCGCTTGGGAAGTCCAAGTCGGCAACATCTAGAGACCAACAGCGGGCTCACAGTCTAGAAGGGGCCAAGTTCAGAGAGGTCGATTGTTCACCTTCCGGGTGTTCGGCCGCTCAAGGTGAATTAGGGCCAGTTTCCCCCAAATAGACTGTCTCCCCCCTCAAGACTGTGAGCCCGCTGTTGGGTAGGGACCATCCCTATATGTTGCCAACTTGTACTTCCCAAGCGCTTAGTACAGTGCTCTGCACACAGTAAGTGCTCAATAAATAGGATTGAATGAATGAATGAAATAATTTAGGTCCTTGGAAGGAATCCCGCCGGGCCAGGCCCGTGTCGGCGTTTGGGACTGGGGAGGACCTTCCGCGGGACGGTAGTCATCATCATCATCATCAACCGTATTTATTGAGCGCTTCCTATGTGCAGAGCACTGTACTAAGCGCTTGGGAAGTACAAATTGGCAACATCTAGAGACAGTCCCTACCCAACAGCGGGCTCACAGTCTAAAAGGGGGAGACAGAGAACAAAACCAAACATACTAACAAAATAAAATAAAAATAGAATAGATATGTACAAGTAAAATAAATAAATAAATAGAGTAATAAATATGTACAAACATATATACGTATCTACAGGTAACGGATGGGACTGTCCGTCTGACTGTTCCGAGAGAAGGAGGTACTTGCAGGGAATATAACCCGAAACGTGCGAGCCATCGTCTTAGGCCTAAGCGGGACAAGCAGCGGGGCTCAGCGGGAAGAGCCCGGGCTTGGGAGTCAGAGGTCATGGGTTCAAATTCCGGCTCTGCCACTGGTCAGCTGGGTGAGTTTGGGCAAGTCACTTCACTTCTCTGGGCCTCAGTTCCCTCATCTGGAAAATGGAGATGAAGACTGAGCCCCCCCGTGGAACGACCTCATCAGCTTGTAACCACCCCAGTGCTTAGAACAGTGCTTTGCACACAGTAAGCGCTTAACAAATACCATTATTATTATTATTATTATTATTATTATTATTATTATTATTATTATTATTATTACAGTGCTTTGCACACAGTAAGCACCCAATAAATGCGATTGAGTGAATATCTAGGTGAGCAGATTCTTCAAAATTCCCAAGTGGAGCCTAGGAAATGGAGTGTTACCAGTGATCTCTATGTATTGCCAACTTGTACTTCCCAAGCACGTAGTACAGTGCTCTGCACACAGTAAGCGCTCAATAAATACGATTGAATGAATGAACCAAGCCCCTTCCTTCCTCTCCCCCTCCTCCCCCTCCCCAACCCCCTGCCTTACCTCCTTCCCCTCCCCACAGCACCTGTGTACATGTATATATGTTTGTACGTATTTATTACTCCATTTATGTATTTATTTTACTTGTACATATTTATTCTATTTGTTTTATTTTGTTGATATGTTTTGTTTTGTTGTCTGTCTCCCCCTTCTATAATAATAATAATAATGGCACTTGCTAAGCGCTTACTATGTGCAAAGCACTGTTCTAAGCGCAGGGGAGGATACAAGGTGATCAGGTTGTCCCATGGGGGACTCACCGTCTTTATCCCCATTTTCCAGATGAGGAAACTGAGGCCCAGAGAAGTGAAGTGACTTGCCCAAAGTCACACAGCTGACAAGCAGCGGAGCCGGGATTAGAACCCATGACCTCTGACTCCCAAGCCCGGGCTCTTTCCACTGAGCCACGCTGCTTCTAGACTTTGAGCCCGCTGTTGGGTAGGGACCGTCTCTATATGTTGCCGACTTGGGCTTCCCAAGCGCTTAGCACAGTGCCCTGCACACAGTAAGCGCTCAATAAATACGATTGAATGAATGAATGAATGGGAATGACTTTTCCAGTCGAGCGGGTAAGGGTGAAGAAACGCGTTCCGGGGAAACGGAAGGATCGTCGTGGTTGTCGGCTAAATTGGGGTTTAAAATGTAGCGGTGTCCCGGGGCGGGGTGTGGTTTAGCGAGGTCACGGGTGCTGTCCGTCCGTCCGTCCGTCCGTCCCCCTGGGGTGCTCTGCACACAGTAAGCGCTCAATAAATACGATTGATTGATTGAAAGAGTGGTTTTTGGGGGAGGCGCCCCGCTCATCCGCCCGCTGCCGAAGAAATGAAGGCCCCCGGTTCCCGGACCTGTGCCCGCCAGCCGGATGCCGTGGGTGGGCTTTGCTAATTTTCAGTGTCGGCCGGTGGTCGGGGGAGCCCCTCGGCTCTCGGCCTCTCCCTCCCCCGGGGGGACGCAGGGAGGGCGTTGGCACGAGCAGGCCCGGGGGCGGCCCGGAGGGGGGCACGGTCGCTCCTGCCTATGCCAAGGAGGCCCCCCCGGGCCGCTCTCTGGCCCGAAACCACCTCCGCTGACACCGCCAACCCCCGGGCCCGGATCCTGGGTGTCCCCAAGCCCGTTCCTTCATTCATCCAATCGTATTTATTGAGCGCCTGCTGTGCCCTGGACTAGGCTGTCCATCCCCTGGCCCGCTCCTACCTCCCCTCCCTTCTGTCCTTCTCCAGCCCAGCCCGCACCCTCCGCTCCTCTGCCGCTAATCTCCTCACCGTACCTCGTTCTTGCCCATCCCACCGTCGACCCCCGGCCCACGTCGTCCCCCGGGCCTGGAATGCCCCCAATCCCTCTGTCCATCCGCCAAGCTCGCTCTCTTCCTCCCTTCAAAGCCCTACTGAGAGCTCACCTCCTCCAGGAGGCCCTCCCACACTGAGCCCTATCCTTCCTCTCCCCCTCGTCCCCCTCTCCATCCCCCCCATCTTACCTCCTTCCCTTCCCCACAGCACCTGTAGATATGTATATATGCTTGTACATATTTATTACTCTATTTATTTTACTTGTACCTATCTATTCTATTTATTTTATTTTGTTAATATGTTTGGTTTTGTTGTCTGTCTCCCCCTTCTAGACTGTGAGCCCTCTGTTGGGTAGGGACCGTCTCTAGATGTTGCCAACTTGGACTTCCCAAGTGCTTAGTCCAGTGCTCTGCACACAGTAAGCGCTCAATAAATACGATTGAATGAATGAATGAGAGGCAGTAAGGGGACTCTGATCAGGACGGCCTTTAAAAAAGGGATCCCCCCCCCCCCCCACTCCAGGGTAGCTTGTACCTTCTGTGGATTTCCACTCCCCATGGGTGAGAGGGTATGTTGTTTTCGGTAGCACGCGTGCTCACGTCGGTATCGGGGGCCAGAGGGGAGGTTGATAATAATAATAATGATAATAATAATAATAATAATAATAATAATAATGACATTTATTAAGCGCTTACTATGTGCAAAGCACTGTTCTAAGCGCTGGGGGGGAATACAAGGTGATCAGGTTGTCCCGCACAGGGCTGACAGTCTTAATCCCCATTTTACGGATGAGGTAACTGAGGCTCAGAGAAGTGAAGTGACTTGCCCAAGGTCACACGGCAGACAAGTGGCGGAGTCGGGATTTGAACCCATGACCTCTGACTCCAAAGCCCGGGCTCTTTCCACTGAGCCACGCTGCTTCTGCACACTGAGGAGGAAGATGTGAAATCCCCTCTAGACTGTCAGCTCGTGGTGGGAGGGGACTGTGTCTGTGTTATTTCTGTCTTGAACTCCCCCCAGCACTTATTCAGTCATTCAGTCGTATTTATTGAGCGCTTACTGTGTGCAGAGCACTGGACTAAGCGCTTGGGAAGTCCAAGTCGGCAACATCTAGAGACGGTCCCTACACAACGGCAGGCTCACAGTCTAGAGGGGGGAGACACAACAAAACAAGACATATTAACAAAATAAAATGAATAGAATAAATATGTTAAAATAAAAGAGTAATAGAGTAATAAATCTGTACAAACACATATACAAGTAGGGTGGGGAGGGGAAGGAGGTAAGGTGTGGGGGGATTCATTCATTCAATCGTATTAGGGAGCACTTACTGTGTGCAGAGCACTGTACTAAGCGCTTGGGAAGTCCAAGTTGGCAACATATAGAGACGGTCCCTACCCAACAGTGGGCTCACAGTCTAGAAGGGGAAGACAGACAACAAAACAAGACATATTAACCAAATAAAATAAATAGAATAAATACGTACAAGTAAAATAAATAAATAGAGTAATAAATCTGTACAAACAGATATACAGGTGCAGTGGGGAGGGGAAGGAGGTAAGGCGGGGGGGGGATTCATTCATTCAATCGTATTTATTGAGCGCTTAACTGTGTGCAGAGCACTGTACTAAGCGCTTGGGAAGTACAAGTCGGCGACATATAGAGACGGTCCCTACCCAGCAGTGGGCTCACAGTCTAGTAGGGGGAGACAGATAACAAAACAAGCCATATGAACAAAATAAAATAAATAGAATAAATGTGTACAAGTAAAATAAATAAATAGAGTACTAAATCTGTACAAACATATATACAGGTGCTGTGGGGAGGGGAAGGAAGGGGAGAGGAAGGAGGGGGCTCAGTCTGGGAAGGCCTAAGCCTCTAGTGCTCTTTCCACCAAGCCACGCTGCTTCCCCTTTTCGTGTACTAAGCACTTTTCCTATATGCTGTCCGCTGTACTAAGCGCTTGGGAGAGTACAGCGCAACAAGAAACAGTCCTATTCCCTGCCCACAACGAGCTCACGGTCTAGAGCCGGGGAGACAGACATCGCTGCAAGGGAGTGAAAGATGAGCAGCGTGGCTCGGTGGCAAGAGCCCGGGCTTTGGAGTCACAGGTCGTGAGTTCAAATCCCGGCTCGGCCAACTGTCAGCTGGGTGACTCTGGGCAAGTCACATCACTTCTCTGGGCCACACTGCTTCTCGTCCGTCTTGTTAGCGCGTATCAAACACTATCAGAAATAAAGGGGAGGCTCCCAAGGTTGGGGTCTGGAGACTCTGTTCAGATTCCTCGTGCGCCCCTGAGGTTTCCTTTTCATTCATTCATTCACTCATTCATTCAGTCGTATTTATTGAGCGCTTACTGTGTTCAGAGCACTGTACTAAGTAGCTCTTGGGAAGTCCAAGTTGGCAACATATAAAGACGGTCCCTACCCAACAGCGGGCTCACAGTCTAGAAGGAGGAGACAGACAACAAAACAAAACATATTAACAAAATAAAATGAATACAATAGTAAAATAAATAGAGGAATAAATCTGTACAAACAGATATTCATTCATTAATTCATTCAGTCGTATTTATTGAGTGCTTACTGTGTGCAGAGCACTGTACTAAGCAGCGCTTGGGAAGTCCAAGTTGGCAACATATAGAGACGGTCCCTCCCCAACAGCGGGCTCACAGTCTAGAAGGGGGAGACAGACAACAAAACAAAACATATTAACAAAATAAAATGAATACCATAGTAAAATAAATAGAGGAATAAATCTGTACAAACAGATATTCATTCATTAATTCATTCAATCGTATTTATTGAGCGCTTACTGTGTTCAGAGCACTGTACTAAGCAGCGCTTGGGAAGTCCAAGTTGGCAACGTATAGAGACGGTCCCTCCCCAACAGCGGGCTCACAGTCTAGAAGGGGGAGACAGACAACAAAACAAAACATATTAACAAAATAAAATGAATACCATAGTAAAATAAATAGAGGAATAAATCTGTACAAACAGATATTCATTCATTAATTCATTCAATCGTAGTTATTGAGCGCTTACTGTGTGCAGAGCACTGTACTAAGCAGCGCTTGGGAAGTCCAAGTTGGCAACGTAGAGAGACGGTCCCTCCCCGATAGCGGGCTCACAGTCTAGAAGGGGGAGACAGACAACAAAACAAAACATATTAACAAAATAAAATGAATACAATAGTAAAATAAACAGAGGAATAAATCTGTACAAACAGATATTCATTCATTAATTCATTCAATCGTATTTATTGAGCGCTTACTGTGTGCAGAGCACTGTACTAAGCAGCACTTGGGAAGTCCCAGTTGGCAACATCTAGAGACGGTCCCTCCCCAACAGCGGGCTCACAGTCTAGAAAGGGGAGACAGAGAACAAAACAAAACATATTAACAAAATAAAATAATTAGAATAAATATGCACAAATAAAATAGAGTAATAAATCCGTACAAACATATATACGTATATACAGGTGCTGTGGGGAGGGGAAGGAGGGAAGGCGGAGGGGGAGAGGAAGGAGGGGGCTCAGTCTAGACAGAGAGTTGGTTGTGGGCGGGGATCATATCTGATGCTGTTGGGAAGGGACCGTCTCTGTATGTTGCCAACTTGTACTTCCCAAGCGCTTAGTACAGTGCTCTGTACACAGTAAGTGCTAAATAAATGCGATTGAATGAATGAAAGAATGACTGGTGGGTGGCGTGGTCTCCGCGACGCTCAGTCCCGTGCTCTGCTCCCCCGGTCGGCACTTAGTAAATGCCTAGAGTGAGGATGGTTGTTAATTAATTAATGATGGCATTTATTAAGTGCTTACTATGTGCAAAGCACTGTTCTAAGCGCCGGGGAGGTTACAAGGTGATCAGGTTGTCCCACGGGGGGCTCACAGTCTTCATCCCCATTTTACAGATGAGGGAACTGAGGCCCAGTGAAGTGACTTGCCCAAAGCCACTCAGCTGA
Source organism: Tachyglossus aculeatus (assembly GCF_015852505.1). Lineage (NCBI taxonomy): Eukaryota > Metazoa > Chordata > Mammalia > Monotremata > Tachyglossidae > Tachyglossus > Tachyglossus aculeatus. The sequence continues at coordinate 4,635,272 of NC_052067.1, forward strand.
CAAGTGGCGGAGCCGGGATTTGAACCCTTGACCTCTGACTCCAAAGCCCGGGCTCTTTCCCCTGAGCCACGCTGCTTCTCTAAGCAAGTCACTTCAATCAATCAATCAATCAGTCAATCAGTTGTATTTATGGAGCACTTACTGTGTGCAGAGCACTGGACTAAGCGCTTGGGAAGTACAAGTTGGCAACATCTAGAGACAGTCCCTACCCAACATTGGGCTCACAGTCTAAAAGGGGGGAGACAGAGAACAAAACCAAACATACTAACAAAATAAAATAAATAGAATAGATAGGTACAAGTAAAATAAATAAATAGAGTAATAAATATGTACAAACATGAGGTCACCGAGGCAAAGTGAAGTGGCTTGCCCAAGGTCACACGGCAGACAGGAGAAGCAGCGTGGCTCAGTGGAAAGAGCCCAGGCTTGGGAGTCGGAGGACGTGGGTTCTAATCCCGGCTCCGCCACTTGTCTGCGTGTGACCTTGGGCAAACCATTTCATTCATTCATTCAATCGTATTTGTTGAGCGCTTACTCTGTGCAGAGCGCTGTACTAAGCGCTTGGGAAGTGCAAGTTGGCAAACCACTTCACTTCTCTGGGCCTCAGCTACCTCATCTGGAAAATGGGGATTAAAAGTGTGAGCCCCCCCCCGCCACGGCACAACTTGATGACCTCGCATCTGTCCCAGCGCTTCATCATCAATCGTATTTATTGAGCGCTTACTGTGTGCAGAGCACTGGACTAAGCGCTTGGGAAGTACAAATTGGCAACATATAGAGACAGTCCCTACCCAACAGTGGGCTCACGGTCTAAAAGGGGGAGACAGAGAACAAAACCAAACATACTAACAAAATAAAATAAATAGAATAGATATGTACAAGTAAAATAAATAAATAAATAGAGTGATAAATATGTACAAACATATATACATATATACAGGTGCTATGGGGAAGGGGAAGCGCTTGGCACACCGTCCACGCTCAATCAGTCCGAATGAAGCCCCGGCGCTTAGAACAGAGGTTTGCACATAGCAAACGCTTAACAGATTTTCCTTCTAGACTGTGAGCCCGTTGTTGGGTAGGGACTCCGCCACGTGTCCGCTGTGTGACCTTGGGCAAGTCACTTAACTTCTCTGAGCCTCAGTGGCCTCATCTGTAAAACGGGTATTAACGCTGTGAACCCCACATGGGCCAACCTGATCCTCTTGTATCCCCCCCAGCGCTTAGAACAGTGCTTTGCACATAGTAAGTGCTTAATAAATGCCATTATTATTATTATTACTCAGATTGTGAGCCCCACTCAGGTCAGGGACTGCGTCCAAACTGACAGACTCGTATCTACCCCAGGTCTTAGAATAGTAAGCGCTTAACAAATGCCATCATCATTATTATTATTATTATTATTATTAGGGGCCGTCTCTATCTGTCGCCGGCTTGTACTTCCCAAGCGCTTAGTACAGTGCTCTGCACACGGTAAGCGCTCAATAAATCCGGTTGAATGAGTGAATGAAGGAACGAAAGGAAGGCAGGCTGAGCCCCGCCGGGGGGCAGCCCCCTCTCCCCGCCGAAGCTCATCGTCGTCTCTCCTGGTTCCCGCGCTCCCCTTTCCTCAGTTTCCCCAGGGCCTTGGATACGTCGCCGGCTTGTCCTTCCCAAGCGCTTAGTACAGTGCTCTGCACACGGTAAGCGCTCAATAAATCCGGTTGAATGAGTGAATGAAGGAACGAAGGGAAGGCAGGCTGAGCCCCGCCCAGGGGCAGCCCCCTCTCCCCGCCGAAGCTCATCGTCGTCTCTCCTGGTTCCCGCGCTCCCCTTTCCTCAGTTTCCCCAGGGCCTCGGATACGTCGCCGACTTGTACTTCCCAAGCGCTTAGTACAGTGCTCTGCACACGGTAAGCGCTCAATAAGTCCGGTTGAATGAATGAAGGAACGAAGGGAAGGCAGGCTGAGCCCCGCCCAGGGGCTGCCCCCTCTCCCCGCCGAAGCTCATGGTGTCTCCTGGTTCCCGCACTCCCCGTTCCTCAGTTTCCCCAGGGCCTCGGATATGTCGCCGGCTTGTCCTTCCCAAGCGCTTAGTACAGTGCTCTGCACACGGTAAGCGCTCAATAAGTCCGGTTGAATGAGTGAATGAAGGAACGAAGGGAAGGCGGGCTGAGCCCCTCCCAGGGGCTGCCCCCTCTCCCCGCCGAAGCTCATCGTCTCTCCTGGTTCCCGCGCTCCCCGTTCCTCAGTTTCCCCAGGGCCTCGGATACGTCACCGGCTTGTCCTTCCCAAGCGCTTAGTACGTGCTCTGCACACGGTAAGCGCTCAATAAATCTGGTTGAATGAGTGAATGAAGGAACGAAGGGAAGGCAGGCTGAGCCCCGCCAGGGGCAGCCCCCTCTCCCCACTGAAGCTCATGGTGTCTCCTGGTTCCCGCGCTCCCCGTTCCTCAGTTTCCCCAGGGCCTCGGATACGTCGCCGGCTTGTCCTTCCCAAGCGCTTAGTACAGTGCTCTGCACACGGTAAGCGCTCAATAAGTACGGTTGAATGAGTGAATGAAGGAACGAAGGGAAGGCAGGCTGAGCCCCGCCAGGGGCAGCCCCCTCTCCCCGCCGAAGCTCATGGTGTCTCCTGGTTCCTGCGCTCCCCGTTCCTCAGTTTCCCCAGGGCCTCGGATACGTCGCCGGCTTGTACTTCCCAAGCGCTTAGTACAGTGCTCTGCACACGGTAAGCGCTCAATAAATCCGGTTGAATGAGTGAATGAAGGAACGAAGGGAAGGCAGGCTGAGCCCCGCCCAGGGGCAGCCCTCTCTCCCCGCCGAAGCTCATCGTCGTCTCTCCTGGTTCCCGCGCTCCCCTTTCCTCAGTTTCCCCAGGGCCTCGGATACGTCGCCGGCTTGTCCTTCCCAAGCGCTTAGTACAGTGCTCTGCACACGGTAAGCGCTCAATAAGTACGGTTGAATGAGTGAATGAAGGAATGAAGGGAAGGCAGGCTGAGCCCCGCCAGGGGCAGCCCCCTCTCCCCACTGAAGCTCATCATCGTCTCTCCTGGTTCCCGCGCTCCCCGTTCCTCAGTTTCCCCAGGGCCTCGGACCGTCGCGCTCCGTCTCGGGCGTTCCTCCCTCTGCCCCGGGGTGGGGGGAGGAATCGGTGATGCCTGCAGCCCCCCAGCTCTTCCTCCTGACTCTTTTCAGCCCTTCACGAGCCTAGGGAGAGGCACCCTTGGTCCGCGGCGGCCCGGGGAAGAGCGGCCCGGCCGGAGGAACGCGCTCCCTCGGCTCCCGGCGGCGCGGCCGGCGTCCCGTGTGCGTCTCTGCGTGTGCGTGCGTGCGAGGGCGTGTGTCTGTGCATACATCCGTGTGGTTTCTGTTTTCTCTTCTTCCCCCGCCCCGTCTCTCGTGTCCCCGACAGATTCCGACGGCAGCGGGAACGGCAGCGACGACCCTTCGAAGGACAGCAGCGAGGGCTCCGCCGAAGACAACCCCGTAGAGGAGGAGGCCCCGCCGGGAGGGACAGGGGCCCCGGGGCCCGGCCCGCCCGCCCGGGAGATGCCGCCCGGGGGGAAGCGGCCGGACGGGAGTCAGCGCGGCGAGGAGGCCCGGGAGGAGGACCAGGAGGAGGCGGAGGAGGAGGAGGAGGAGGAGGAGGAGCGGGAACGGCAGCCGCCGTTGAGGCGCGAGGAGGAGGAGGAGGAGGCGGCGGCGGCGGCGGAGGAGGAGGAGGAGGAGGAGGAGGCGAGGGAGGCCGGGGAGGTGGGCGGCGGGCGGGGAGAGGAGGACGGCCAAGAGAAGCCCAAGAGGAAGAAGGAGAAGGAGCGGGCGGCGCCCGGCGAGGCGGCGCCCGGCGGCCCGGCCCCTGAGGACCAGGCCCACGAGCCCAAGAAGTGGAACCTGCGGCGCAACCGGCCCCTGCTGGACTTCGTGTCCATGGAGGAGCTGAACGACATGGACGACTACGACAGCGAAGACGACAACGACTGGCGGCCCGCGGCGGCCCGGCGCAAGGGGCGGGCGGCCGCCCAGCGGCAGGGCGCCGACGGGGACGGCCGCGACGAGGGCGAAGACGACGACGACGAGGAGGACGAGGACGACGACGACGACGTCAGCGAGGAGGAGGAGGAGGAGGAGGAGGAGGACGAGGAGGTGGCGCCGCCGCCGCCGCCGCCGCCGCCGCCGCCGGAGGAGCGCGAGGACCGGGAGGAGGAGGAGGAGGGGCGGCAGCGGCGGGAGCCCCGCGACCCCCGCAACGGCGGCGGCCCCCCGGCCGGACGCAGGAAGAAGGCCAAGGCGCCCGGGGGGAACGGTGCGGACGACGAGGAACTGACCAATGATAGCCTGGCCCTGTCCCACAGCAAGAGTAACGAGGTAGAGGCTCCGCCTTTCTCTCCTATCTCTCCGTCCGGCGGGGGGGACTGGGGGGGAGTGGGGTGCAAGGGCGGGCGGCCGGGGTCCCGAGCGGACCCCCCGATCCGCGCCCTCCGTTTCCAGCTCGGCCCCTCCTCCCCCGCCTCCTGCCGCCGAGCGCCGCGGCTCGGGAGCAGTGCCCACGGTGCCCGCGGTCCCGGGACCTGGGAGGGGGTGGGGTTGGGGTGGAGGGTCCCCCCAGGGCCCGGCCGAGCCTCCGCCACCACCCTGGGAGCGACATGGGGGATAGGGGGGATGGGAGGGCCGGCCACGGGGGACAGCCCGGCGGGGTCGTGGCCGCTCGGTGCTTCGGCATCCGGCGGGCCGGCGATGGGACGCGGATCAGTGGAGCTGACGGCAGCCACGTTTTTCCGTCCTACTGAAGGGTTTCCCGGCGGGTGGCCCCGGGATCCCTTCCGACGGGGCTTCCGGCTTCCCCGGTACTGTCCTTGAAGAACCGTGGGCGAGGCGCCCGGGCCCACGGCCACGCCGGTCCCGAGGACCTTCATGCCCCTGGGGGTGGTTAGGACGTCGAGGGCCCCGCACAGGACCCCGAGGGCCCGGAATTCCCCTCCCAGAGCTGGGAGTCTCCTCCAGCTGTTGATCCGTGGCCGGCCCGAGCCCACCGTCGCCCACCCGCTCCCCCCCCGCAGACGGAGAGCCGGTGCAAGCGGGCCCCCCGCCTCCCATTATCAGGAGGGTGCCCGCCGGAAGGTTTCGCCCCACCGATGGGTCGTCGGGGTCGCGCATCCTCCGGACGGCTCCAGGATGTCCCCTGGCCGGCGTTCCGGTCGATGGAATCGCTCCGAGGCCCGGTCCTTCGGGAGGCACGGAGAACTGGGGGCGGCATTAGCGGAGACGCAGCCCCCGCTCCCCCTGCCCCCGACTAAGGTGACCCTCGACCCCTCTCCGCCCACCGCCCCCGGGGTTCCCCTGCCGGCGTTTCCGGCCCCCGGGCGGGAAGGGACGAGTCCGGGGGTCACGTGGTGCGCCGCCGTGTGTCCCGTGTGGCAGAGAGTCTGTCCATGTGTCTCCATCACCGCTTTTGGCGTCACTCAGGTTCATCCTTCCCGGGGCGGGGGGCAGGTTCGGGTCCGCGTTGCGGTCGATGCGATCCTCGAGCCCGGCCGCCGTCCGGCCGGGGAGCGTGAGATTTTAGAAGCGGTGGGCGTGGCGGGGATCCCGTCTCCTCCGGCGGGCCTTCCCCGGTGAAGCCGTCCGTCCGTCCGTTCCCGCGGCTCCCTCGCTCTCCGGCGTCGTCCGCGCGCTCGGATCCGTCCCCTCTGGGCGCTTGGTATCCGCCCCGCCCGCTGTCCCGCGGCGTTAAAATGCCCCTCTCTGCTAATGGTTTATTTCTCTGAACGTCTGTCCCCACCGCCTAGACCGTAAGCTCGTTGCGGGCAGGGAATGTGGCTGCTTAGTGTCGTAGCATCCTCTCCCGGGCGCTTAGTACAGTGCTCCGCACACAGGAAGCGCTCACTAAATACGACTGAATGAACGACCGAGTGCCAGCTGTGTTCTCCGAAGCGCTCAGTTCGGCGCTGCGCACCCAGGAGGTGCTCAATAAGTGCCATCGATGGTGAAGACGACGATGAAGTCGGTTCAGCGGTGGAGGTCAGGAAGAGGGGGAATCGAGGGTTTCCTCTTGAGGCCGTTCGGGGGCTCGCCTCTCGACCGTTCAGTCCAGCGTTTATTTGTTGAGCGCCTACTGTGCGCGGAGCACGGCGTTAAACACGTGGGAGAGTTTAGTACAGCAAAATTGGCCAGAGCAGGCGATCTTAGATTCCGTATGGAGAGCTAGATGCGAAAGTACGTGATGGGGGTGTACATCAGTGCCGTGGGAGTGAGGGCAGAGTGATCAGCGCTGGGAGAAGGAGCCCGGACTTGGGAGTCAGAGGTCCTGGGTTCTAATCCTGGCCCCGCCACCCGTCCGCCGGGCGGCCCTGGGCAAGTCGCTTCACTTCTCCGGGCCTCGGTTCCCTCCTCCGTCAAACGGGGATGGAGGCTTTGAGCCCCCCGTGGGACCACCTGATGACCTGGTATCTCCCCCAGCGCTTGGCACATAGTAAGCGCCTAACAAAGGCCATCGTCGTCATTGTTATTAGCATTAGCAAGAGCTTAAGGTCCTTATTTTATTTTGTTAGTATGTTTGGTTTTGTTCTCTGTCTCCCCCTTTTAGACTGTGAGCCCACTGCTGGGTAGGGACTGTCTCTATACGTTGCCAGTTTGTACTTCCCAAGTGCTTAGTACAGTGCTCTGCACATAGTAAGCGCTCAATAAATACGATTGATGATGACGACGGGCGCAGGTGAGTAGGTTGGCGGTAGAGGATGTGCCAAACGCTGGGGCTGGGATGGAGCAGGAGAGCGGGGGGCGAGGGGATGGGCGGGTTTCAAGCCGGCGGTGAGGAGTTTCTGTCCCGTGCGGAGATGCGTGGGCGACCGCTGGAGTTTCTTGAGGAGCCGGGGGAAACGGGGCCCCAAAGTTGTTGTCGACAAACGAGCCGGGTGAAGTACGGACCGGAGTGCCAATTTGTACTTCCCAAGCGCTTAGTCCAGTGCTCTGCACACAGCAAGCGCTCAATAAATACGATCGATGATGATGATGAGTGGGGAGAGAGAGAGCAGGGTGGCCTCGTGAAAGAATCACGGGCCTTGGATACAGGACACCTGTAAGTCACTTCGCTTCTCTGGGCCTCAGTGACCCCCTCTGTAAAATGGGGATTAAGACGGTGAGCCCCCTCCATGGGACCGCCTGATTACCTTTATTTTATTTGGTTTATAGGTTTGGTTTTGTTGTCTGTCTCCCCCTTCTAGACTGTGAGCCCGCTGTCGGGTAGGGACCGTCTCTAGATGTTGCCGAGTTGGACTTCCCAGTGCTCTGCACACAGTAAGCGCTCAATAAATGCAATTGAATGAATGAATGAATGACCTTGTATCTGCCCCTGCGCTTAGAACAGTGTTCGGCACATAGTGAGCGCTTAACATTAATCCCATATCTGCCCCGTGTCTGCTGTGTGACCACCTTCTGGGCCTCAGTTCACCCCTCTGTAAAATGGGGATGATAATAATGGTGGTATTTGTTAAGCGCTTATTATGTGCGAAGCACTGTTCTAAGCACTGTGGCGGGGGGGAGCGCTTAACATTAATCCCATATCTGCCCCGTGTCTGCTGTGTGACCACCTTCTGGGCCTCAGTTCACCCCTCTGTAAAATGGGGATGATAATGGTGGTATTTGTTAAGCGCTTATTATGTGCGAAGCACTGTTCTAAGCGCTGTGGGGGGGACGCAAGGTGATCAGGTTGTCCCACGGGGGGCTCCCAGTCTTAATCCCCATTTTCCAGATGAGGGAACTGAGGCCCAGAGAAGAGAAGCGACTTGCCCAGGGTCACACAGCTGACAGTGCCCTGCACAGAGGAAGCGCTCAATAAATACGATTGAGTGAATGTGCTCACAGTAGGCGATTGAATGAATGAATGAATGAATGAATGAATGAATGAATGAATGACAAGTGGCTGAGCCGGGACCCAGGCGGGCTTGGCCGTTGGGATCGACGGCCCTCCGCTCCCTCCCGAGCCCAAGCGGTCAAGCCCATCCCCTTTCCCGCATCAAACCCCAATCCCGCTTCCGTCTTCTCCCTCCTCCCACCCGTCTCTTTCCCTGCCCGGCATCCCCTGCCAGAAAATCGTCAGGGATGTGTGGGCGAGTGGCAGCTCATTCATTCCTTCAGTCGTATTTATTGAGCGCTTACCGTGGGCAGAGCGCCGGACTGAGCGCTTGGGAGAGGACGGTAGAACAACGGACAGACACATCCCTGCCCACCACGAGCTCACAGTCTAGAGGGGGAGACGGGCACTAAGATAAATAAATACATAAATAAATAAATGATCTGTACAGATCTATACATATAATAATAATAATGATGGCGTTTAGTAAGCGCTTACTATGTGCAAAGCCCTGTTCTAAGCTCTGGGGAGGTTACAAGGTGATCGGGTTGTCCCACGGGGGGCTCACAGTCTCCATCCCCGTTTTACAGATGAGGTCACTGAGGCTCAGAGAAGTGACTTGCCCAAAGTCACCCAGCTGACAAGTGGCGGAGCCGGGATTTGAACCCATGACCTCCGACTCCCACGCTGCTTCTCCACCGTGTATGATGTGCCGTGGGGGCGGGAGGGAGGGTGAATGAAGGAGCAAGTCAGAGCGGCGCAGAAGGGAGTGGGAGAGGAGGAGAGGAGGGCACAGATAGGAGAGTTGATGGGTGATATTTATTGAGCGCCCGTTGTACTGCACTGAGCGCTCGGGAGGGTACAGTAGAGGTAGAAGACACCATCCCCGCGACGAGAGGACAATCTCGAGGAGGAAGAAGGGATTAAAATCATTTCCCCCCCAGGGGAAAGAAGAAAAATGTTTATTTTAGTGACTGCTCAAGTGGTACAGGTGGTGGTGAGTGTGGATTTGGTGCAGACTATATATGTATATATGTTTGTACGTATTACTCTATTTTACTTGTACATATCCTAGTTATTTTATTTTATTAATATGTTTTGTTCTGTCTCCCCCTTCTAGACTGTGAGCCCGCTGTTGGGTAGGGACCGTCTCTAGATGTTGCCAACTTGGACTTCCCAAGCGCTTAGTCCAGTGCTCTGCACACAGTAAGCGCTCAATAAATACGATTAATTGATTGATTGAATGTCGGGGGGGGGGGTCAATGGGATAAAATTAGAAGAAGTGGGGGGTTTGTCCATATCTGTAGCTTATTTCTATTCAGGTCTGTCCCCCCCAGCTCCCCGACCCCAGATTGAAAGCTCGTTGTGGGCAGGGAACGGATCTACCGACTCTGTTACGGTAAACTCTCCCCAGCGCTTGGTACAGTGCTCTGCCCGCAGCAAGCACTCAGTAAATGCCAGGGATTAATAGGCGAGATGAATCTTAATGCTAATAGTGGTAATAATTATAATAATTGTTGGTATTTGTTAAGCGCTCTCTGTGTGCCAGGGGAATACGAGCACGTCGGGTTGGACACATCCGTGTCCCACTTCGAAAAGCAGCGTGGCTCAGTGAAAAGAGCACGGGCTTTGGAGTCAGAGGTCATGGGTTCGAATCCCGACTCCACCGTATGACGGCTGTGTGATCTTGGGCAAGTCACTTCTCTGAGCCTCAGTTACCTCATCTGTAAAATGGGGATTGATTGTGAGCCCCACGTGGGGCAACTTGATCACCTTGTATCCCCCCCCAGCGCTTAGAACAGTGCTCTGCACGTAGTAAGCGCTTAACAGATGACATCATTACTATGACTATTCCTCACGTTCTTAATCCCCATTTTCCAGATGAGGGAACCGAGGCCCAGAGAAGTGAAGTGACTTGCCCGAGGTCACCCAACGGACCGTGGTGGGATTAGAACCCAAGACCTTCTGATTCCCAGGCCCGGGCTTTGCCCACTAGGCCTCGCTGCTTTTCTCGGGAAGGCCTTCCGGAAGAGCGGTGATTTCAGAAGGGCTTTGAAGATGGGGAGAGCAGCCGAGGTGAAGGGGGAATATCAACTGTGTACCGTCCTCTCCCAAGCTCCTAGTACAGTGCTCTGCTCACAGTCGGCGCTTAATAAATACCGTGGATTAATTGGCTTCAGGCGGGTGGGAGGAAATTAGCGCTCAGCAAGGGGAAAGGATGCGCAGGGATGATGCGGGGTGACGGATACCTGCCGGCTTTCTGTCCTGTGAAAAAAGAAAGTTGGATATCCCCCGGGCCTGGAATGCCCCCAATCCCTCTGCCCATCCGCCAAGCTCGCTCTCTTCCTCCCTTCAAGGCCCTGCTGAGAGCTCACCTCCTCCAGGAGGCCTTCCCACATTGAGCCCCTTCCTTCCTCTCCCCCTCGTCCCCCCCTCCATCCCCCCATCTTACCTCCTTCCCTTCCCCACAGCACCTGTATAGATGTATATATGTTTGTACATATTTATTACTCTATTTATTTATTTATTTATTTTACTCGTACCTATCTATTCTATTGATTTTATTTTGTTAGTATGTTTGGTTCTGTTCTCTGTCTCCCCCTTTTAGACTGTGAGCCCACTGTTGGGTAGGGACTGTCTCTATAGGTTGCCAATTTGTACTTCCCAAGCACTTAGTACAGTGCTCTGCACATAGTAAGCGCTCAATAAATACGATTGATGATGATGATGATGATGATATACTGAGGTAGGAGGGGGCTGATTGCCCAGGGCCCGGAGGATCCCGGAAAGACGGGTGTTCGCGGGGCCCAAAGGGAGCTAAGCCAGCTCCAGGGAAGCATCAGCCCTCCCGTCTTCAGATGAAACTCGTTTCGAAGCCACCAAAATCCCACTCCCCGGGGTGGGCCTCGGGCCCGGTGTTTGGCGAAAGGGATCTTTCTTATTTTTTCCCCGCCGGCGATTGGAAAAAGAAGGAGGACGCCGCCCTCCGTGAGCAGCCGCCCGGCGGGTCCCGCGTCAAATAGCGTGTCGCTGTTTTCCGCCAGGACTCGCTGATTCTTGAGAAGAGTCAGAACTGGAGCGCCCAGAAAATGGACCACATCCTCATCTGCTGCGTTTGTCTGGGCGACAACAGCGAAGACGCCGACGAGATCATCCAGTGCGACAACTGCGGGATCACCGTTCACGAAGGTAAATCCACGCCGCCTCCAAGAGGTCTTCCCTGACTAACCCCCACCCCCCGGCCTTTCTCCTTCTCCTCCTCTCTTCTGCGTCACCCCCGACTCTTTCCCTTTTTTCATCCCCGCTCCCATCATCATCCCACATCACTTAGGTCCGGATCTGTCATTTACTGACTTCCGTTCATTGATGTTACAGTCGTGAATGTACAGTCTCCCCCTCAGAGACTGGACAGGGAATGTATCATCATCATCATCATCATCAGTCGTACTTATTGAGCGCTTACTGTGTGCAGAGCACTGTACGAAGCGCTTGGGAAGTACAAGTTGGCAACATAAAGAGACAGTCCCTACCCAACAGTGGGCTCACAGTCTAAAAGTGCATCTGTTTATTCTTGTATTGGACCCTCCCAAACGCTTAGTACAGCGCTCTGCACACAGTAAGCGCTCAGTAAATACGATCGAATGAATGAATGAGTGAGGATCGGGTCTGCCCACAGTAAGTTTGGTGGCTGCTTTAAGCCCTTGTTGGTGGTTCTTGAGGTCATTTTCATTCATTCAATCGTACTCAAGCGCTTAGTACAGTGCTCTGCACACAGTAAGCACTCAATAAATGCGAATGAATGAATTTATTGAGCGCTCAGTGTGCAGAGCACTACTGAGCGCTTGGAAAGTCCACTTTGGCAACAAATAGGAGGCAGTCCCCAACAGCGGGCTCACAGTCACGGTCTTATAGGTAAATAATAATAATGATGGCATTTATTAAGCACTTACTATGTGCAGAGCACTGTTCTAAGTGCTGGGGAGGTTACAAGGTGATCAGATTGTCCCACAGGGGGCTCACAGTCTTCATCCCCAATTTCCAGATGAGGTAACTGAGGCACAGGGAAGTTAAGCGACTTTCCCAAAGTCACACAGCTGACGGTTGGCGGAGCCGGGATTTATGTTGCCAACTTGTACTTCCCAAGTGCGTAGTACAGTGCTCTGCACACAGTAAGCGCTCAATAAATACGATTGATTGATTGATTTGAACCCATGACCTCTGACTCACCTAGTTTATATAACCCTTGCCTCTCTGCTCCATGGACACTGTCCGCCAGCTTCCTCAAAGATGTCTTCCGGCTCCCGTTTGACCCTCCTCCCCGCAAAACTCAAACCCGCATCCTTTGTCCGCGGAAGAACATAGGTTCCCCTTCTGGGAAGAAAAATCATTCCGTAACCTATGGAAAACACCTCACTGGGTCTTTGTCGTGATATTAATGTCCCCAAACGCACTCTATTTATATTCCGTGCGGCCCCGAGCGTCTTAGCCGAGTTATTTGTGCGCTTTATTTTTACTTTTTTTTTTTTACATCTTCATGTGTTTCTCCAGAGCGGAACTCAAAACAAACTTGAAAAACGCCCGTTATTGGAGTCCTGTTTTTTCGCGTTGTGTTTCATCGCGAAATCATCATCATCATCATCAATCGTATTTATTGAGCGCTTACTATGTGCAGAGCACTGTTACAAATTGGCAGCATGTAGAGACAGTCCCTACCCAACAGTGGGCTCACAGTCTAAAAGGGGGAGACAGAGAACAAAACCAAACATACTAACAAAATAAAATAAATAGGATACGTACAAATAAAATAAATAAATAAATAGAGTAATAAATATGTACAAACATATATACATATATACAGGAAATCGTGCCAGTTGAGTTCCATTTTGGGGTCTGCGGGCTATTTTGGCCGGGCGGTAAAGGATTTGTAGTTGGGGGCGAAAATGCAGGGGTGTTTTGGGGGGGTTTGCTCAGGGTTTAACGTGACCACCCCCGAGGAGAGTTTGAAACAGATCTGAAAGGCCGCCCTCCATTTTCAAGCCTTATCGAAGGCCCGTCTCCTCCAAGAAGCCTTCCCCGACTAAGCGCTCCTCTCCTCTTCTCCCGCTCCCTTCTGCTTCGCCCTGACTCGCTCCTTTGATTCATCATTTAAGAAGCGGCGTGGCTCGATGGAAAAGAGCCCCCGGGCTTTGGAGTCAGAGGTCATGGGTTCAAGTCCCGGCTCCACCAATTGTCAGCTGTGTGACTTTGGGCAAGTCACTTCACTTCTCTGGGCCTCAGTTACCTCATCTGTAAAATGGGGGTTAAGACTGGGAGCCCCCCGTGGGACAACCTGATCACCCTGTAACCTCCCCAGCGCTTAGAACAGTGCTTTGCACATAATAAGCACTTAATAAATGCCATTATTATTATTATTATTATTATTATTATTATTATTATTATCTCTCCCCCCTCGAGCCCCAAGTGCATGTGTATATCTGTATTTAGAACAGTGCTTTGCACGTAGTAAGCGCTTAACAATTTGACCTTGGTCTTATGTTGCCAATTTGTACTTCCCAAGCGTTTAGTACAGTGCTCTGCACATAGTAAGCGCTCAATAAATATGATTGATTGATTGATTGATTAACAAATGCCAATATTGTTATTATTATTATTTAGCTGTAATTTATTTGTGTATGTGCATGTCTGTCTCCCCCTCCAGATTGTGAGCTTCTTGTGGGCAGGGAACGCCCACAACTCTCCCAAGCGCTCAGTATAATGCTTTGCACTCTCTAAGCGAGCCATAAATATGATAATAATGACGGTATTAAGCGCTTACTATGCGCAAAGCACCGTTCTAAGCGCCGGGGAGGACACAAGGTGATCAGGTTGTCCCGCGGGTGGCTCACAGTCCTCATCCCCATTTGCCAGATGAGGGAACCGAGGCCCAGAGATGTGAAGTGACTGGCCCGAAGTCACCCAGCCGACAGGTGGCGGAGCCGGGATTTGAACCCGTGACCTCTGACTCCCAAGCCTGGGCTCTTTCCACTGAGCCACGCTGAATGGCGGTCGGGTAATAAAGTACCTCAGCGGAATTGGCAGAGAAGCAGCGTGGCTCAGTGGAAAGAGCGTGGGCTTTGGAGTTAGAGGTTGTGGGTTCGAATCCCGGCTCCGCCACGTGTCTGCTGTGTGACCTTGGGCAAGTCACTTAACTTCTCTGAGCCTCAGTTACCTCATCTGTAAAATGGGGATGAAGACTGTGAGCCCCACATGGGACAACCTGATCACTTTGTATCCTCCCCAGCACTTAGAACAGTGGTTTGCACATAGTAAGCGCTTAACAAATGCCATTATTGTTATTATTATTATTATTCTCCGTGCCTCAGTTACCCCATCTGTAAAATGGGGAGTAAGCCTGTGAGCCCCACGTGGGACAATCTGATCACCTTGCAAACTCCCCAGCGCTTCGAACAGTGCTTAGCACATAGTAAGCTCTTAATAAATGCCATCATTATTATTATTGAGGTCAGATGGGAGAGGTCAGATGGGTTCCATTCAGTACATTCGGTCATATTTACTGAGCGCTTACCGTGTGCAGAGCGCTGTACTGAGCGCTTGGAAGAGTCCAATTGACCAATAAGCAGACACGTTCCCTGCCCACAACAAGCTTCCAGTCTTACATTTTGGGCTGTTTTAATTTCTGCTTTGGCTCTGATGGGATCCGTCACCTTCTAGGATGTCATCTTTTCTACACTTTGGCTTGTAACTTTGGGCTCTTCCTTTCTGTTTTTGATGAGCCCCTTCCTTCCTGTCCCCCTCGTCCCCCTCTCCCTTCCCCCCATCTTACCTCCTTCCCTTCCCCACCGCACCTGTATATATGTATATATGTTTGTACATATTTATTACTCTATTTATTCATTTGTTTTACTTGTACCTATCCATTCTATTTTATTTTGTCAGTATGTTTGGTTTTGTTCTCTGTCTCCCCCTTCTAGACTGTGAGCCCGCTGTTGGGTAGGGACCGTCTCTATATGTTGCCAGCTTGTACTTCCCAAGCGCTTAGTACAGTGCTCTGCACACAGTAAGCGCTCAACAAATGCGATTGATTGATTGATTGATGTTGTTCCTGACGGCCCAGACCTATCTCCTCCCCTCGTGCAAAACAGCAACAGCGATTGTGGTGTTGATTGAGCGCTTACTAGGTGCCAGGCACTGAACTAAGCGCTGGGGTGGAGCCAAGCAAATCGGGTTGGACCCGGTCCCCGCCCCACGTGGGGCTGGTGGTCTCAGCCAGGATAATAATAATAATAATGATGGCATTTATTAAGCGCTTCCTATGTGCCAAGCACTGTTCTAAGCGCTGGGGAGGTTACGGTTAGATCAGGTTGTCCCACGGGGGGCTCACAGTCTTCATCCCTATTTTCCAGATGAGGGAACCGAGGCCCAGAGAATCAATCAATCAATCAATCAATCAATCGTATTTATTGAGTGCTTACTATGTGCAGAGCACTGTACTAAGCGCTTGGGAAGTACAAATTGGCATGAAGCGACTTGCCCAAAGTCACACAGCTGACAAGCGGCAGAGCCGGGATTCATTCATTCATTCGATCGTATTTATTAAGCGCTTGCTGTGTGCAGAGCACTGTACTAAGCGCTTGGGAAGTACAAGTTGGCCACACATAGAGACGGTCCCTACCCAACGACCCCTGACTCCAAAGCCGGGGCTCTTTCCACTGAGCCACGCTGCCCAGTTCCGACGGGGAGGCCGGGGCTCGGGAACGGGGGGTCCGGTCTCGGGGGCCTGGGGGCCTGGGGTCCTGAGCCGGCCCCCTGGGCGCGTCCGCCCGCAGGCTGCTACGGCGTGGACGGCGAGAGCGACTCCATCATGAGCTCGGCCTCGGAGAACTCCACGGAGCCCTGGTTCTGCGACGCCTGCAAGTGTGGCGTCTCCCCCAGCTGCGAGCTCTGCCCCAACCAGGACGGCATCTTCAAGGAGACCGACGCCGGCAGGTCAGCGGGCGGGCGGCCACGTGGACGGGCCGGGGGGACGGCCAGGCGGACGGTCTGGTGGGTGGAAAGACGGGCGGGAGGCCGGGCGGGCGTTCAAATCGTCTCCTCCCCTTGTAGCATTCATCCATCCAGTCGTATTTATTGAGCGCTTACCGTGTGCGGAGCACCGGACTAAGCGCTTGGGAAGTCCAAGTTGCCAACGTATAGAGACGGTCCCTACCCAGCAGCGGGCTCACAGTCTGGAAGGGGGAGACGGGCGACAAAACAAAGCACATTAACAAAGTAAAATAAATAGAATAGTAAATATGTACAAGTAAAATAGAGGAATGAATCTGTCCAAACATATATTCATTCATTCATTCATTCAATTGTATTTATTGAGCGCTTACCGTGTGCAGAGCACTGGACTAAGCGCTTGGGAAGTCCAAGTTGGCAACGTATAGAGACGGTCCCTACCCAACAACAGGCTCACAGTCTAGAAGGGGGAGACGGAGGACAAAGCAAAACATATTAACAAAATAAAATAAATAGAATAGTAAATATGTACAAGTAAAATAGAGGAATGAATCTGTACAAACATATATTCATTCATTCATTCATTCAATCGTATTTATTGAGCGCTTACCATGTGCAGAGCACTGGGCTAAGCGTTTGGGAAGTCCAAGTTGGCAACGTATAGAGACGGTCCCTACCCACCAGCGGGCTCACGGTCTAGAAGGGGGAGACGGACGACAAAACAAAGCACATTAACAAAGTAAAATAAATAGAATAGTAAATATGTACAAGTAAAATAGAGGAATGAATCTGTCCAAACATATATTCATTCATTCATTCATTCATTCAATTGTATTTATTGAGCGCTTACCGTGTGCAGAGCACTGGACTAAGCGCTTGGGAAGTCCAAGTTGGCAACGTATAGAGACGGTCCCTACCCAACAGCGGGCTCACAGTCTGGAAGGGGGAGACGGACGACTAAACAAAACACATTAACAAAATAAAATAAATAGAATAGTAAATATGTACAAGTAAAATAAATAAAGGAATAAATCTGTACAAACATATATTCATTCATTTATTCATTCATTCAATTGCATTTATTGAGCGCTTACCGTGTGCAGAGCACTGGACTAAGCGCTTGGGAAGTCCAAGTTGGCAACGTATAGAGACGGTCCCTACCCAACAACGGGCTCACAGTCTAGAAGGGGGAGACGGACGACAAAACAGAACACATTAACAAAATAAAATAAATAGAGTAGTAAATATGTACAAGTAAAATAAATAAAGGAATAAATCTGTACAAACCTATATTCATTCATTCATTCATTCAGTCGTATTTATTGAGCGCTTACTGTGTGCAGAGCACTGGGCTAAGCACTTGGAAAGTCCAAGTTGGCAATGTATAGAGACGGTCCCTACCCAACAACAGGCTCACAGTCTAGAAGGGGGAGACGGACGACAAAACAAAGCACATTAACAAAATAAAATAGAATAAATATGTACAAATAAATAAAGTAATAAATCCGTACAAACATATATACATATATACAGGTGCTGTGGGGAGGGGGAGGAGGGATTAGCAGATTCTAATTCACTCATTCATTTGTTGTCATGCTCTTCGAACACTCACTGTAGGCAAAACACTGTACTAAACGCTTGGGAGAGGACAGTACAATAAACAGACACACTCCCTGCCCACAGTGAGCTGACAGTCTGCAGTAGGACTCTAGGGGAACTTTGCGGTGAAAAGTCCCACCTCGTGTCGTCCTGATTCGTTTCCGAGTCATGTAATATGTTTGGTTTTGTCCTCTGTCTCCCCCTTCTAGACTGTGAGCCCACTGTTGGGTAGGGACCGTCTCTATATGATGCCAACTTGGACTTCCCAAGCGCTTAGTACAGTGCTCTGCACACAGGAAGCGCTCAATAAATACGATTGAATGAATGAATGCATGAACGTAATGTGGTGCCTTTTGACTTTGGTTTTTCTCACCCTTGCCTAATGGTTAGAGTACGGGCCTGGGCGTCGGAGGGATACGGGTGCTAAACGCGACAACTGACTCCCAAGCGCTTAGTACGGTGTTCTGCACACAGTAAGCGCTTGATAAATGCCATAGATGACAAGGACGTAAATACAGTTGGCTGATCTTGCTTCTTGCGGGCAGGGAATCATCATCATCGTCAATCGTATTTATTGAACGCTTACTGTGTGCAGAGCACTGTACTAAGCGCTTGGGAAGTACAAATTGGCAACATAAAGAGACAGTCCCTACCCAACAGTGGGCTCACAGTCTAAAAGGGGGAGACGAAACCAAACATACTAACAAAATAAATAGAATAGATATGTACAAGGAAAAAAAATAAATAGAGTAATTAATATGTACAAACATATATACATATATACAGGTGCCGTGGGGCAGGGAATGTGTCTACCCACCCCGTTGTAGTAGACTCCCCCATGTGCTTAGTACAGTGTTCTGCACAGAGCAAGTGCTCAATAAATACTATTTGATGGGTTAGTTCTTTGAATCCTCTTTGGAGCTGGCAGTAGTTAAAGAATGAGCAACTCAGGAATAAAAAAACGAGCACCCAACTTAGCATAATTCTTAACTAGGTTAGGGCTTGAAATTTTGTGTGTCTTGCGGGTTTTTCCGTGTCCCCTCTTCTCTTGCTTTTTTTTTTTGGTCCCTTAATCAACATCTGTCATCAGCGCTCCGAGCAAAACAACTGGTAAAGTAGCACGGAAGATTATTCTTCTTTGATTACCCAATTCGTCTTAATTACAAGGTTCCAGAGCCCGCCCGGCCCAACACAGAAAGCGTGTAGAAGTGAAATGAAAAGCCACGGAGGATGCGTCTCTGTAGAGCTGGCCTTTCTGTTGTACGGTTTTTATGGTTTATTCGGGCCGATTTGTGTTGGTGGAGATGAGCTACTTAGATGCCAGTCACCCTGAAATGGCAGTTTAAATCGGCGGTACTTGAGTGGCAGGTATTAAAACATTTTAAGGAGGTTAGTATGACGTAAGCATCCGGCTGTTGGATCGGCGGGGATAAACTCCTACGGACGACGGCAACATTTACACCAGCAGAGTATAAAACAAAAAAAAAAGTGCAAATTAAAGTGCCAAGCGACTGCTTATTTAAGACGTGTTATCTTTATATCACACCCCGCAGGAAGTATTCAAGGGGCACCATAAAACGTGCTCTTGGAAATCTTAAGAAACAATCCCCCCGTGTCCTTTTTTGTTTGTTTCTCTTCCTCCCAGAGGACTATAATGCCGTGGAACTATTTCCTTCAATTGTCCCTATAAAAAAAAGGCTCTCAGTCTTATTCCGGCAAAACCGGCCGCCTCGTGTGACCACGAGCGGAGGTGGTTTAGAACCGACGAGCGTTTTTGTTCCCGGTGACGCTGAAATTTTCACTGCTGGGCTAAAGGAGGTTAAGGACGCTGGCCGTAGTCAATCGTGGTTTCCCACTTCTCTCCTTTTACGCTTGGCTTAAGCGGAGGAGCTGCGTTTTTTAAATTTCCCGGCGGGTAGTCGTAGGTGCGGAAATGTCAGCGTGTCTGACATTGGGAGCATTGGGTGTCTGCTTGGGAGCAGGCAAGGAAAGAGGGGTCAGTATTCCCAAAACAAAGCCCAGACATGCAGAGAGGGGTTTAAAAAAATGTAAATTAGAATGATGCTTCCCTTAGTTTTGCCTAGGACTTAGGGCCTGCTGTTATTCCTGTAGCACATTCTCTAAGCGCAATAAAATATACGGGAAAGGGGGTGGAAGGGGTGCGCGCTGAAGATGGTAGTGAGCGAAAGGAAGATTTGCTTTTACAGATTGGAAAGGGAAGGGGGTTTTCCTTCTCTGTGCCCACCTGGGATAGGGAGGCCCGTCTGATCAGTCCGCACAAGAGCATTTCCAGGTGAACACTGACGCCTAATAGGTCTCAAAATGAAATCAATCAATCAATCAATCGTATTTATTGAGCGCTTACTGTGTGCAGAGCACTGTACTAAGCGCTTGGGAAGTCCAAGTTGGCAACATACAGAGACGGTCCCTACCCAACAGTGGGCTCACAGTCTAAAAGGGAGAGACAGAGAACAAAACCAAACATACTAACAAAATAAAATAAATAGAATAGATATGTACAAGTAAAATAAATAAATAAATAGGTAATAAATATGTACAAACATATATACATATGTGCAGGGGCTGTGGGGAAGGGAAGGAGGTAAGATGAGGGGGACGAAGGGGAGAGGAAGGAAGGGGCTCAGTCTGGGAAGGCCTCCTAAAGAAACAAGAGGCGAAGAAACCCAAGGCAGTTAGCGTTCCTCCTAGCCGCGAAGCCCTTGGAAAATTGGTGATGATGATGATATTCGTTAAGCGCTTACGATGTGTCGAGCACTGTTCTAAGCACTAGGGTAAATGCAAACTAATCAGGTGCCGGGATTAGAACCCACATCCTCTGACTCTCAAGCCGGGGCTCTTCCCACTAAGCCACGCTGCTGAGCTCTTGGGAGAGGACAACAGAACGATATAATCAATCAATCAATCAATCATATTTATTGAGCGCTTACTGTGTGCAGAGCACCGTACTAAGCGCTTGGGAAGTACAAGTTGGCAACATATAGAGACAGTCCCTACCCAACAGTGGGCTCACCGTCTGAGAAACCGACACGTTCCCTGCCCTCAAGGAGCTTACAGTCTAGAGGGGAGAAGGCAGACATTGATAGCGATAAATAAATTACACGCGTCTGCCGGGTGATTTTGGGCAAGCGACTTCCCTTCTCTGGGCCTCCGTTCCCTCATCCGTCAAATGGGGATGAAGCCTGTGAACCCCACGTGGGACGGGGACCGAGTCCAACCTTACTACCTTGTATCTGCCCCGGTGCTTAGAACAATGCTTGGCACATAGTACATAGCCACATCAACAAGTGTGGCTTGGTGGCAAGAGCGGCTTGGGAGTCAGAGGTCGTGGGCTCTAATCCCGGCCCCGGCGCTCATCAGCTGCGTGACCCTGGGCAAGTCGTCACTCTGCTTCTCTGGGCCTCAGTGGCCTCATCTGTAAAATGGGGATGAAGACCGTGAGCCCCACGGGGGACAACGGGATTACCTTGTATCTACCCCAGCGCTTAGAACAGTGCTTGGCGAGTAGTAAACGCTTAACAAATACCATAATAATGATAATTAGTATTATTTTCTTGGGGTGAGGTGGGGGAACGGAGTCCCGGGTGTCCGGCCGGCCCGTGGGCCTCGACGGCCGGGCCGCGGAGAGACCCTCGGCTCTCGCACGCTGCCCTGAGGCGTAGATTCGTTCAGTCCATTCAGTCGTATCTACTGAGCGCTTACTACGTGCAGAGCACTGTACCGAGCGCTGAGGACTGTCCAACACGACAGCCGACAGACAAATCTTTTAGACTGTGAGCCCACTGTCGGGTCGGGACCGTCTCTATATGTTGCCAACCTGTACTTCCCAAGCGCTTAGTACAGTGCTGTGCACACAGTAAGCGCTCAATAAATACGATTGATGATGATGATGATGATGAAATTCCCTGCCCACAACGAGCTCCTAGTGAAGCTAGATTGCGGCGGGGCAGGAATTCGGGGTCCACAAGGAGCTTCGGGTCTGGGGGCGGGCGGGGCGAGGGGAAGATGGGCGTCCAACAAGGTCTTCCGTCCCCCCCGCGCCAGGTGGGTTCACATCGTCTGTGCCCTCTACGTGCCCGGCGTGGCCTTCGGGGACATTGACAAGCTGCGCCCCGTCACCCTCACCGAGATGAACTACTCCAAGTACGGAGCCAAGGTAAGGCGCCGTTCGCTCATTCGTTCTCTCATGCATTCAATCCTATTTACTGAGCGCTCACCATCATCATCATCATCATCAATCATATTTATTGAGCGCTTACTATGTGCAGAGCACTGTACTAAGCGCTTGGGTAGTACAAATTGGCAACATATACAGTCCCTACCCAACAGTGGGCTCACAGTCTAAAAGGGAGAGACGGAGAACAAAACCAAACATACTAACAAAATAAAATAAATAGAATAGATATGTACAAGTAAAATAAATAAATAAATAAATAGAGTAGTAAATATGTACAAACATCTATACTATGTACAAGTAAAATAAATAAATAAATAGAGTAATAAATATGTACAAACATATACGTATGTACAGGGGCTGTGGGGAAGGGAAGGAGGTAAGGGGGGGGGGATGGAGAG
This sequence comes from Tachyglossus aculeatus, assembly GCF_015852505.1. Classification (NCBI taxonomy): domain Eukaryota; kingdom Metazoa; phylum Chordata; class Mammalia; order Monotremata; family Tachyglossidae; genus Tachyglossus; species Tachyglossus aculeatus. The sequence continues at coordinate 4,657,294 of NC_052067.1, forward strand.
GGGGACGAGGGGGAGAGGAAGGAAGGGGCTCAGTGTGGGAAGGCCTCCTGGAGGAGGTGAGCTCTCAGTAGGGCCTTGAAGGGAGGAAGAGAGCTAGTTTGGCGGATGGGCAGAGGGATTGGGGGCATTCCAGGCCTGGGGGAGGACGTGGGCCGGGGGTCGATGGCGGGACAGGCGAGAACGAGGCCCGGTGAGGAGATTAGCCGCAGAGGATCAGCTTCGGGCCGCGTCCTTTCGATTCCTTTTCTGGGTCCTTAACGTTTTGGCGGGTTCTTCGTGTGCGGGTCAGGGCCGGGGGGAGGGGATGTGGATCCCCCGGCCGGGAGGCCGTTGATCGGGTGCCGGTGTCCCCCCTATGTCCGTCTGTCCGGCGGCCGCCCCCCAGGAATGCAGCTTCTGCGAGGACGCGCGCTTCGCGCGGACGGGCGTCTGCATCAGCTGCGACGCCGGCATGTGCCGAGCCTATTTCCACGTCACCTGCGCCCAGAAGGAGGGGCTGCTCTCCGAAGCCGCCGCCGAAGAGGTACGGCCTCCCCCCCCCCCCCCCCCCCCCCCCCCGGACCCTCCCCAGGTGGACGCCCCCTTCCACCCAACCCCCGGGGAGCCCCGAACGGACAAGCTGGGTGGACGGAGACAGGACAAGTTCGTTCCCTCTGTCGTAATTTCTTGAGTAATCAATCAATCAATCGTATTTATTGAGAGCTTACGGTGTGTGGAGCACTGGACTAAGGGCTTGGGAAGTACAAGTCGGCAACACATAGAGACGGTCCCTACCCAACAGCGGGCTCACGGTCTAGAAGGGGGAGACGGACAACAAAACAGAACATGTGGACGGGTGTCAAGTTGTCAGAACAATGGGGATTAAGAGTGGAAACCCCATGAGGGACAGGGACGGTGTCCAACCTGATTAGCCTGATTAGTTCAGTCCATCGGCTAATCGTACGTATCAAACGCTGCCTATGTGCAGAGCACTGTATTCATTCATTCAGTCGTATTTATTGTCTGCTTACGGTGTGCAGAGCACTGGACTAAGCGCTTGGGAAGTACAAGTCGGCATCATGTAGAGATGGTCCCTGCCCAACAGTGGGCTCACAGTCTAAAAGGGGGAGACAGAGAACAAAACCAAACACTAACAAAATAAAATAAATAGAATAGATATGTACAAGTAAGATAAATAAATATAAATAGAGTAATAAATATGTACAAACATATATCCATATATACAGGTGCTGTGGGGAAGGGAAGGAGGTAAAATGGGGGGGATGGAGAGGGAGACGAGGGGGAGAGGAAGGAAGGGGCTCAGTCTGTGGGCAAAGCACCATGATTTATTCATTCATTCAGGCACATTTATTGAGAGCTTACTGCGTGCAGAGCACTGTACTAAGGTTTAGTGGAAAGAGCCCGGGCTTGGCAGTCAGCGGTCGTGGGTTCTAATCCCGGCTCCGCCACTCGCCAGCCGTGTGACCTTAGGCAAGTCACTTCGCTTCTCTGGGCCTCAGTGACCTCATCTGGAAAATGGGGATGAAGACTGGAGCCCCCCGTGGGACGACCTGATTACCTTGTATCTACCCCAGTGCTTAGAACGGTGCTTGGCACATAGTAAGCGCTTAACAATTATCATTATGATTATTTTGTCTTCGTTTCCCCCCCCGCCCCGGTCTGACGTCAGGACATCGCGGACCCGTTCTTTGCGTACTGCAAGCAGCACGCGGACCGGCTGGACAGGAAGTGGAAGCGCAAGAACTACCTGGCCCTGCAGTCCTACTGCAAGATGTCACTGCAGGAGCGGGAGAAGCAGCTGTCCCCGGAAGCCCAGGTGACGCGGGGTGACCACGGGACCCCAAATCCCTTGCGTTTGGTCCCACCTCCCGTGGGGTGGGCGGGGGACTCTCCCCTTTGGGCCGGTTGGGTTTGGGCCCCCTCCCAGCCCCGCAGCACGTAACATCCGCATCCGTTTTTTATTCCTATTAATGCCTGTCTCCCTCTTTATGATAATAATAATACTAATGATGGCTTTTTGGGCCGGTTGGGTTTGGGCCCCCTCCCAGCCCCGCAGCGCGTAACGTCCGCATCCGTTATTTATTCCTATTAACGCCTGTCTCCCTCTTTACGATAATAATAATACTAATGATGGCTTTTTGGGCCGGTTGGGTTTGGGCCCCCTCCCAGCCCTGCCGCACGTAACGTCCGCATCCGTCATGTATTCCTATTAATGCCTGTCTCCCTCTTTATGATAATAATAATAATACTAATGATGGCTTTTGGGCCGGTTGGGTTTGGGCCCCCTCCCAGCCCCACAGCGCGTAACATCCGCATCCATTATTTATTCCTATTAATGCCTGTCTCCCTCTTTACGATAATAATAATACTAATGATGGGTTTTTGGGCCGCTTGGGTTTGGGCCCCCTCCCAGCCCCACAGCACGTAACGTCCGCATCCGTTATTTATTCCTATTAATGCCTGTCTCCCTCTTTACGATAGTAATAATACTAATGATGGCTTTTGGGCCGGTTGGGTTTGGGCCCCCTCCCAGCCCTGCAGCACGTAACGTCCACGTCCGTTATTTATTCCTATTAATGCCTGTCTCCCTCTTTACGATAATAGTAATGCTAATGATGGCTTTTGGGCCGGTTGGGTTTGGGCCCCCTCCCAGCCCCGCAGCGCGTAACGTCCGCATCCGTTATTTATTCCTGTTAATGCTTCAGCCCCACAGCACTTAACGTCCATATCCGTTATTTATTCCTATTAATGCCTGTCTCCCTCTTTACGATAGTAATAATACTAATGATGGCTTTTGGGCCGGTTGGGTTTGGGCCCCCTCCCAGCCCCGCAGCACTTAACGTCCGTATCCGTAACTTATTCCTATTAATGCCTGTCTCCCTCGCTACGACAGTAATAATACTAATGATGATGGCATTTGGTAAGCGTTTGCTATGTGCTAAGCACTGTTCTACGCGCTGGGGTAGGTACAAGGTCATCATTCATTCATTCAGTCGTATTTATTGAGCGCTTACTGTGTGCAGAGCACTGGACTAAGCGCTTGGGAAGTCCAAGTTGGCAACAGCTAGAGACGGTCCCTACCCAACAATGGGCTCACAGGTTGTCCCATGGGGGGCGGCTAGCAGGCTTCATCCCCGTTTTACAGATGAGGTCACTGAGGCACAGAGAACTTAAGCGGCTCTTCCGAGGTTGCACAGCAGACGCGTGGCGGAGCCGGGATTAGAACCAACATCCTCTGACTCCCAAGCCCGGGCTCTTTCCGCTAAGCCGCACTGTAGACTGTAAGCTCATTTTGGGCCGGGAATGTGTCTGTTTATAGTTGTATTCTCCCTCAAGCGCTCAGCACGGTGCTTTGCACACAGTAAGAGGACAATAGGGTTAGTAGACGTGATCCCTGCCCTCAGGGAGCTCTCAGTCCGTTCTGTGCAGAGCACTGTACTAAACGTTTGGGAGAGAACAATAGGTCAGTGGACACGGTTACTGCCCTACAGGAGCTGACAGTTCTTAAGAACTTAACAGGCCTTAAGAAATGCCGTAAAACAAACAACTCGAGTAGTTAAAACAATGAGCCATCATTCTTCTTCTTATTATTATTATCAAGACTGAGAGCCCCATGTGGGACAACCTGATTACCTCTTATCTACCCCAGTGCTTAAGAAATGCCATAAAACGACCAACCCGAGTAGTTAAAACAATGAGCCATCATTCTTCTTCTTATTATTATTATCAAGACTGAGAGCCCCATGTGGGACAACCTGATTACCTCTTATCTACCCCAGTGCTTAAGAAATGCCATAAAACGACCAACCCGAGTAGTTAAAACAATGAGCCATCATTCTTCTTCTTATTATTATTATCAAGACTGAGAGCCCCATGTGGGACAACCTGATTACCTCTTATCTACCCCAGTGCTTAAGAAATGCCGTAAAACGACCAACTCAAGTAGTTAAAACAATGAGCCATTATTATTATTATTATTATTATTATTATTATTATCATCAAGACTGAGAGCCCCATGTGGGACAACCTGATAACCTCTTATCTACCCCAGTGCTTAAGAAATGCCGTAAAACGACCAACTCGAGTAGTTAAAACAATGAGCCATCATTCTTCTTATTATTATTATCATCAAGACTGAGAGCCCCATGTGGGACAACCTGATTACCTCTTATCTACCCCAGTGCTGAAGAAATGCCCTAAAACAACCAACACGAGTAGTTAAAACAAGGAGCCATCATTCTTCTTATTATTATTATCAAGACTGAGAGCCCCATGTGGGACAACCTGATTACCTCTTATCTACCCCAGTGCTTAAGAAATGCCATAAAACAAACAATGCGGGTAGTTAAAACAATGAGCTATTATTATTATTATTATTATTATTATTATTATTATTATTATTATTATTATTATTATCACCAAGACTGAGAGCCCCATGTGGGACAACCTGATAACCTCTTATCTACCCCAGTGCTTAAGAAATGCCGCAAAACGACCAACGGAGTAGTTAAAACAATGAGCTATCATTCTTCTTATTATTATTATCATCAAGACTGAGAGCCCCATGTGGGACAACCTGATTACCTCTTTTCTACCCCAGTGCTGAAGAAATGCCCTAAAACAACCAACACGAGTAGTTAAAACAATCAGCCATCAGTCTTCTTCTTATTATTATCAAGACTGAGAGCCCCATGTGGGACAACCTGATTACCTCTTATCTACCCCAGTGCTGAAGAAATGCCGTAAAACGACCAAGCCAGTAGTTAAAACAATGAGCCATCATTCTTCTTCTTATTATTATTATCAAGACTGAGAGCCCCATGTGGGACAACCTGATTACCTCTTCTCTACCCCAGTGCTTAAGAAATGCTGTAAAACAATGCGGGTAGTTAAAACAATGAGCCATCATTATTATTATTATTATTATTATTATTATTATCATCATCAAGACTGAGAGCCCCATGTGGGACAACCTGATAACCTCTTATCTACCCCAGTGCTTAAGAAATGTCGTAAAACAAACAATGTGGGTAGTTAAAACAATGAGCCATTATTATTATTATTATTATTATTATTATCATTATTATTATTATCAAGACTGAGAGCCCCATGTGGGACAACCTGATTACCTCTTATCTACCCCAGTGCTGAAGAAATGCCCTAAAACAACCAACAGGAGTAGTTAAAACAATGAGCCATCAGTCTTCTTCTTATTATTATCATCAAGACTGAGAGCCCCATGTGGGACAACCTGATTACCTCTTATCTACCCCAGTGCTGAAGAAATGCCCTAAAACAACCAACACGAGTAGTTAAAACAATGAGCCATCATTCTTCTTCTTATTATTATTATCAAGACTGAGAGCCCCATGTGGGACAACCTGATTACCTCTTATCTACCCCAGTGCTTAAGAAATGCCGTAAAACTACCAACCCGAGTAGTTTAAACAATGAGCCATCATTCTTCTTATTATTATTATTATCAAGACTGAGAGCCCCATGTGGGACAACCTGATTACCTCTTATCTACCCCAGTGCTTAAGAAATGCTATAAAACAAACAATGCGGGTAGTTAAAACAATGAGCCATCATTATTATTATTATTATTGTTATTATTATTATTATTATTATTATCATCATCAAGACTGAGAGCCCCAGGTGGGACAACCTGATTACCTCTTATCTACCCCAATGCTGAAGAAATGCCCTAAAACAACCAACAGGAGTAGTTAAAACAATGAGCCATCAGTCTTCTTCTTATTATTATTATCAAGACTGAGGGCCCCATGTGGGACAACCTGATTACCTCTTATCTACCCCAGTGCTGAAGAAATGCCCTAAAACAACCAACACGAGTAGTTAAAACAATGAGCCATCAGTCGTCTTCTTAGTATTATTATCAAGACTGAGAGCCCCATGTGGGACAACCTGATTACCTCTTATCTACCCCAGTGCTGAAGAAATGCCGTAAAACAAACAATGCGGGTAGTTAAAACAATGACCCATCATTATTATTATTATTATTATTATTATTATTATTATTATTATCATCATCAAGACTGAGAGCCCCATGTGGGACAACCTGATTACCTCTTATCTACCCCAGTGCTGAAGAAATGCCCTAAAACAACCAACACAGTAGTTAAAACAATGAGCCATCAGTCTTCTTCTTATTATTATTATCAAGACTGAGAGCCCCATGTGGGACAACCTGATTACCTCTTATCTACCCCAGTGCTTAAGAAATGCTGTAAAGCGACCAACTCGAGTAGTTAAAACAATGAGCCATCATTCTTATTATTATTATCATCAAGACTGAGAGCCCCATGCGGGACAACCTGATTACCTCTTATCTACCCCAGTGCTGAAGAAATGCCGTAAAACGACCAACCCAAGTAGTTAAAACAATGAGCCATCATTCTTCTTATTATTATCATTATCAAGACTGAGAGCCCCATGTGGGACAACCTGATTACCTCTTATCTACCCCAGTGCTTAAGAAATGCTGTAAAGAGTAGTTAAAACAGCGACATTCATTCATTCATTCATTGTCGTATTTATTGAGCGCTTCCTGTGTGCAGAGCACCGTACTAAGCGCTTGGGAAGTCCAAGTGGGCGACATATAGAGACAGTGGCTACCCAACAGCGGGCTCACAGTCTAGATGGGGTAGAAGCCGAGGCGGGGTGGCCCCGGAGGAGCCAGCCGGCCAGCAGCCGGGCCCGCGTGGCTCAGGCGGGTGACCCTCCTCCCTCCGTCCCTTTCTCCCTCCGCTTCTCGTCCTCTCTTCCCGTCCCTCCGTCCGTCCGTCCGTCCTTCCCGGGCAGGCCCGGATCAACGCCAGGCTGCAGCAGTACCGAGCCAAGGCGGAAGTGGCGCGGTGCAGCCGGCCCCAGGCCTGGGTGCCCCGCGAGAAGCTGCCCAGGCCCCTGACCAGCAGTGCCTCGGCCATCCGCAAGCTCATGCGCAAGGCGGAGCTCATGGGCATCAGCACGGACATCTTCCCCGTGGACACCTCCGACACCAGCTCCAGCGTGGACGGCCGCAGGAAGCACAAGCAGCCCGCCCTCACCGCCGACTTCGTCAATTACTACTTCGGTGAGGGCCCTGTTCGTCAAGCGCCGGAAAAATAATAATAATAATAATGGTGGCGTTTGTTAAGCGCTTGCTATGTGCAAAGCACTGTTCGGAGCGCTGGAGGGGGATCCAAGGTGATCAGGTTGTCCCACGGGGGGGCTCACAGTCTTACGCAGTCTGTAAAATGGGAATTAAGACCGTGAGCCCCCCCGTGGGACAACCTGATCACCTTGTTACCTCCCCAGCGCTCAGAACAGTGCTTTGCACATAGTAAGCGCTTAACAAACGCCATCATTATTATTATTATTAATCCCCGCTTTACAGATGAGGTCGCTGAGGCACAGCGAAGCTAAGTGACCTGCCCAAGGTCACACAGCTGACAGTTGGCGGAGCCGGGATTTGAACCCGTGACCTCTGACCCCCCAAGCCCGGGCTCTTTCCATTGAGCCACGCTGAGGGCTGTACTAAGCGCCCGGCTCTGGAGTTTGGGACCCTCGGAATGATTTGGGGTGGTAGCAACCGCGTACAACAATAATGATTAGTCGGTCAATCAATGGTATTATTATTATTATTTTTTTTAATGGCTCTTGTTAAGCGCTTACTATATGCCAGGCACCGTACTAAACGCTGGGGTAGATACGAGATAATGGGTGGGATGCCGTTCCTGCCCGACAAGGGGCTCGCAGTCTCCGTCCCCGTTTTACGGATGAAGGAGCTGAGGCCCAGAGAAGTGAAGTGACTCGCCCAGGGTCACACAGCCGACGAGTGGCGGAGCCAGGAGTAGAACCCAGGTCCTTCTGTCTTCCAGGCCCGAGCTCTATCCGCCAGGCCGTGTTGCTTCTTAAATGAGTGCTTACTATGTGCCGAGCACTGTACTAAGTGCTTGGAAACATGCAGTTCAACAGAATTAGCAGACACGTTCCCTGCACGGCGACGATCTTATAGTCTGGAGGGATAATAACGTTATTAGTAGCACAAGTAAGCATAACAAGCTGATAGTTTAGAGGGGTAACAATATTATTATTATGAATATTAATATGATAGTGATAATGATGGCATTTGTTAAGCGCTTACTATATGGAAAGCACTGTTCTAAGCGCTGGGGAGGTTACAAGTTGATCAGGTTGTCCCACGGGGGGCTCACAGTTTTAATCCCCATTTTGCTGATGAGGGAACTGAGGCCCAGAGAAGTGAAGTGACTTGCCCAAAGTCACACAACTGACAGCTGGCGGAGCCGGGACTTGAACCCATGACCTCCGACTCCAAAGCCCGGGCTCTTTCCACTGAGCCACGTAGTTGTGGTCTTCGTTAAGCATTCACTACGTGTCAAGTATCGTTCTAAGTGCCGGGCAGGATGCAAGTTAATTAGGTTGGACGGTCACCATCCCGCTTGGGGCGGGCAGTCTGAGTTGGAGGGAGAACGTTGTATCCCCATTTTTCAGATGAGGACACTAAAGAAGGTAAGTGACTTGTCCAAGGTCACACGGCAGGCAAGCGGCAGACCCAGGCCCCGGCTCTTTTCCCTGGGCCGCGCCGCTTCTCTTCAGAGGCTAAACTTGAGAGAAAAGGGGCCCGGAGAAGGGGGATCAGTCAGGAAGCCGTTAGTCATCATCGTCATCATCATCATCAATCGTATTTATTGAGCGCTTACTATGTGCAGAGCACTGTACTAAGCGCTTGGGAAGTACAAATTGGCAACATATAGAGACGGTCCCTACCCAACAGTGGGCTCACAGTCTAAAAGGGGGAGACAGAGAACGAAACCAAACATACTAACAAAATAGAATAAATAGAATAGATATGTACAAGTAAAATAAATAAATAAATAAATAAATAGTCTTGACTGGGAGGTGAAGAAAGATCAAACCGGGATGGTTGAGGGGAGGATCTGAAGCAAACGGTTCCTAGACTAGAAGAGCGGCACTTAGCACATAGTAAGCGCTTAACAAGTACCATCAATATTATTATTATTATCTCTAGGCCGTAAACTCATCTGTGGGCAGGGAACGTGTCTGCTAATTTTGTTGGATTGTACTTTCCCAAGCGCAGTACAGTACAGTGAAGAGAAACAGCGTGGCTTAGTTATTATTATTATTATTATAATGGCATTTCTTAAGCGTTTACTATGTGCAAAGCACTGTTCTAAGCGCTGGGGAGGATACAAGGTGATCAGGTTGTCCCGCGGGGGGCTCACAGTCTTAATCCCCATTTTACAGATGAGGGAACTGAGGCCCAGAGAAGTGAAGTGACTTGCCCAAAGTCACACAGCTGACAAGTGGCGGAGTTGGGATTTGAACCCATGACCTGTGACTCCAAAGCCCGTGCCCTTTCCACTGAGCCACCCTGCTTCTCTAATAATAATGATGCTATTTGTTAAGCGCTTATTACGTGCAAAGCACTGTTCTAAGCGCTGGGGGGGGGGATACCAGGCTATCAGGTTGTCTCATGTGGGGCTCACAGTCTTAAACCCCGTTTTACAGATGAGGTAACTGAGGCACACAGAAGTGGCTTGCCCAAGGTCACACAGCTGACAAATAGCCCGGGCTTGGGAGTCTGAGGTCGTGGGTTCTAATTCCGGCTCCGTCCCCGGTCAGCTGTGTGACTTTGGGCAAGTCACTTCACCTCTCCGCACCCTCAGTTACCTCATCTGTAAAAGGGGGGATCAAGGGGGGATCAAGACTGTGAGCCCCAGGTGGGACAATCTGATTACCTCCTATCTGCCCCAGTGCTTAGAACAGTGCTTGGTACGTAGGAAGCGCCGAACAAATCAATCAATCAATCAATCAATCGTATTTATTGAGCGCTTACTATGTGCTTACTATGTGCAGAGTACTGTACTAAGCGCTTGGGAAGTACAAATTGGCAACACATAGAGACAGTCCCTACCCAGCAGTGGGCTCACAGTCTAAAAGGGGGAGACAGAGAACAGAACCAAACATACCAACAAAATAAAATAAATAGGATAGAAATGTACAAGTAAAATAAATAAATAAATAAATAATAAATAAATAGAGTAATAAATATGTACAACCATATATACATATATACAGGTGCTGTGGGGAAGGGAAGAAGGTAAGATGGGGGGATGGAGAGGGGGACGAGGGGGAGAGGAAGGAAGGGGCTCAGTCTGGGAGGAAGGGGCTCAGTCTGCCACCATCATCGTCGTTACAGTGCTCTGCACTTAAGAAGCACTCAGTAAATACCATCCATTGACAGGAGAGAGAGAGATAGGGATCTCCTGGAGGTGGGGCAAAACAGGCAAAGCAGGGGGGGCAAACTTGGGAGGAGGGGGCGAAGAATGGAAAGAAAAGAGGCCGAGGAGCGGGCGCTACTCTCTGCTATTAGCAAGCACAGCAGAGGACGAAACAAACAAACACACGGATAAGCCAGAGGCAGCAGACACGGAGAGAAAACAGCGGATAAGGAGTAGTTTTATGTGGCTTTGAACTCAGCCAAAATTAGGTTGTACCCTGAATACTGTAAGTATGTCGGTTGCTTGTACCTTGACCCAAGAAATTCCCGGGTACATTGCATAAAACCTATCTTGTCGGTGAGTTATCTGGATTTTCATCTCCCGGGGGGCGCGTTTGGCTGTCGGTCTGAAGTCTTTGCCTTTTCCACCGAAGCCAGCCAGTGGAACTTTTTTTTTTCAATAGAGAGGAACATGCGCATGATGCAAATCCAGGAAAATATGGCCGAGCAGAAGAATATCAAAGATAAACTGGAAAATGAACAAGAAAAGCTTCACGTGGAGTACAATAAGGTGAGCGGAGCGTCAGGGTGGCACGTTTCTGATAAAGTAGGGTCTCTGAGGGACTGAACTTTTAAGACCTCTGTGTGGGTTCATGTTTGTCTCCTCCTCTAGACTGAGCCAGTTGAGTGCAGGATGCACGTCTGCGGTATTGTCCCATTCGTTCGTTCATTCATTTGTATTTATTGAGCGCTTATTGTGTGCAGAGCACTGTACTGAAGGCTTGGGAAGTACAAGTCGGCAACATATAGAGACGGGCCTTACCCAGCAACGGGCTCACAGTCTTCCTCCGAGCGCTCGGTCCAGCGCTCCGCACACGCTAAGCGCTCGATCGATGAGTTTGACTCCTTTCCGGGATCTTTTCCTTCCTCCTTTGGTTTCCTCAGCTGTGCGAGTCCCTGGAGGAGCTGCAGAACCTGAACGGGAAGCTTCGCCACGAAGGCCAGGGCATGTGGTCCCTCCTGGGCCGGATTGCCGGGCAGGTCAGTGGGCAGACAGCGGGCGAAGCGCCCTCCGCCGCCGCCGCCTCACAGGGAGAAAGGGATCTATCGGACGGGGCGTCCGGCCCCACTGGGCTCTGGGGGGAGAGGGGAGAGCGAGAGACCCCCATGGCCAGCCACCTCCTGCCCACCCGATTTTGGAGCTGTCCCCACTCTCTCGTGGGCAAACGCCTCTTCCGCTGGCTGGGACTGAGTAGACTGTGGGGGGAAATCCAAAGTCATCTGGTTTCAGCCAAGGTGAAATCCAGGGTCATCGCCCAGGCTCTTCTCCCCTTTCCCACCGGCAAGCCTGGCCCCCCACTCATATACACGCCAGTGCGGGTTTGGCGGGTAACTCCGCTCACCACCCGTCCCCCGTATAGGAAAATGCCTCACGGGGGCACGGAGCCCCCCGTCTTTCGACCCCCATCCTCGGGGTTGACCCCGGGCCGGGCTGACAAAAGGGTCCGGCCGCCCGTGGAGATGACGAACCGCCACGCTGCCGGGGCAAGGAGACGGCGCGATCCCACCCGGGATTTTCCGGCTGGGGCGCGTCGGTTCCGGAAGAACGAGGCGGTTGGGAGCGGGGGGCGGAGAGGAGCACATTGCTGGGAAGAAAGGTTTTCGAGGTCCCCGGCCCTGCCGTGTTTCCGGGTGGGATGAGAGGTGGGTGGTTACCGAGTGATCCCGCCGTTCCGAGGAGCCGGAGGCGACCGGCCAGGGGTGGTTTCCACCAGTGGTCCGGCTGAGCCGAGCTGAGTGGGCTGCTCGTGGCAGGCAGGCGGGCTTTTAGCCTGGGCTGTGCGCCGGCCAGGGAGGGAGGCCGGTTCCCGAGGAAGCCGCGGGCGATCAGTTGGTCCAGGACAGGAGACGAGGTGCCATCCTTGGCCTCGGCGGGGGCGTCCGTCATGGGCTCAGGGGACCCATCGGTGTGGGTGGTTGGAGAGAGACTGGGCCGGGAGGCCTTCTCGCCGCCGCTGAGGGTGGCCGGACAGAGAGGCTGCCCCCGCCATCAATGCCCCATCCCGGTCGTTCCCCTCCGGTGAGGGAGGCCGGGCAGAGAAACCCCCTCCACCACCCTCGTTATCCCTGCGGCTTCTGTGGCGGGTGGCCCGTGGCAGTTGGAGGCGCGTGGGCCCACAGAAGCCGGGCATGGGAGGGGGTCGAAGGTCCGTGTCGGCCCCCCTTCAGGCCGCAGCCCCGATCCTGGTTGTCTGGGGAACGCTGGAAACACGAGATCCCGGCGGTCCTGGCCGCCTGCCTTCACATGCTCCTTTGGAGGAAAAATCCTCGGGGATGTCGGGCTGCCTCTGGGCCGGCGGGAGGCTCGGGCCTCACCCCAAGACCGTCTTCTAGCCCTCCTCTCTCCACCCCCTTCCTCTCACCTCTTTCCTCCTCGGCCTGGTGAGAGCTGGTTCAGCCGGGCTTTTCCTCACCGCCCTCTCAGCGGGATCGAGGCTTCCCGGATATGGGCTAGGGCACGGAGAGGCCTGCTGCAAAAAGGCCGGGACCAAGGTGTGGGCGGAGGTTTGGCCCCCCCAGGGCAACCACGAGGGACCGGGGCAGAGCACGGCCGTTTGCGGGAAGCGGGTGGGAGCCCACGGTCCAACAGAAGCTGGCCCAGTTGGCCCGCCCGCCGCTCCATCCGGATAGGGTTGTTAGGAACCCGTAGAGGCCTTCCGGGGGCCACCGGGGACCAGGGGAAATGGTGGGAGAAAAACTACCTCTCATTTGGCTTTGTTCAACTACACTGCCGTCTCTGGGCATGCGCCCTGTCTCTTTCTCTCTTTCTCTCACTCCTTTTTCTCTCTCTTTTTCCTCTCTCCCTCTTCTCTCTCTCCCCCTCTCTCTTTCCTTTTTCCTTCCCCCTCCTCTCTTTCCTCTCTCTCCCTTACCCCTCTTTCCTCTCTCTCCCTTCCTTTCTTTCCTCTCTCCTTTCTTTCTTTTCTCGCTCTCCCCCCTTTCCTCTCTTTCCTCTCTCCTCCCTCCCATCTCTCTCCTCTTTTTCTCTCCCCCTTTCCTTTCTTTCCTTTCTTTCTCTCCCCTCTCTCTCCTCTTTCCTCTCTCTCCTCCCTCCCATCTCTCTCCTCTCTCTCTCCCCTTTCTCTCCTCTTTCCTCTCTCTTTCTCCTCCCTCCCATCTCTCTCCTCTCTCTTTCTCTCCCCTTTCCTTTCTTTCCTCTGTCTCCTCTCTTTCCTCTGTCCCTTCTACCCATCACTCCTCTCTTCTCTCTCTCCCCCTTCCTTTCTCTTTCCTCTCTCCTCTCCTTTCTCTCTGTCCCCCCTCTCTCTCTCTCCTCTCTCTCCCCCACCCCCTTTCCTTTTCTCTCCCCCCTCTCTTTCTCTCTTCTATCTGTCTCTCCCCCACCTCTCTCTTTCTCTCTCTCTCTCTCTCTCTCTCTCTCTCTCTCGCTCTCTCTCCCTCTTTCCTTGTATTTGACTGACTGTCTCGCTCCATCTGTCTGCGTTCGTCACTGTCTATCTCCGTTCTGCTCTGTTTCTCGCCCTGGTGGTGCCTTACTTCCTACATCTCTTTTATTCCCTGGGTCTCGTTTTGTCTCATTCTCTGTGTCTCTCTTGCTCATTTTGGGCAGGGAATGTGTCATAGCATTATAGCGTCCTCTCCCAAGTGCTTAGTTCAGTGCTGTGCATATGGTAAGCCCTCAGTAAATATGATTGACTGACTGACTGTCTCTCGCTCTATGTCTCTCTTGCTGTCTGCATCTCACTCTGTTGCTTTTTACTGTCTGTCTAGCTCTGTTTTGCTCTCTGTGTTCTCTCTTTATGTCTCTTACGCTTTCTGTGTCTCTCTCACTCTGTCTTACTCTCTTTGGCTTTTACCCTCAGTCTCTTGCGCTGTCTGTCTTGCTCTCTACATCTCACTCTGCTTCCTCACTTTCTGTGTCTCTCACTCTCTTTCTGAAGCTGTGTCTCTCACTCCGTCTCACTCTCTTTGGCTTTTACCCTCAGTCTCTTGCGCTGTCTGTCTTGCTCTCTACATCTCACTCTGCTTTCTCACTTCCTGTGTCTCTCACCCTGTTTCTGAAGCTGCGTCTCTCTTGCCCTTTTCGTCTCTCTCATCCTGGCTCTCTCTCACTCTACGTCTCCCCTTCTGCGTCTCTGCTGCTGTCTGGCTCTAGCCTTCTCTGTTCTTTGTTCTCTGCATCTCTCTCTTGTCTCATCAATCCTTCAGTGGAATTTGGGCGCTTACCGTGGGCAGGGCACCGTATGAAGCGCCGCCTCACCACCTCCGTCTCTTGCAGCGCTCTGATTCCCTCAGCCCCTCTCCATCTCTGTGTCTCTCACTCCATCTTTCTTCCCCTTTTTCCCCTTCTTGTTCTTTCTTTGTCTCTCGCCGCCTTCTCTCTGTCTCCCTCACCCTCCCACCGCCTCTCGGAGCTCCCGAACCGACGGGTCCTTGTCGGTCGCCGTTTTACGCTCAGAGGAGAAGAGAAAGGACGGGAGCGGGACTTCCCGCCTCTCGCCGCTATCGGAGGTCGCCGTGGATATAATAATAATGGCGTTTATTAAGCGCTTACTATGTGCACAGCACTGTTTTAAGCGCTGGAGCAGTCATTTAGGCCTCGACAGGAGTCGCGCCGAGAATCCCGCTCTCCCGTCGTCCCCGGGGGTCCGGGAAGGGTGGGCGGGCGGCGGGGAGGGGTCTCTCACACAGCCCTTGTGTCCGCCCCTGGCGCGGAGCTCCCCCTCACCCGGCCGGCCGGGACCCCGCCGCCGCCGCGGCGCTCGTCGGGGCCTTTCCTCAAACCCCGTCAACGGCGTCTGTTCGCACCACTAGAAGTTGAACGTGCCGGCCATCCTGCGAGCGCCCAAGGAGAAAAAGCCCAGTAAAAAGGAAGGAGGCGTCCAGAAGACCTCGGCGCTCCCGGCCGTCCTCTACAGGCGAGTACGGACCCCCCCCCCCCCCCGCCCTTGCACATAGTAAGCGCTTAATAACATGCCATCATTATCATTATTATTCTGGACCTCAGTTCCCTCATCTGTAAAATGAGGATTGAGACGTGGGAAAGGGACTGTGTCCAACCCGATTGGCCTGTATCCACCCCATCACTTAGTACAGTGCCTGGCACAAAGTAAGCACTTAATACCGTAATTATTATTATTATTATTATTATTATTATTATTATTATTATTATTGGGTGGGGTCCAGGAGAGTGGGCCCCAGAGGAGCCCCAGGGACAGGCTGAGGCTTTTGAGGCTCTGGGGTGGGGGGGGGGGGGGGGTCTCTGCCCCGGCCAGATTTTGGGTCCGTCCGAGCCCTGGTCCACCATTTTTCCTTTTGGCACATTCCTAATTAACTTGGATCTATCTCAGTTCTTAGAACAGTGCTTAGCACCTAGTAAGCCCTTAACATGTATTATTATTATTATTATTAATATTATTATTATTATTCTGAGACAAGCCAGGCACACCCTTACGCCTCTGGGGATCTGTGATGTCTTCTCCTTCCCGTGGTTTCATCAGTCACTCCGTGTTTTTTTTTTTTTTTTTTTTGGTTATTTTTGGTATGGTATTTCTCAAGCACTTACTGTGTGCAGAGCGCTGTGCTGAGCGCTGGGGGAGATCAACCGATCAGTGCGACCTATTGAGTGCTTACTGCGTAGAGAGCAGCGTACCAAGTGCTTGGGAGAGTGCCGTACAACAGAATTAGCTGACATGTTCCCTGCCCATAATGAGCTTCCAGTCTGGAGGGAATAAGAGAAGCAGCGTGGCTCAGTGGAAAGAGTGCGGGCTTTGGAGTCAGAGGTCATGGGTTCGAATCCCGACTCCGCCACATATCTGCTGTGTGACCTTGGGCAAGTCACTTAACTTCTCTGAGCCTCAGTTACCTCATCAGTAAAATGGGGATTCAGACTGTGAGCCCCGCGTGGGACAAGTTGATCATCTTGTATTCCCTCTCAGCCCTTAGAACAGTGCTCTGCACATAGTAAGCGCTTAACAAATGCCATTATTATCATTATTATTATTATTAACAAACCAATCAGCCTGGACGCAGGCCGTGTCCCACCTGGGGCTCACGATTTTAATCCCCATTTTATAGATGAGGGTAAACGAGGCCCAGAGAAGTAAAGGGCTTCTCAGTGCTTACAACAGTGCTGGGCACATAGTAAGCGCTTAACAAATGCCATCATAAAAAAGTGACTGGCCCAAGGTTATACAGCAAGCAAGACCTTAAGCTCGTTGTGTGGAGGGAATGTGTCCTCTCCCAAGCGCCTCGCACAGCACACAGTAAGCGCTCAATAAACGCGACCAGATGAATTAAAAGTGGCCGAAACGGGCTTAGAACCCGGGTCTTCCGAGCCCCAGCCTAGCTGGCGATCGCACATCCCGGGGATCTTCCCGGTGCCCCCTGTCCATTTGGGGGCCAGTTTGGAGCGGATTTGGGCTGCTCGGAGGGAATGGGGGCGAGCAGTGGGGGATTTTAACGTTTTGTGTTTTTTTTCGTCGGTGCCCGCGTTGCCAGCTGCGGGATCTGTAAGAAGAACCACGACCAGCATCTCCTCCTGCTCTGCGACACCTGCAAGCTCCACTACCACCTGGGCTGCCTGGATCCGCCCCTCACCCGCATGCCCCGCAAGACCAAGAACAGCTACTGGTAACCGCGGCGGCCGCGACCGGACGGGGCCGGGAGGGAAGGCCGGTGGGCGTCGCGGGATGTTGGAGCCGGGAATGGGAGCAGAAGATGCTGGGAGTTGGACGGGGGAGGGGGAAGGAAGCGGTCCATTTGGAGCCGGAGAGGGCAGCGGGAGAGAGCAGGGGGTAGCGGGGGTGACCGGGCGGGGAAGGGAAGGGTAATGGCTGTCGTTTATTTTTTAGTTTTTATTGTATTTATTTTATAGATTTTATGCGATCGAATGAGTGAAAGTGGGAGCCGGAGGCGGGCAGCCCGAGGGAGCAGAGGATGCCGGGAGTTGGGCGGGGGAGGGGGAGGGAATAATGATAATGATGGCATTTATTAAGCGCTTACTATATGCAAAGCACCGTTCCAAGCGCTGGGGAGGACACAAGGTGATCAGGTTGTCCCACGGGGGGCTCACAGTCTTCATCCCCATTTTCCAGATGAGGGAACTGAGGCCCAGAGAAGTGAAGTGACTCGCCCAAAGTCACGCAGCTGACAATTGGCAGAGCTGGGATTTGAATCAATCAATCAATCGTATTCATTGAGCGCTTACTGTGTGCGGAGCACTGGACTAAGCGCTTGGGAAGTACAAGTTGGCAGCATATAGAGACAGTCCCTACCCAACAGTGGGCTCACAGTCTGGAAGGGGGAGACAGAGAACAAAACCAAACATATTAACAAAATAGAATATATAGAATAGATAGGTATAAGTAAAATAAATAAATAAATAGAGTAATAAATATGTACAAAAATATTTACATATATACAGGTGCTGTGGGGAAGGGAAGGAGGTAAGACGGGGGGAATGGAGGGGGACGAGGGGGAGAGGAAGGAGGGGGCTCAGTGTGGGAAGGCCTCCTGGAGGAGGTGAGCTCTCAGTAGGGCCTTGAAGGGAGGAAGAGAGCTAGCTTGGCGGATGGGCAGAGGGACTGGGGGCATTCCAGGCCCGGGGGAGGACGTGGGCCGGGGGTCGATGGCGGGACAGGCGAGAACGAGGTACGGTGAGGAGGTGAGCGGCGGAGGAGCGGAGGGTGCGGGCTGGGCTGGAGAAGGAGAGAAGGGAGGTGAGGTAGGAGGTGGTGAGGGGATGGATGGACAGCCTTGAAGCCCAGGGTGAGGAGTTTCTGCCTGATGCGCAGATTGGTAGCCACTGGAGATTTTTGAGGACCCAAGACCTCTGACTCCAAAGCCTGTTCTCTTTCCACTGAGCCATGCTACCTGAGACCAATAATAATAACGGTAATACTTGTTAAGTGCTTACTATGTGCCAAGTACTGTTCTAAGCACTGGAGTAATAATAATAATAATAATAATAATGATGGTATTTGTTAAGCACTTTGTGCAAAGCACTGTTTTAAGCACTGGAGTAATAATAATAATAATGATGGTATTTGTTAAGCGCTTACTATGTGCAAAGCAGTGTTCTAAGCGCTGGGGGGGATACAAGGTGATCAGGTTGTCCCACGTGGGGCTCACAGTCTTAATTCCCATTTTACAGTTGAGAGCACTGAGGCTCAGAGAAGTGAAGTGACTTGCCCAAGGTCACACAGCAGACACGTGGCGGAGCCGGGATTTGAACCCATGACCTCTGACTCCAAAGCCCGGGCCCTTTCCACTGAGCCACTGAGTAGATACAAGTTAATCAGTACCTGTCCATGGGGCTCACGCTCTTAATCCCCATTTTACAGGTGAGGTGCCTGAGGCCCAGAGAAGTTAAGCGGCTCGCCCAAGGTCACACAGCAAGGCGTGTGGTGGAGTCAGGATTAGAACCCAGGGCCTTCTGACGCTCTGGCCTGTGCTGTATCCACTAAGCCACGCTGCTTCCCAAGCCAAGCCCCCCCTCCTTCCTCAGGTCGCTTTCACCATTCCGGCTCCTGCTGAACTCACGCCCCTAATCCAGGAGCTTAGTTTTGTGCGCAGAGCACTGTAGTAAGCACCTGGGAGAGGACAGTAGCGTTAGCAGACGTGACACCTGCCCTCTAGGAGCTTAGTCCTTCCGCCCGCTGAGCGCCGTACGGTAGTTGGGGCTCCAATTCATTTTCGTGTCTGTCTTCCCCATTGGGTTGTAAGCTCTTGGAGGGCATTCCGCCTAGTACGGTGCCATCTAGTAGCAGGGGAAGCAGCGTGGCTCCATGGAAAGAGCCCGGGCTTTGGAGTCAGAGGTCATGGGTTCAAATCCCGCCTCCACCACTTGTCAGCTGTGTGACTTAGGGCAAATCACTTCACTAGGCCTCAGCTACCTCATCCGTAAAATGGGGATTAAGACTGAGCCCGCCGTGGGACAACCTGATCACCTGGTAACCTCCCCAGCACTTAGAACAGTGCTTTGCACATAGTAAGTGCTTAACAAATACCATCATTATTATTAGTAATATTCATTCATTCATTCAATTGTATTTATTGAGCGCTTACTGTGTGTGGAGCACTCTGCTAAGTGCTTGGGAAGTACAAGTCGGCAGCATATAGAGACGGTCCCTACCCAACAGCCGACTCACAATCTAGGAGGGGGAGACAGAGAACAAAACAAAACATATTAACAAAATAAAATAAATAGAATAAATGTGTACAAATAAAATAGAGTAATAAATCTGTACAAACATATATATACAGGGGCTGTGGGGAAGGGAAGGAGGTAGGAGAGGAAGGAGGGGGCTCAGTCTGGGGCAGGCCCTTGGTGTGTGTCAAGCACTGTTCTGAGGATTGGGGTAGATACAAAATAGAAAAACAGTGTAGCTTAGGGATGGAAAGGATGATAATAATAATAGATCGATCCCAGGGCCAGAGAGTCAGAAGGACCTGAGTTCTAATCCCAATTCCGCCACTCGCCTACTGTGACTATGGGCCTGTCACTTCACTGCGTCCCGGTCATCTCATCTGTAGCCCACTGTTGGGTAAGGAACCGTCTCTCTATGTTGCCAACTTGTGCTTCCCAAGCGCCTAGTACAGTGCTCCGCACACAGTAAGCGCTCAATAAATGAAGGAATGAATGAATCTGTAAAATGGGGATCAGCCCGTGAGCCCCATGTGGGATACGGATTGGGTCCAGTGAGCTCATATTCATTCATTCATTCATTCAATCGTATTTATTGAGTCGTAATAATAGTGATGGTATTTGTTAAGCGCTTACTATGTGCAAAGCACTGTTCTAAGCAAGCACTAGTAATACATTGCCCTGCCCACTGTAAGTGCTCAGAGGGTAGGATCAATTTGAGTGCCGGATGGGTAGATGGGTAGATTACCTGCCGCCCCAATCCCTCTTCTTCACTGCCGTGCCTCAGTTCCCCCTTCCTCCACCTGGATAGCCACCCGCCACCTCAAATGTACCGTGTCCAGAACGGAGCTCCTTCTCTTCCCTAATTTTAATTTAATGATGAAATTTGTTGAGCGCTTACTATGTGCAAAGAACCGTGCTAAGCGCTGGCGGGGGGCGGGGGGGGATACAAGGTGATCAGGTTGTCCCACATGGGGGTCACAGTCTTAATCCCCGTTTTACAGATGAAGGAAGTGAGGCTCAGGGAAGTGAAGTGACTTGCCCAAGGTCACACAGCAGACGTGTGGCTTTGGAGTGAGTGGTCGTGGGTTCAAATCCCGGCTCTGCCAACTGTCAGCTGTGTGACTTTGGGCAAGTCACTTCACTTCTCTGGGCCTCGGTGACCTCATCTGTCAAATGGGGATTGACTGTGAGCCCCCAGTGGGACTGCGTGATCACCTTGAATCCCCCCGGCGCTTTGCACATAGGAAGCGCTTAATAAATGCCATCTTTATTATTTTTACTATTATGTGGCGGAGTGGGATTCAAATCCATGACCTCTGACTCCGAAGCCTGGGCCCGCTCCACTGAGCCACGCTGCTTCTCCGCTTCCCTCCCAAATCCAACCCCCTCTCCGGCTTTCTGCTCCCTGTAGACCACCATTCATTCGTTCAGTTGTATTTAGTGAGCGCTTGGGAAGTACAAGTCGGGAACATAGAGAGACGGTCCCTACCCAACAGTGGGCTCACAGTCTAAAAGGATGGGGAGGGGGGTGAGGGGGAGAGGAAGGAGGGGGCTCAGTCTGGGAAGGCCTCCTGGAGGAGGTGAGCTCTCAGGAGGGCCTTGAAGGGAGGAATTGAGCGAGCTTGGCGGATGGGCATTCAGTGCGGAAGGGAGGGTGGAGAGGAGAAACAAGGGCTTAGTCAGGGAAGGCCTCTCGGAGGAGATGTGGTTTGAAGGCGGGGAGAGCGGCGGAGGGTGGGATCTGTCGAATGCGGGGACGCCGGGGGGGAGCTAACGGAGCCCGCCCTGTTCTCTCCCCAGGCAATGCTCCGAGTGCGACCAGGCGGGAAGCAGCGACCTGGAGACGGACGTCGCCATGGAAACCCTCCCCGACGGGACCAAGCGATCCAGGAGGCAGATCAAGGAACCGGTCAAGTTCGTCCCCCAGGACGTGCAGCCGGAACCCAAGAAGATCCCCATCCGCAACACGGTACCGCCGGCTCCGCGCCCAGCGCTGTGCTAAGCGCCCGGGTCCCCCCCCCCGCCGGCTCCCGCAGTCTAAGAGAAGGAATAAGTGGCGGAGCTCTCCTTTTCAGTTGAGGAAGCTGAGGCACAGACAGGTCAAGCGACTTGGCCTCTGGCACCTAGGCTCTTACCCCAGATAATCATCAATCAATCGAATTTATTGAGCGCTTACTATGGGCAGGGCACTGTACTAAGCGCTTGGGAAGTACAAATTGGCAACATATAGAGACGGTCCCTACCCAACAGTGGGCTCACAGACTAAAAGGGGGAGACAGAGAACAAAACCAAACATGCTAACAAAATAAAATAAATAGAATAGACATGTACAAGCAAAATAAATAAACAGATTTAAATAGATAATAATAGTAATGATGATGATAGTAGCTATGGCATTTGTTAATAATAATAATAATAATAATAATGATGATGACATTTATTAAGCGCTTACTCTGTGCAAAGCACTGTTCTTAGCGCTGGGGAGGTTACAAGGTGATCAGGTTGTCCCACGGAGGGCTCACAGTCTTAATCCCCAATTTTACAGATGAGGGAACCGAGGCACAGAGAAGTCAAGTGACTTGCCCAAAGCCACACGGCTGACAGTTGGCAAAGCCGGGATTTGAACCCACGACCTCTGACTCCAAAGCCCGGGCTCTTTCCACTGAGTTAAGCGCTTACTATGTGCCAGGCACCATAGTAAGCGCTGGGGCGGCTGCAAGCAAATCGGGTTGGACGCAGTGCCTGTCCTGCATTGGGCTCACAGTCTTCACCCCCATTTTACAGATGAGGTTACTGAGGCCCAGAGAAGTGAAGGGACTTGCCAAGGTCACACAGCGGACAGGTGGCAGAGCCAAGATTAGAACCCATGACCTCCTGACTCCCATGCCCGGGTTCTATCCAGTTGTGGTGTTTGTTAAGTGCTCACTGTGTACCACACACTTGGCCCTGGGGTGGATATGAGCAAATGGGATTGAACTCAGTCTCTAATAATAATAATAATGATGATGGCATTTATTAAGCTCTTACTACATGCAAAGCACTGTTTAAGCACTAGGGAGGATACAAGGTGATCAGCTTGTCCCGTGGGGGGGCTCACAGTCTTGTTCCACATTTTACAGATGAGGGAACTGAGGCCCAGAGAAGTCAAGTAACCTGCCCAAAGTCACACAGCTGACAATTGGCGGGGCCGGGATTTGAACCCATGACCTCTGCCTCCAAAGCCCGGGCTCTTTCCCCTGAGCCACGCTGCTTCTCTGGGACTCACGGTCTTAATCCCCATTTTACAGAAGAGGGAACTGAGGCCCAGAGAAGTCAAGTAACTTGCCCAAAGTCACCCAGCTGACAATTGGCGGGGCCGGGATTTGAACCCATGACCTCTGACTCCAAAGCCCGGGCTCTTTCCCCTGAGCCACGCTGCTTCTCTGGGACTCACGGTCTTAATCCCCATTTGACAGTTGAGAGAACAGAGATACGGTGAAGTGAATCAACTTGCCCAAGGTCACCCAGCAGACAAGTGGTGGAGCCGGGATTAGAACCCAGGTCCCTCCGACTCCGAGGCCCGGCCTGTACCCACTAGGCCACACTGCTTCGCAGCCTAGAAGGCCTGCGAGAGGAGGTGGGATTTGGGGAGGGTTTTGAAGAGCAGAAAGTGCTAGGGGCGGAGAAATTCTTTAAATAGTATTTATTGAGCACTTAGGGTGTGCAGAATATCGTACGGAGTGCTAGGGCGAATACGAAAGAACAGTAAGCGGTGATATTGATGATGATGATAGCGTATATTAAGCGCTCACTATGTGCAAAGCACTGTTCTAAGCGCTGGGGAGGTTACAATAATAATAATAATGATGGCATTTATTAAGCACTTACTATGTGCAAAGCACTGTTCTAAGCGCCGGGGAGGTTACAAGGTGATCAGGTTGTCCCACGGGGGGCTCACAGTCTTAATCCCCATTTTCCAGGTGAGGGAACTGAGGCCCATAGAAGTGAAGTGATTGCCCAAAGTCACCCAGCTGACAAGTGGCGGAGCCGGGACTTGAACCCATGACCCCTGACTCCAAAGCCCGGGCCCTTTCCACTGAGCCACGCTGCTTCCCTGCCCACAGCGGGTTTACGGTCTAGAACAAGGGAGAGAGACATCATGAAATGATCACGTGGCCAGATCACAAAAGGGAAGCCTCCAGTCATCCATCAGTCTGTCAACCAGTGGTACATACTGAACACTTCCTCTGGGCACAACACTGTCGTAAGCACTTGGGAACATACAACGTGTCGGTAGACGCATTCTTTTAGACTGTGAGCCCACTGTTGGGTAGGGACCGTCTCTATATGTTGCCAACTTGTACTTCCCAAGCGCTTAGTACAGTGCTCTGCACACAGTAAGCGCTCAATAAATACAATTGATTGATTGATTGATTCCATGCCCACAGTGGGTTTATGAAGCAGCGTGGCTCAGTGGAAAGAGCCCGGGCTTTGGAGTCAGAGGTCATGGGTTCAGATCCCTGCTCCTTCCATTGTCAGCTCCGTGACTTCGGGCAAGTCACTTCTCCGGGCCTCAGTGACCTCATCTGTAACATGGGGATTAAGACTGTGAGCCCCCCGCAGGACCACCTGATCACCTTGTATCCTCCCCAGCGCTTAGAGCAGTGCTTTGCACATAGTGAGCGCTTAATAAATGCCATCATTATTATTACTATTATTATGGCCTAGAGACTGGATTGTGTTCTAATCTAGTCCTGGGGCAAACTGACAGTGGAATCGTTTCTGTGATTCCCTTCAGAGCGCGGCTTCTCCGACAGCCTTCTACCTCTCCCAGCGCTTAGAACAGCTTGAGAAGCAGCGTGGCTCAGTGGAAAGAGCCCGGGCTTGGGAGCCAGAGGTCGTGGGTTCCAATCCCGCCTCCGCCGCTTGTCAGCTGTGTGACTCTGGGCTTGTCACTTAACTTCTCTGTGCCTCAGTTACCTCCTCTGTAAAATGGGGATTAAGCCTATGAGCCCCATGTGGGACAACCTGCTGATCTTGTATCTCCCCCAGCGCTTAGAACAGTGCTTGGCATATAGTAAGCGCTTAGCAAATGCCATCATTATTATTATTCACTCGTCGTGGGTGTGATCTCGGGCAAGTGACTCTATTCTCTTTATTCCCCGCTCCCTCAGCCCCCCAGCAGCTATGTCCGTGATTGATTGATTTCTATTGATATCTGTCTCCACCTCTAGACTGGAAGCGCATTGCGGGCAGGGAATGTGTCTGTTCTGTTGTTATACCATATTCTCTCAAGTGCTTAGTACAGTGTTCTGCACGCAGTAAGCACTCAATAATTGACTGCTGGGTCGAAGTGACTTCTTCACGCCTCCGCTATAAAATGGGGATTAGACCCCTGTTCTCCCTCCCCGCTTAGACCGTGAGCCCCATGTGGGACAGGGACTGGGTCCGACCTAAAGAACGCACGCCTACCCCATTCATTCATTCATTCAATCGTATTTATTGAACACTTACTGTGTGCAGAGCACTGTACTAAGCGCTTGGGAAGTCCAGGCTGGCAACATGTAGAGACGGTCCCTACCCAACGGCGGGCTCACAGTCTAGAAGGGGGAGACAGACAACAAAACAAAGCATATTAACAAAATACAATAAATAGAATAAATATGTCCAAGTAAAATAAATAGAGTAATAAATATGTACAAACATTTATACATATATACAGGTGCTTAGGTGCGTGCTTGGCATGTAATAATAATAATGATGGCATTTATTAAGTGCTTACTATGTGCAAAGCACTGTTTTAAGCGCTGAGGAGGTTGCAAGGTGATCAGGTTGTCCCACGGGGGGCTCACAGTCTTCATCCCCATTTTGCAGATGAGGTAATTGAGGCCCAGAGAAGTTAAATGACTTGCCCAGAGTCACACAGCTTATAAGTGGCGGAGCTGGGATTTGAACCCATGACCTCCTGACTCCGAAGCCCAGGCTCTCGTAAGCGCTCGCCCCATACGACGGTCACTGTGATTTTTATCGCTGAGCCGCCCACTCGGGCTTTCCTCTGCGGGTTTCTGCTCCATCCTCCTTCACCAGCATGGGCGGACGATCCCTGCCCTTTCTTTTGGGCACGACCCTTGTCCCGTCTCTCCGGGCGAAAGCTTCCAAACACCCGGATCGGGAGAAAGCAGCGAGCGCTTGCCTCAATGACGCGTGGAACCTGGGGAGCCCTTTGGATTTTTCCCCAGTGCTTTCGCATCACTCCTCAATCAATCAATCAATCGTATTTATTGAGCGTTTACTGTGTGCAGAGCACTGTACTAAGCGCTTGGGAAGTACACGTTGGCACCAACATCATCATCATCATCATCAATCGTATTTATTGAGCGCTTACTATTTGCAGAGCACTGTACTAAGCGCTAGGGAAGTACAAGTTGGCAACATATAGAGACAGTCCCTACCCAACAGTGGGCTCACGGTCTAAAAGGGGAAGACAGAGAACAAAACCAAACATACTAACAAAATAAAATAAATAGAATAGATATGTACAAGTAAAATAAATAGAGTAATAAATATGTACAAACACCTATACATATATACAGGTGCTGCGGAGAAGGGAAGGAGGTAAGAAGGGGGGGATTCAGGGGGAGATGAAGGAAGGGGCTCAGTCTGGGAAGGCCTCCTGGAGGTGGCCATCCAAGACATCGGCGTTGTCTCTGTCTTTTTTATTAGTAATAGCCCCTTAATAATAATATTAATAATTATATTACCAACTTGGACTTCCCAAGCGCTTAGTACAGTGCTCTGCACACAGTAAACGCTCAATAAATACGATTGAATGAATAAATGAATGAATGAATGAATATTTGTTAAGCACTTACTGTATGCCAAGCACTGTTCTAAGCGCTGGGGAGGGGTGGGGGATGCAAGGCCATCAGGTTGTCCCACGTGGGGCTCACAGTCTTCATCCCCATTTTACCGATGAGGTAACGGAGGCACAGAGAACTTGTGACTTGCCCAAAGTCACCCAGCTGATAAGTGGCGGAGGTGGGATTAGAACCCGTGACCTCTGACTCCCAAGCCCAGGCTCTTTCTACTGAGCCACGCTGCTTCTCTAATGGTTAAGCTCTTTGCCTGTGCGGTTTTAGTTCAGTCCGTCAAGTAATCGTACGTATCAAACGCTGCCTATGTGCAGAGCACTGTATTCATTCATTCATTCATTCAGTCGTATTTATTGAGTGCTTACTGTGTGCAGAGCACTGTACTGAGTGCTTAGGAAGTCCAAGTTGGCAACACATAGAGACAGTCCCTACCCACCAGTGGGCTCACAGTCTAGAAGGGGGAGACAGAACAAACAAAACATATTAACAAAATAAAATAAATAGAATAAATATGTACAAATTAAATAAATAAATAGAGTAATAAATGCCTACAAACATATATATACATATATACAGTAATCAGTCAATCAATCATTTATGGAGCGCTTACTGAGTGCAGAGTACTATACTAAGCGCTTGGGAAGTACAAGTTGGCAACATATAGAGACGGTCCCTCCCCAACAGTGGGCTCACAGCCTAGAAGGGGGAGACAGAGAACAAAACAAAACATATTAACAAAATAAAATAAATAGGATAGATATGTACAAGTAAAATAAATAAATAAATAGAGTAATAAATACGTACAAACATATATACATGTATACAGGTGCTGTGGGGAAGGGAAGGAGGTAAGGTGGGGGGGTGAAGAGGGGGAGGAGGGGAAGAGGAAGGAGGGGGCTCAGTCTGGGAAGGCCTCCTGGAGGAGGTGAGCGCTCAATAAATATGATTGAATGAATGAATATACTGGGTGCATGGGAGAGCTGCACAGAATAAGCGCTCAATAAATATGATTGATTGATTGATGGATTAAGTGGCCAGAAGGCCAGATGCCCGCTCTGCAAATCTAGAAAATCTAGAAAATCTTCTAGACTGTGAGCCCACTGTTGGGTAGGGACCGTCTCTAGATGTTGCCAACTTGGACTTCCCGAGCGTTTGGTACAGTGCTCTGCACACAGTAAGCGCTCAATAAATATGATTGATTGAGAGTACAAAATAACAGAGATGGGAGAGACGTTCCCCGCCCACAACGAGCTTACGATCCAGACGGGGAGACGGACATTAATAGAAATAAATTATTTACAGATCGGGACGTAAGTGGTGTGGGGCTGGGAGCAGGGAAGAGCGAAGAGAGCAAGTGACGCAGAAGGGAGGGGGAGAAGAGGAAAAGCGAGGCTTAGTCTGGGAAGGCCTCTTGGAGGAGGTGGGCCTTCGGGAAGGCTTTGAAGGGGGAAGAGTCATTGCCTGTGGGATCTGAGGAGGGAGGGCATTCCCGATCAGAGGCAGGATGGGGATGTTATAAATAACGTTCAGGTGGGTTTTCACCGTTCTTGCATCTGGTAACGGAGCCTCAAGTTCATTTTGTCCTAAATCGTATTTTTTTCCTCCACGGGAGCATCTGAGTTTGGCTATTTAATGTTGGACGGCTCCATGCCCCGTCGTCCCCCGTCTGGTACTGGACACGGGGCTGTTTGCGGCTTGGCCTCGAGGTCTCTCCTCCTCCCCATCTCTTCAAATTCATCAGCCCGATGTTTATTCTGTCGTTCGGATGTTCTCCGAAAGGTCGGGTTTTAACACCTGGTCCTTCTTAATAAGTACCTACATTCTAATTTGCGAAAAGAGGGATTATATTTAATTAATCTTGCCTGACAAAAATCCTGTCAGCCGCCCCGCTCCCTTCCAGCAAGCCATTTGCTGGCTCAGTGGAAAGAGCCCGGGCTTTGGAGTCAGAGGTCACGGGTTCAAGTCCCGGCTCCGCCGTCTGTCAGCTGGGTGGCTTTGGGCAAGTCACTTCACTTCTCTGGGCCCCAGTTGCCTCATCTGTAAAATGGGGATTAAAACTGTGAGCCCCCCGTGGGACAACCTGATCACCTTGTTACCCCCCCAGCGCTTAGAACAGTGCTTTGCACATAGTAAGCGCTTAACAAATACCATCATTATTATTATTATTTGCTGTGTCTCTCTCCCGCTGTCTCTCTCTATCTCTCTCATGAGGGCACTGAAAGGGAGGCCCGTTCCTTCGAGGTGCCGAGGAGGCTTGGCGGGGTATGTGTCGGTTTACTGTCGTAGTGTCCTCTCCCCAGCGCTTAGTACAGTGCTCTGCGCGCTGTAAGCGCTCAGTCAACCGGACTGACTGACTGAATGGATTGGGAGTGGGGTGAGGCTTGAAGGGTGAAGGTGTCTCCCCTCAAGAACAGGTGAACAGGGATAACCTGGCCCGTTGTGGGCGGTGAACGCGTCCGCTGATTCTGTTGCAGCACACTCTCCCAAGCACTTAGTACAGTGTTCTGCACATAGTAAGTGCCCAAGCAATGCCGCTGATTGATTGTTTATATTAATGTCTGACCCCCTCTAGACTGTAAGCTAGTTGTGGGCAGGAAATTGTAGTGTGCTCTCCCAAGCACTTAGTAATGAGACTAATAATAATAGTCCCGGCTCCGCCACATGTCTGCTGTGTGACCTTGGGCAAGTCACTTAACTTCTCTGAGCCTCAGTTCCCTCATCTGTAAAATGGGGATTAAGACTGTCAGCCCCACGTGGGACAACCTGATCTCCTTGTAACCTCCCCAGTGCTTAGAACAGTGCTTTGCACATAGTAAGCGCTTAATAAATGCCATTATTATTATTATTATAATTATTGTATTTGTTAAGCATTTACTTTGTGCTAAATACTGTTCTAAGCGCTGGGGTGGATACAAGGTCATCAGGTTGTCCCACGCGGGGCTCACGACGTACGGAGGTACATAGTGAGTGCTCAAGAAATGCCATTGATTGAGTGATTGATTCAGAGAGGAAGCTACATATATGCATGTTATTAATTCATTCGTATTTATTGAGCGCTTATTTTGTGCAGAGCACTGTACTAAGCGCTTGGGAAGTCCAAGTTGGCGACATATAGAGACGGGCCCTGCCCAACAGTGGGCTCACAGTCTAGATAATAATAGTAATCATATTTGTAGTATTTGCTAAGTGCTTACTGTGTGCCAGGCACTTTACTAAGCACCGGGGTGGATGCCAGGAAATTGGGTTGGACACAGTCCCTGTCCCACGTGGGGTTCACAGTCGTCACCCCCATTTTACAGTTGAAGTAACTGAGGCACAAGGAAGTGAAATGATTCGCCCAAGGTCAGCCGGCAGGCAAGTGGCTCAGTGGAAAGAGCCCGGGCTTTGGAGTCAGAGGTCAGGGGTTCAAATCTCGGCTCCGCCACTTAGCTGTGTGACTTTGGGCAAGTCACCTAATTTCTCTGCGCCTCAGTTCCCTCATCTGTAAAATGGGGATTAAGACTGTGAGCCCCCCGTGGGACGACCTGATCACCTTGTAACCTCCCCAGCGCTTAGAACAGTGCTTTCATACTAAGCGCTTAATAAATGCCATTATTATTCTTGTACTTCCCAAGCGCTTAGTACAGTGCTCTGCACGTAGTAAGCGCTCAATAAATACGATTGATGATGAAGTGGCGGAGCTGGGATCGGACGACTGCCCTGCACGTGGCCGAACTGCCGGCTTCTCAGCGGCAGAAAACGCCCGTTAAAACTCATCCTGGTTAGAATTAACGAAAGAGCACCAGGAAATGACGATCGAGGACGAAGGGAAAGTAGGCCCGCTTGGAGAATAAATAATCTGAAATGAATCCGCGGCCCCTGGTTCTGCGTTTCGCTCCCTGAGCGGTCGGGACGGACCTCGGGGCTTTTGGGAGCAGCGTGGCTTAGTGGAAGGAGCCCGGGCTTGGGAGTCAGAGGCCGTGGGTTCTAATCCCAGCTCCGCCACTTATCAGCTGTGTGACTTTGGGCAAGTCACTTAACTTCTCTGTGCCTCAGTTACCTCATCTGGAAAATGGGGATTAAGACTGTGAGCCCCATGTGGGACAACGTGATTACCCTGTGTCTACCCAGCGCTTAGAACAGTGCTTGGCACATAGTAAGCGCTTAACAAATACCAAAATAATAATCAGGGGCCGAAACGGGCGTGTGGCGTCCACACGGCGAACGTCCTCGCCGTCTGAAATATTTGGATACAAGAAGCAGGAGATTCTTCAGTTCGTAAAACCTGCTGGAGGTCCGAGAAGCAGGCTAGGAATTATGGTTCTGGTATTCGTTAAGGGGGGAGACAGATGTTAATATGATAAAATAAGTCATCGATAACATCTAATTCAGAGATAAGTCCATAGGTGCTGTGGGGTTGGGGGTGGGGTGAATATCAAGTGTATATAGCCTGTCAATCGATGGTATATATTGAGCGCTTACTGTGTGCAGCACTCTTCCTCCCTTCAAGGCCCTGCTGAGAGCTCACCTCCTCCAGGAGGCCTTCCCACACTGAGCCCCTTCCTTCCTCTCCCCCTCGTCCCCCTCTCCTTCCCCCCCATCTTACCTCCTTCCCTTCCCCACAGCACCTGTATATATGTATATATGTTTGTACGTATTTATTACTCTATTTATTTATCTTACTTGTGCATATCTATTCTATTTATTTTATTTTGTTAGTATGTTTGGTTTTGTTCTCTGTCTCCCCCTTCTAGACTGTGAGCCCGCTGTTGGGTAGGGACCGTCTCTATGTGTTGCCGACTTGTACTTCCCAAGTGCTTAGTACAGTGCTCTGCGCACAGTAAGCGCTCAATAAATACGGTTGATTGATTGATTGATTGCAGAACACTATACTAAGCGCTTGGCACATTAGAATACAGAATGGAAAAGCAGCGTGACATAGCGGATAGAGCCTGGGCCTGGGATTCAGGTGGTCATGGGTTCTTATCCCGGCTCCGCCACTTGTCCGCTGTGTGATGATGATGATGGTGATGATGATGGTATTTGTTAAGCGCTTACTATGTCCAAAGCACTGTTCTAAGCGCTGGGGATACAAGGTGATCAGGTCGTCCCACGGGGGGCTCACAGTCTTCATCCCCATTTTACAGATGAGGGAACTGAGGCCCAGAGAAGTGAAGTGACTTGCCCAAAGTCACACAGCTGACAGTTGGCAGAGCCGGGATTTGAACCCATGACCTCGGACTCCAAAGCCCGTGCTCTTTCCATTGAGCCACTCTGTGACCTTGGGCAAGTCACTTCACTTCTCTGGGCCTCAGTTCCCTCATCTGTAAAATGGGGATTGAGACGGTGAGCCCCCTGTGGGACAGTGACAGTGAGATCCACCCGATTTGCTTGATTCCACCCCAGCGCTTAGTACATCCTGACACATAGTAAGTGCTTGAAGTAAGTGCACAGAGAAGGAGTGTGGCTCAGTGGAAAGAGCCCAGGCTTTGGAGTCAGAAGTCATGGGTTCAAATCCCGGCTCCGCCACTTGTCAGCTGTGTGACTTTGGGCAAGTCACTTCACTTCTCTGTGCCTCGGTTATCTCATCTATAGAATGGGGATTAAGACTGTGAGCCCCACATGGGACAACCTGATCACCTTGTAACCTCCCCAGGGCTTAGAACAGTGCTTTGCACATAGTAAGCGCTTAATAAATGCCATCATTATTTTATTTATTATAAATTATAATTTATTATTATATTATTAATAAAATATATTTTATTTTATTTATTGTTATTAATATTTAGTATTATATTATTTATTATTATTATTGTTATTAAATGCGATTGATGATTAAGTGCTTAACAAATGCCACAGTTATTACTGATACACGCTTTCCCAGCTCTTTAGAGTCTAAAGGGGGAGACAGACTTTAATAGAAGTCAATCAGTGACAGATGGGGACCTAAGTGGTGTGGGGCTGGGAGGAGGGAAGAACAAAAGGGAGCAAGTCTGGGAGACTCAGAAGGGAGGGAGAGAAGAGGAAAGGGTCCAGAGCACCTGTTGATTGAGTGGAAATGAACGGATCTTAAAAATGGCTGTTAATAGAGAGGAAACGAGACAATGGCGATTTCTAATGGTTCCATTTGGCCTCTCTCTGTCATTCGAAGCCTCAATACGTAGCCTCCGTTCCGAGGAGCCTCTTTTATTTCCTTACTGTACGCTCCCTGACACTGAGTCCAAATTAAATTAGGTAAAATAAACTCTACAGCCAATTGGCCCTGCCTCGGAACGGGTTTTCGCTTTCAGCGATAACCGTTCCATCTGTCCGCTGCCTGCGGCCAACCGACACAGATGGCTTGCAGTGAGTCGCCGGAGGAATCTGGGCCGTGGGCTTTTTTCCCCCCCTCTTTAAATGTTCCGAGGGGGTTTAGGCCGCCGTTTGTCTTCAGCGCCCTTTCCCGTAATTCCAAAAGAGATGGGCCCGGGTATTCCGTAGGTATTTGGGTCCATTGGAAGGAAGCCGCCTGGCCTAACTGGGTGCAGTCCTGGGAGTCGGAAGGTCAATGGGCTCTAATCCCGGCTCCGTCACTTGTCTGCTACATCACCTTGGGCGATTCACTTCACTTCCTCTGCACCTCAGTTGCCTCATCTGTAAAATGGGGATTAAGGGTGTGAGCCCTATGCGGGACAGGGACTGTGTCCAACCCAATTATCTTGCATCTCCCCCAGCGCTTAGAACAGCGCTTGGCACATAATAAGCGCTTAACAAGTGCCACTGTATTAGTAGTACGAGTAGTCAAGACTGTAAGCTCCTTGTAAGCATTCATTCATTCATTCATTCATTCGATCGTAGTTATTGAGCGCTTACTGTGTGCAGAGCACTGTACTAAGCGCTTGGGAAGTGCAAGTTTGCAACATATAGAGACGGTCCCTACCCAACAGCGGGCTCCCAGTCTAGAAGTCTAGTAAGCAGGGATTGTATCTACCAGTTCTTCCAAGTGCTTAGTATAGTGCTCTCACATAGTAAAGGCGCTCAATAAACATCAGAGAAGCGGCGTGGCTCAGTGGAAAAGAGCCCGGGCTTTGGAGTCAGAGGTCATGGGTTCAAATCCCGGCTCTGCCAATTGTCAGCTGGGTGACTTTGGGCAAGTTACTTCACTTCTCTGTGCCTCAGTTCCCTCATCTGGAAAATGGAGATGAAGACTGTGAGCCCCCCGTGGGACAACCTGATCACCTTGTATCCTCCCCAGCGCTTAGAACAGTGCTTTGCACA
This sequence comes from Tachyglossus aculeatus, assembly GCF_015852505.1. Classification (NCBI taxonomy): domain Eukaryota; kingdom Metazoa; phylum Chordata; class Mammalia; order Monotremata; family Tachyglossidae; genus Tachyglossus; species Tachyglossus aculeatus. The sequence goes on from NC_052067.1 coordinate 4,690,820, forward strand.
TAGTAAGCGCTAAATAAATGCCATTATTATTATTATTATCACCTCTCAATATTACACTGTAGTGCATTTTCCAGGATGTTACCTTTAAGGGAAAAAAAAAGGAAATTTGTTTCACCTATTGATTTTCACATTTCCTATTTTTTTTTTTTTCCTTTCAGAGAACCAGGGGGCGAAAACGAAGCTTCGTTCCTGAGGAAGAGAAACCCGAGGTTGGAACGTCCGCTTATTTTCACCAGCATTCACAGAAACCGACCTTTAAATGTGAAATGTGGCTTCCGGGCGTCCATTAAAACTCTGTTCTCTCTCCTCCTCACCCCCGGCCCGCCCCCCCCCCGCTATTCCCTCTGTGTTGGGGCAGGAGCGGGTTCCTAGGGAGAGAAGACAGAGGCAGTCGGTGCTCCAAAAGAAGCCCAAGGCCGAGGATTTGAGAACTGAATGTGCCACCTGTAAGGGAACCGGAGACAACGAAAACCTAGTCAGGTAGGCCAAAGCCGTGCACGCACATTCACCGCCACCGTCCCGAAAACCAGGGGGGAAAAAAATCCGAGGGAGGGGAGACCGTCTTTTGGGAATCGACGTGCGATCCGCAGATCAGACACGGACACGTTGACACCGGGCTCTTAGGTGGCAAATAACCGGAGTCCCCTGGTTTTTTCTCACCCAACGCAGAGGGAATGGCGATTGTCAGGGCCCCTCGTCCACAGCTGGACAATCTCCTTCAGGGATCAGTATCAGTATCACACTCTCGGGGCTTTCGGCCGGAAAGACTTAAAACCGGCGAGCGCTGCCACCGAAACGATCGCAGAGCGGATTCGTTTGAATTAGCACACGGGACACGGTTTCCCCCTATACGTTTTCCACGCTCTGGGTGGAACGTGCTAACGCATGTGTTAAATGCTTCTTTTCTTCTGAAACAAAGAAAGGTGAAAAGCTGGCCTGGTTTTTTTGTTTTGTTTTGTTTCGTTTCGTTATTTTTCTTTAATCTATACGTGTAGTCAAACTGGACGCTCCCAGGCGTTTGGGGCCAGGAGGGGATGACGGATCGGTGAACGGCATCCCTTAACGACGACTTCCGTCGTCGCCCCGAGTCAGTACGTGATATTATGGGCTCTCTCCTTGGCCAAGATAAGGAAAATGAGCAGCCTCATTGGAGAGAAGAATGTAAAGTTAGCAATGCCTTCGATGGGGAACCCTTTCAACTAAAACGTAGTCCACGCTGGATCGGCAACTCTCGATAGGAGGCCGTTTTAGCAAGACGTAGGTTCCACACCATTTAAGGATCTCTATAGATTCCAAAAAACATCCCAACTTTCAGGGAAGGCGGTAGAAGCCGATTAAGATAGAGGTGGTCCCGGGCCCCGTCTGGGGAGTCGGAATTTACTCCCGATCGACTTAGTGTTACGTAAGAGGCCGTGGCTTCGACCTAGCGCTTTCCCGTGCCTGATGCCAGGTGCGATGGAATTAATTCGAAATCTTACCGGGATAAAATACATCTGAAGCCCCGCAATCTCCTTAATATTCCCTCAACCCAAGGCCCAAGTTCAGGAAGTAGTGTTACCCGAACCCAGCCCCATCCACCCAAAGCCAGGAGGGGAAAAAAATCTCAAAGCATGGAAACTGGCAAGGAGAGAAACGCCCCCAGTGAGTTTTCAGGGGTTGGAGCCGAGAGGATGAGAAGGACAAGGACGGTGACTGTCTTTGTGTACAAGTCTCCGCCGAGGGCCTATCCGGCCCTCGGGGCAGGGACCGGCGGAATGGGGGGCTCTTTGGCTTCTCACACGATGCTTTGAGGAGGGTAGACCCCTCATCCCCCCCTCAACCAGGGGCCGACAGGCGCTGTCCCGCTGTGACGTGGCCCTTCAGGCCTCAGTTGGGCCCGTTGAGGAGACTGCAGACTCGCAGACCCCAGACCCATTTCATTCAGAGGAGAGGACCCAGAGGGGCGGCACAGTAACAGGACGTTTCTCGACGCTTCACGAGAACGCACCACCTTAGCCTCCCGGGTTCATTCCCACCATTGGGAAGACTTCACCTCCAGGCAGGGCCGGGTTTGACGGGAATGCGGGAGACGAAGATTTTGTGCTACTGAATAAGGGCTCAGGATCATCAAAGGTTTCCTCCGATTGGTCCCCCGATGGATCGTAAAACGATTTTTTTTCAACGTTCAAAAGGTGCCAAATGTTTTCTTTTCTTTCGTAAATATAATTTACGGCATTTTTGAGTTTTGTGTTGAGAGTTTGGAGCATTCTGTGCTCGGCCGTGTGACCGTCCTTAATGCGAAAGGAGGGGAGGGTAACCATGACAGACGCACGATTCCAGCCCCAAAGAGAAGGCGTTTCCGTCTCTTGGCCAGAAGAACGTTTCGGCTCTCGGCTCGGGGCGAACCGTCTCGGAAATGGATGTGCCGGAATCTCTGGCGAACACCCCGTCCTCGGCCAAGGTCCGGCAGGATCCGTGGCCCGTTGGACCGGGGCGGGAGAGCGAATGACGACCAACTCCGCCCGGCAGACTGGCGGCGTGCGGAGGGGGTGGGACTGCAGTAGCAATTTGGGGGGAGGGGATGGCAGTTTTGGGGAGCTGGGTAGCATCAGGAGATACGATTTGGGTGGATTGGGATGGCAGTTTTGGGTTTACTGGGGTAGCCGTTGCGGGGGACTGGGGTAGCAATTTGGAGGTACTGGAGTAGCAGTTTGGGTGGACTGGGATTGTAGTTTGGGGGAGACGGGTAGCAGTTTTTGGGGGGCTGGCTGGCATCAGGTGGCATTCTTCTAGACTGTGAGCCCACTGTTGGGTAGGGACCGTCTCTATATGTTGCCAACTTGTACTTCCCAAGCGCTTAGTGCAGTGCTCTGCACACAGTGAGCGCTCAATAAATATGATTGAATTGAATTGAAAATTGAATCAGGAGACGTGGCTGAGGGGGCGGGGGGGCTCGGGTGAATATCAAACAGGAGCTGTCCGATTGGTGCAAGGACTGGGCCATCAGTGGCCTAGTTTTGCTGGCCACCCCTCCCTTCCTCCTCCTCCCTTCTCTCCCCCTCTCCCCCCCAGAGCTCTCCTGGGCACCTTCCCACCTCGGCCCCTTTCTGCCCACTCTAGCGACCACGGGCGGACCCGTGTATTCATTCACTCAGTTGTATTTATTGAACACCTAATGGGTGCGGAGCACTGTCCTAAGCACTTGGGAGAGGACAGTAGAACGATAGGAAGACAAATTCCCTTCCCCCAGAGAGCTTACAGGCTAGAAGGGGGAGTCAGACATTGATAGAGATAAATTTCAGATTCGGACATAAGTTTTGTGTACATAGACACAAAGACAGGAGATGCCACTAGACAGCTCACCTTGCTGGTTTAATAAGAAGGATGGTTTTTGTTAAGCGCTTACTTTGTGCCAGGCGCTGTACTAAGCGCTGGGGCAGATACAAGCAAATTGGGTTGGACACCGTCGCTGTCCCGTGTGGGGCTCCCAGTCTCAATCCCCATTTTGCAGATGAGGGAACTGAGGCACAGAGAAGTTAAGCAGCTTGCCCAAGGTCAAACAGCAGACAAGTGGCGGAGCAGGGATTAGAACCCAGGTCCTCTGACTCCCGAGCCCGGGCTGTTACCATTAAGCCATGCTGCTTCTCAAGATGCAAGCTACTCAGGTTGGACACGGTCCATGTCCCACCTGGGACTTCTGGTCTTTATCCCCATTTTACAGATGAGGCGACTGAGGCCCGGAGAAGTGAAGTAACTCACCCACGGTCACACAGCAGTAAAGTGGCGGAGCTGGGATGATGCTAATAATAATTGTGGAATTTGTAAAGCGCTTCTTATGTGCCAAGCACTGTTCTAAGCGCTGGGGTAGGTCTAGGAAAATTAAGCTGGACAGAGTCCCTGTCATGAGGCTCACAGTCTTAATCCCCATTGTACAGATGAGGTAACTAAGGCTCGGAGAAGTGAAGTGAGTTGCCCAAGGTCACAAAGCAGACAAGTGGCGGAGCCGGGATTAGAACCCAGGTCATTCATTCATTCATTCATTCATTCAGTTGCATTTATTCAGTTGCTCTACTGTGTGCAGAGCACTGGACTAAGCGCTTGGGAAGTACAAGTCGGCAACATATAGAGACGGTCCCTACCCAACAACGGGCTCACAGTCTAGAAGGGGGAGACAGACAACAAAACTAAAGATGTGGACTGGTGTCAAGTCGTCAGAATAAATAGAAATAAAGCTAGATGCACCTCATTAACAAAATAAATAGAATAGGAAATGTGTACGAGTAAAATAAATAGGAAATAGTAATAAAAGTAATAGTAGTGTAGTAATAGTAGTAAATAGGTCCTTCTGACTGCCAAGCCTGTGCCCTTTCCACTAGGCCACGCTGCTCCTTGGTCTTCCAGCCCCGGGGGCGACAGGGATTGTGTCCGACCTGATTAACTCCCATCTACCTCCGCGCTTAGAACAGGGCCCGGGGATAGAAGAGCTTAATAATGAGGCTTCCCAAATGTCCGCTCCGGTCGGCTCTGCAAGCCTGTTTGAGTGGTAGGAGAAGGGTCTACGGCCCATTAAGGCCACCTCGTAGACTTGTGAAAGTGAATTCCCTCTCAATAATGTCCCTGTTCCATCCACGCTCCAGTTGTCCGGGCGGGCGGTGGTTCTGCGAATGGATTTCCAAGTCTGCGGCAGTTGCCGCTTCACAATCCCACCCATGAAATCCTCCCGCGTCTCTGTAATCCGGGCTCTCCGGAGGAAGATCATCATCGTCAATCGTATTTATTGAGCGCTTACTATGTGCAGAGCACTGTACTAAGCGCTTGGGAAGTACAAATTGGCAACATATAGAGACAGTCCCTACCCAACAGTGGGATCCCCCATCCTCCTCACGGACTTGGCCTGCCCGTTCACCAATCCTTCATCCCCCCGGTCCCAAATGCCTGCAGAGCGTCCAATTTGACTACATGTATTGATTAAAGAAAAGAAACAAAATGAAAGAATTAATCAGTGGTACTTATTGAGCACTACCGTTCATTCAATCATTCAGTTGTGTTTATTGAGCAATTGCGGTGTGCAGAGCACTGTACTAAGCGCTTGGGAAGTACAATTCAGCAACCAATAGAGACAATCCCTGCCCACAATGGGCTCACAGTCGGAGACACAGGAGGATGGCAGATCAGAAAGGAGGCTGATGCAGTAATCCAGTCGGGATAGGATGAGAGACTGAACCAGCAAGGTAGCGGTTCGGATGGAGAGGAAAGGGCGCATCTTGGCGATGTTGTGGAGGTGAGACCGGCAGGTTTTGGTGACGGCTTGGATGTGAGGGGTGAACGAGAGAGCGGAGTCGAGGGTGACACCGAGGTTGCGGGCTTGTGGAACGGGAAGGATGGTAGTGCCGTCAACAGTGATGGGAAAGTCAGGGAGAGGGCAGGGTTTGGGAGGGAAGATAAGGAGGTCAGTCTTAGACATGTTGAGTTTTGGTTGGTAGGAGGACATCCAGGTCCTGCTGAGAGCTCACCTCCTTCAGGAGGCCTTCCCAGACTGAGCCCCTTCCTTCCTCTCCCCCTCGTCCCCCTCTCCATCCCCCCATCTTACCTCCTTCCCTTCCCCACAGCACCTGTATATATGTATATATGTTTGTACAGATTTATTACTCTATTTTACTTGTGCATATCTATTCTATTTATTTTATTTTGTTAGTATGTTTGGTTTTGTTCTCCGTCTCCCCCTTTTAGACTGTGAGCCCACTGGTGGGTAGGGACCGTCTCTATATGTTGCCAACTTGTACTTCCCAAGCGCTTAGTACAGGGCTCTGCACATAGTAAGCGCTCAATAAATACGATTGATGATGATGATGATCCAGGTGGAGATGTCCTGAAGGCAGGAGGAGACAAGAGCCTGGAGGGAAGGAGAGAGAACAGGGGAGGAGATGGAGATTTGGGTGTCATCTGCATAGAGATGGTAGTTGAAGCCGTGGGAGCGAATGAGGTCACCAAGGGAGTGAGTGTAGATGGAGAACAGAAGGGGACCAAGAACTGACCCTTGAGGAACCCCTACACAGTAAAGGGATGGGAGGGAGAGGAGGACCCCGCAGAGTGCAGATCACTGTACTGAGAGTCCACTGGAGGCAGTTCTCGGCCTGAATGTGGTCGTCGACCTGGCCTCAGTTTCCCCCTCACGTTTGCTCCGTGAATGTGTCCGGCTGCTCAGATTCCCTTTCCTGTGGCTCAAAAAAAAAAAGCTGGCAACCCTTTGGGCGTGAACAAAAAGGTTGTCAGGGGTTTTGCCTTCGGATGTTTCCACTCTGTGCCTGAGGCTAGCCTTTGAGGCTCTCTGAGTAGTGATCAGTCAACCAATCGATTGCATTTATTAATTATTGTAGAAATATTTTTATGTTTATAATAATTGTGGTATTCGTTCAGCGCTTACTACGTGTCAGGCACTGTATTAAGGAATGGGGTAGAATGTCATTCACTCATTCATGCAGTCGTATTTATTGAGCACTTACTGTGTGCAGAGCACTGTACTAAGCGCTTGGAAAATAATAATATTCATTCATTCATGCAGTCGTATTTATTGAGCGCTTACTGTGTGCAGAGCACTGTACTAAGCGCTTGGGAAGTACAAGTTGGCAACATATAGAGAAGGTCCCTACCCAACAGTGGGCTCACAGTCTAGAAGGGGGAGACAGACAACAAAACAAAATATATTAACAAAATAAAATAAATGTGTACAAATAAAATAGAATAATAAATCCGTACAAACATATATACATATATACAGGTGCTGTGGGGAGGGGAAGGAGGTAAGGCGGGGGGATGGGGAGGGGGACGAGGGGGAGAGAAAGGAAGGGGTTCAGTCTGGGAGGAGGAGGCTCAGTCTGGGAGTAATAATAATAATAATAATAGTAATAATAATAATAATAGTATTTGTTAAGCGCTTGCTATGTGCCAAGCACCGTTCTAAGTGCTGGGGTAGATTCTAGGTTATCAGGTTGTCCCACATGAGGCTCACAGTCTTCACCCCCATTTTACAAAAGAGGAAACTGAGGCCCAGAGGAGTGACGCGACTTGCCCAAGGTCACACGAAAGACGATTGGTGGAGGTGGGATTAGAACCCAGGTCCCTCTGACCCCCAGGCGCGGGCTGAAGCTACTAGACCGTGCTGCTTCTCCACACCTCAGTTTCCCAGACCGGGAAGCAATAAGAATAATAACAGTAACAAATATTAGTAGATCATAATGATTAGTAAAAGATCCAAAGCATTCGGAGCCTCTAAAACGGGGTGTGGAATCATTAAGTAGCAGTGGAGAATGGGAGGTAATCTGCTTAAAAAGAACCTTTGGATAGGGTTATTCTCCCAGAAAAAAAGAGGAAAAAAAAGGAAATAAAAACTGCAAACCCTCTGCAGGACGGGGACTGCGTCCAGCCCGATTAGCTTGACTCTACCCTAACGCTTAGTACAGTGCCCGGCACATAGTAAGCGCTTAACAGATATCACAGTTATTATTATTGTGATTAGGGACAGAAACCAGAGGATAGAATAAGCCTCCACACGTGATAATAGTGAAGATGGTTCTCATCAAGCGTTTACCCTGCGCTAAGCCCTGGAGTGGATTCGAAGTGATCCCATTCATTGTCTCATCAGGAGGGGAACCTCTCCTGCATTCATCTCCTGCATTCATACCTGTATATATGTATATATGTTTGTACATATTTATTACTCTATTTATTTTACTTGTACATGGCTATTCTTTTTATTTTATTTTGTTAGTATGTTTGGTTTTGATCTCTGTCTCCCCCTTTTAGACTGTGAGCCCACTGTTGGGTAGGGACTGTCTCTATATGTTGCCAATTTGTACTTCCCAAGCGCTTAGTACAGTGCTCTGCACATAGTAAGCGCTCAATAAATACGATTGATGGTGATGATGATGATGATCTCCGTCTTGCAAGTGAGGAAACTGAGGCACCAAGACGTTGAGTGACTTGTCCAAGGTCACGCGGGTTTTCCTGACTCCACGAGGCCGCGGGGCCTCATTGATGAGTTTCCCAGCGGAAGTTTAAAGCTTCTGAATCCCACTCGCCGCTGTACGGTTTCGCGTTGCATGCCTCCCCCGTGACAAAAGTCGTCGTGAAGAGAAATTTGGCATCGCCGTTTTAGACAAAATTCATGGTACAGTACCTTTGGGAAAGCTGTAACCTTAATCGAGTGATTGGGTAAACTTCCCATTCAAAAAAAGATATCGGTCCGGTCCGGAACATCAAGCTTTGAGGCGATACTTATCCCCAGACAATAGGCTTTTCCCACCCAAGCCAGTAAGGGATTTGAAACAAATCCCCTTTCTTCAAAGCCCTGGAATAGCAAATGTTTTGTAGATGACAGTTATCGCATGGTTGCCTAAAACAAAGAAAAGGAAAAGGAATCGATTAGCGTAAGCTCTGAAAATCTGAGTTCCACATTCAAGACTTGTCTGCCATCCTTGGGTAACGTGTTTTCAACACCTCTCAATTTGTGCGGCTGACGCGGACTGTAAAGTTCATCTGTTTCTTTAATTGCGGGTGGTTGTCTGGTATTGCTTCGTTATGATCTTAGATTTTATGAATCATTGAGAACCGAGGATATGCTGGGGAGAAACTGCCTGAATCGTAACTGTGTCCTTATCTGTTTTATAAGGTCACAACTCCTAGCCGTGTATTTCCAGGTTGATATCATCATAGCTAACAATAACTGAATGGGATTTTTTTTTTTTTTTTAACTGGGTTCTCTCGAAAGGTAGAGTTCATTGAAATTAGTTTTCGAGGAGGTGGTGGAGGGGGGATAAACCAAGGTCCTTTCAGCCGGGTACGTCATCAAAGACGAGTGTACTGGTGGAACATTCCAGATGGCATCCAGTAATACTACTAGTACTGCTAATAATAATAATAATAATAATAATAATAAAACAACAACAATAATAATAATGATGGTATTTGTTAAGCGCTTACTATGTGTCAAGCACTGTTCTAAGCACTGGGAGGGATACAAGGTGATCAGGTTGTCCCACGTGGGGCTCACGGTCTTAATCCCCGTTTTACAGATGAGGTAACTGAGGCCCAGAGAAGTGAAGTGACTTGCCCAAAGTCACACAGCTGACAAGTGGCGGAGCCGGGATTAGAACCCATGACCTCTGACTCCCAAGCCCGGGCTCTTTCCACTGAGCCACGCTCCTTCTCTAGTAATATCCGAAGGGCCAGTGTAGGAGCAGAGAAAGAGACGGGGCCTGGGTTCTGATTGCGGCTCTTTCCCATATCTGCTGTGTGACCCTGGGCAAGTCGCTTCACTTCTCTGGGCCTCAGTTCCCTCATCTGGAAAATGGGGATGAAACCCGGGAGCCCCCAGTGGGGCAGGGACTCGTGTCCAACCCGATTACCTTGTATCATCATCATCATCAATCGCATTTATTGAGCGCTTACTGTGTGCAGAGCACCGTACTAAGTGCTTGGGAAGTACAAGTTGTATCTACTCCCGCGCTTAGAACAGTGCTTGGCTCATAGGAAACGCTTAAAAAAATCCCACGGTTATTATCATCGCCTTTAGTAAATCTCAGTTATCTCATCCGTAAAATGGGATTTGAGACTGTGAGTCCCACGTGGGACAGAGACTGTGTCCAACCCGATTTGCCTGCATCCACCCCAGCTCCGAGTACAATGCCTGGTGCATAGTAAGTGCTTAACAATTGCCATAATAATAGCATAATAATAATCCATCGGTGTTATTTATTGTGCGCTTACTGTGTGCAGAGCACTGTAGTGAGAGCCTGGAAGAGCCCAATCCAACAGAATTAGCAGACGCTCCGTGCCCGCAGCAATCTTCACGGAGCTTATCCTCCGTACCATCTTCCCCCCCCCATCCAGCGGAGGAGCCGGCTCCCGGTTCCCAAGGAAAAATGATGGATCCGAGGATGTTTCCCCATCTTACCTCCTTCCCTTCCCCACAGCACCTGTATATATATATATATATATGGTTGTACATATTTATTACTCTATTTATTTATTTATTTATTTTACTTGTACAAATCTATCCTATTTATTTTATTTTGTTGGTACGTTTGGTTTTGTTCTCTGTCTCCCCCTTTTAGACTGTGAGCCCACTGTTGGGTAGGGACTGTCTCTATGTGTTGCCAATTTGTACTTCCCAAGTGCTTAGTACAGTGCTGTGCACACAGTAAGCACTCAATAAATATGATTGATGATAATGATGATGATGATGATGATGATATTTGCAGGCTGGCGTCTGCCGTGCCCGCCAATCTGGGGGTTTGGGGATCTGGAAGGGGAAGATGGGCGGAAGGAGCAGCTGTCCGTCCGTCCGCAAGGAACTGGTGTCAATCAATCAATCAATCAATCGTATTTATTGAGCGCTTACTGTGTGCAGAGCAGTGTACTAAGCGCTTGGGAAGTACAAGTTGGCAACATATAGAGACAGTCCCTACCCATCAGTGGGCTCACAGTCTAAAAGGAACGGTGTTGTCACTAGACTGGCCTCTCTTTATGGCCAGGGAACTTTTTGGTATCCGTTAAGTACTTACTAGGTGCCAGGCACTGTTCTGAGCGCTGGCGTAGTCCCAAGCTCATCAGGTCGGACATGGGCCCTGTCCCACGCGGGGCTCACCGTCCTCACCCTCATTTTGCAGATGAGGTCACTGAGGCCCAGAGAAGTGAAGTAACTTGCCCAAGGGCACACAGCAGACAAGCGGTGGAGCTGGGATTAGAACCCAAGTTCTTCCAACTCCCAGGCCCCGGGCTCAATCCACTAAACCACGCTGCTTCTATTTGTCTCCTAATTCTCTCCCAAGGGTTTAGTGCGGTGCTGTGCTCCTCTAGACTGTAAGCTCGTTATGGGCAGGAACGTAACTGCTAATTCTGCCGTATTTGACTCTCCCAAGCGCTTAGTTCAGTGCTCTGCTCTTCTAGACTCCAAGCTTGTCCTCTAGACTGTAAACTCAGTATGGGCAGGGAACACGTCTGCTAATTCTATGTCTCTCCTAATCGCTTAGTACAGGGCTCTGCTCCTCTAGACTGTAAGCTCGTTATGGGCAGGGAACATAACTGCTAATTCTGCTGTATTTGACTCTCCCAGGCGCTTAGTTCAGAGCTCTGCTCTTCTAGACTCCAAGCTTGTCCTCTAGACTGTAAACTCAGTATGGGCAGGGAACACGTCTGCTAATTCTAGGTCTCTCCTAAGCGCTTAGTACAGGGCTCTGCTCCTCTAGACTGTAAGCTCATTATGGGCAGGGAACGTAACTGCTAATTCTGCTGTATTTGACTCTCCCAGGCGCTTAGTTCAGTGCTCTGCTCTTCTAGACTCCAAGCTTGTCCTCTAGACTGTAAACTCAGTATGGGCAGGGAACACGTCTGCTAATTCTAGGTCTCTCCTAAGCGCTTAGTACAGGGCTCTGCTCCTCTTGACTGTAAACCCATTAAACTGTCCTCTAAACTATGAGCCCACTGTTGCCAACTTGTACTTCCCAAGCGCTTAGTACAGTGCTCTGCACACAGTAAGCACACAATTAATACCATTGAATGAATGAGCCCGTTGTTGGGTAGGGACCTTCTCTATGTGTTGCCAACTTGTACTTCCCAAGCGCTTAGTACAGTGCTCTGCACACAGTAAGCGCTCAATTAATATGATTGAATGAATGAGCCCGTTGGTGGGTAGGGACCTTCTCTATATGTTGCCAGCTTGTTCTTCCCAAGCACTTAGTACAGCGCTCTGCACACAGTAAGCGCTCAATAAGCAGCGTGGCTCAGTGGAAAGAGCACGGGCTTTGGAGTCAGAGGTCATGGGTTCGAATCCCGGCTCCGCCACATGTCTGCTGTGTAACCTCGGGCAAGTCACTTAACTTCTCTGAGCTTCAGTTACCTCATCTGTAAAATGGGGATTAAGACTGTGAGCCCCACGTGGGACAACCTGATCACTTTGTATCCCCCAAGTGCTTAGAACAGTGCTTTGCACATAGTAAGCGCTTAACAAATGCCAACATTATTATTATTAATAAATACGATTGAATGAATGAATGAACTGTCAGGTTGCTACGGGCAGGGACTGTCTCTGCTTGTTCTACTGTATTGGACTCTCCCAAGTGCTTAGTACAGTGCTCTGCCCCTCTAGACTGTAAGCTTGTTACGGACAGGAAACATGTCTGCTAATTCTGCTCTATTAGATTCTCTCAAGTGCTTAGTACAGGGCTCAGCTCCTCTTGACTGTAAACTCATCCTCTAAACTGTCAGGTTGTTAGGAGCAGGGAATGTCTGCTTATTCATTCATTCATTCATTCAATTGTATTTATTGAGCACCTACTGTGTGCAGAGCACTGTACTAAGCGCTTGGGAAGTACAAGTTGGCAACATCTAGAGACGGTTCCTACCCAACAGCGGGCTCACAGTCTAGAAAAAGGAGACAGACAACAAAACAAAACATATTAGCAAAGTAAAATAAATAGGATAAATATGCACAAGTAAAATAAATAGAGTAATAAATATGTACAAACATATATACAGGTGCTGTGCTCTCTTAAGTGCTCTACAAATAGTGAGGGCTTAATGCACTCCACTGATTGATGGATTGACGCTGTCAGTTTCGATGCAAAACTTGACAGCATCCAGAGGGCTCTGCCAAGACGTCTTGTCTGTAAATCAGTGAACATTATTTTCAGCCAAAGTCTGGGCAGATGGATTTCACATCTTCTACAGAGTCCCGGAGGCACAGCCGACCCACCCCGCCCTCAGCCGCTGCCGCCGAATGATGGGATTCTCCAAAAATGACTTTTTTTTTTTTTAGGCCCGGGCTGGGGAAACCCATTCATTTCCAATCCGCGTCTACCAGCTCTGTCGTAGCGTATTCTCCCGAACGGTCAGTACAGCATTGCACACGCGGCGAGCACTTGGTAAATACCCCTGGCGTGCTTTTGCCCGCAGAGTGGGAGAAATCCGAATTCAAGGCCCTGCTGAGAGCTCACCTCCTCCAGGAGGCCTTCCCAGACTGAGCCCCTTCCTTCCTCTCCCCCTCATCCCCCTCTCCATCCCCCCATCTTACCTCCTTCCCTTCCCCACAGCACCTGTATATATGTATATATGTTTGTACATATTTATTACTCTATTTATTTTACTTGTACATACCTATTCTATTTATTTTATTTTGTTAGTATGTTTGGTTTTGTTCTCTGTCTCCCCCTTTTAGACTGTGAGCCCACTGCTGGGTAGGGACTGTCTCTATATGTTGCCAACTTGTACTTCCCAAGCGCTTAGTACAGTGCTCTGCACACAGTAAGCGCTTAATAAATACGATTGATTGATTGATTGGTTGATTGAATTGGACCCGGTCCCAGGTCCCATCGAAGAACTAAGTAGCGGGGAGCGTTGGCGGCGGTGATGAGACGAACGTCCATCCGTCGGCTCCGAATGATGCGCTTCGAAAGGGCCGCGTCTTCTCGGGGCGAGAATATGAGTCTCGTCTAGAGTAAGCCCTCAATCATCAATCGTATTTATTGAGCGCTTACTGTGTGCAGAGCACTGTACTAAGTGCTTGGGAAGTCCAAGTTGGCAAAATATAGAGACAGTCCCTACCCAACAGTGGGCTCACAGTCTAAAAGTACTTACTTTTAGAGTAAGTTTTACTTTTAGAGACTTTACTTACTCTACTGGACTTTACTTACTATGTTGTACTATACTTACTATACTGGACTTTTTATATTGGACTTTACTTTAGACTTTTATACTTTATACTCAATAAATATGATTGACTGATTGATTTGCTTACTGTACTGGACTATACTGGACTTTTTATATTGGACTTTACCTACTCTACTGGACTTTACTTACTATATTGTACTATACTTATTATACTGGACTTTTTATATTGGACTTTACTGGACTTTACTTACTATACTATACTATACTGGACTTTTTATATTAGACTTACTCTACTGGACTTTACTATATTGTACTATACTTACTATACTGGACTTTTTATATTGGACTTTACTGGACTTTACTTACTATACTTACTATACTGGACTTTTTATATTGGACTTTACTGGACTTTACTTACTATACTGGACTTTTTATATTGGACTTTACCTATTCTACTGGACTTTACTTACTATATTGTACTATACTTATTATACTGGACTTTTTATATTGGACTTTACTGGACTTTACTTACTATACTGTACTATACTGTCCTATACTGGACTTTTTATATTAGACTTTACTTACTCTACTGGACTTTCTTACTATATTGTACTATACTTACTATACCGGACTTTTTATATTGGACTTTACTTTACTGGACTTCACTTACTATACTGTACTGTACTGGACTTGTTGTATTAGACTTTACTCACTCTCCTGGGCTTTACTTACTATACTGTACTATACTTACTATACTGGACTTTTTATATTGGACTTTACTTACTCTACTGGACTTTACTTACTATATTGTACTATACTCACTATACTGGACTTTTCATATTGGATTCACTCTACTGGACTTTACTTACTATATTGTACTGTACCTGATATATGTTTGTACATATTTATTGCTCTATTTACTAATTGATTTTACTTGTACAAACTCTATTTTATTTTGTTAATATGTTTTGTTTTGTTGTCTGTCTCCCCTTCCTAGACTGTGAGCCCACTGTTGGGTAGGGACCGTCTCTATATGTTGCCAACCTGGACTTCCCAAGCGCTTAGAACAGTGCTCTGCACACAGTAAGCGCTCAATAAATACGATTGAATGAATGAATTAATGAATGAATGAATTGCTCCCAAGAAATCCTATGGATTCACCGCCCCCGCCGCTCCCTTCTGGGGTTCCTGTTGGCCCCAAAAGTCTGGGCTTCCCATCCGTAAGTCTGTGCCTTTTTGGGCTGACGGGACTTGTGCCAGCGGCCATCCTTGAGCCCGGGCCTTCAAGCCAGAGGACACGGGTTCATTCATTCATTCGCTCATTCATTCAGTCGTGTTTGTTGAGCGTTTACTGCGTGCAGAGCAGTGGACTGAGTGCTTGGGAGAGTTCAATACAACAATAGTAATAGTAATAATAATGATAGCATTTATTAAGCGCTTACTGTGTGCAAAGCACTGTTCTAAGCGCTGGAGAGGTTACAAGGTGATCAGGTTGTCCCACGCGGGGCTCACAGTCTTCATCCCCATTTTACAGATGAGGTAACTAAGGCACAGAGAAGTGAAGTGACTTGCCCAAAGTTACACAGCTGACAGTTGGCGGAGCTGGGATCTGAACCCATGACCTCTGACTCCAAAGCCCGGGCTCTTTCCACTGAGCCACGCTACTTCTCCAATAGACAGACCCATTCCCTACCCGCAACGAGCTTACAGTCTAGAGGGCGAGTTTACCGTGTAGAGATTCCAATCCCGGCTCCACCATTCATTCATTCATCCATTCAATCGTATTTATTGAGCGCTTGCTGTGTGCAGAGCACTGTACTAAGCGCTTGGGAAGTCCAAGTTGGCAACATCTAGAGACGGTCCCTTACCCAATAGCGGGCTCACAGTCTAGAAGGGGGAAACAGACAACAAAACAAAACATATTAACAAAATAAAATAAATAGAATAGTAAATATGTACAAGTAAAATAGAGTAATAAATATGTACAAAAATATATACAGGTGCTGTGGGGAGGGGAAGGAGGTAAGGCGGTAAGGCCACATGTCGTGTGACCTCGGGCAAGTCACTTCACTTCTCTGTGCCTCAGTTACCTCCTCTGTAATAATAATAATAATGGCATTTATTAAGCGCTTACTATGTGCAAAGCACTGTTCTAAGCGCTGAAATGGGGATTAAGACTGAGCCCTAAGTGGAACTACCTGATTACCTTGCTTCTGCCCCTGCACTTGGAACAGTGCTTGGCACATAGTAAGCGCATAACAAATACCATCATTATTATTCTCTCTCCCTCATCTGTACAGTGCTCTGCACACAGTAAGCACTCAATAAATACGATTGATTGATCTGTAAAATGGGGATTTAGACTCTGAAGTCCACGGGGGACAGGGACCGTGTCTGACCTGATTACCTTGTATCTGCCCTAGTGCTTAGAGCAGTGCTTGGGCACATAGTAAGTACTTAACAAATGCCACCATTATTATTTTCTCAACCTCATCTGTAAAATGGGAATTAAGACTCTTAGGTCCATGGGAGACAGGGACCGTGTCTGACCTGATTACCTTGTATCTACCCTAGTGCTTAGAGCAGTGCTTGGGCACATAGTGAGTACTTAACAAATGCCACCATTATTATTTTCTCTACCTCATCTGTAAAATGGGAATTAAGACTCTGAGGTCCATGGGGGACAGGGACCGTGTCTGACCTGATTACCTTGTATCTACCCTAGTGCTTAGAGCAGTGCTTGGGCACATAGTAAGTACTTAACAAATGCCACCATTATTATTTTCTCTACCTCATCTGTAAAATGGGAATTAAGACTCTGAGGTCCATGGGGGGCAGGGACCGTGTCTGACCTGATTACCTTGTATCTACCCTAGTGCTTAGAGCAGTGCTTGGGCACATAGTAAGTACTTAACAAATACCACCATTATTATCATTCCTTCCCAGTTGGGGAAATTGGCCAAATCCAAAGTGGTCCTCGAACCACTTATGTTGCCAACTTGTACGTCCCAAGTGCTTAATACAGTGCTCTGCACACAGTAAGTGCTCAATAAATACGATTGAATGAATGAATGTGGACTAGGTAGCACCCTTTATACCAAAGTTTGGAGCAGAAAGTGCCTGGCCTTGGGGATAAAGATGGGCCTGAGAGTCAGAAGGTCGTGGGTTCTAATCTCGTCCCCGTCCCTTATCTGCTGTATGACCTTGGGCAAGTCACTTCACTTCTCTACCTCCGTTCCCTCATCTGTAAAAATGGGGATGGAGACCGCGAGCCCCACGTGGGACAGGGACTGCGTCCAACCCGATTTTCTCCTGTCTACCCTAGTGCTTAGTACAGTGCCTGGCACACAGTAAGCGCTTGACAGATACCCCGATGATTATCATCATCATCATCATTTTTATTAGTACGATGGAGTAAATAAAGGTCAGCCTTGCTGGGCACAAAAGCGGGTCATCCCGGACAAAGCTCTTCAACCACCGGCCCGTTCCCCCGGGAATCCAATTTCCCGGACATTCGAGCAGACGGAACAGCGGGTGATTCTAAGGGAATGGTTTCAATCGTCGGAAACGCAGCGAGCTTAGCGAACAAGAGCATTTGATAGTACGGGATCTTCATAAAACAAATGTCAAGTTCTTCATCAGTTCCAAAGACGGGCATCATTAAGCCAATCCACTCCTTTTAGCCTCCACGAAGCATTTACCCTCGGGGAATCTATTACCTCCGAACGGCATAACCTTAAAGTGTTCTCGTTCCGCCGGTAAAATCGCGCGACAGAGTCTGGGAAACGGACGGCGAGAGGCAGCTGGAAGTGCCGTGGCGAGGTGGACGCTGACGCTTACGAGGCGGCCCCGAAACCCGGCCTGATGGGGCACAGGTGATTTTTCAGAACCGCGACACCCTCTCTCCCTTGGTGGTATCTCCTCGGATCCGGGGGGCCGTGGCTCAGTGGAAAGAGCCTGGCTTTTGGAGTCAGAGGTCACGGGTTCAAATCCCGGCTCCGGCAATTGTCAGCTGTGTGATTGGGCAAGTGACTTCACTTCTCTGGGCCTCAGTTACCTCATCTTTAAAAGGGGGATGAAGACTGTGAGCCCCACGTGGGACAACCTGATCACCTTGTATCCCCCCCAGTGCTTAGAACACAGCCTTTTAGACTGTGAGCCCACTGTTGGGTAGGGACTGTCTCTATATGTTGCCAATTTGTACTTCCCAAGCGCTTAGTACAGTGCTCTGCACATAGTAAGCGCTCAATAAATATGATTGCTTGATTGAATTGATTAGAACAGTGCTTTGCACATAGTAAGCACTTAACAAATACCATCATCAGCCTCATCATCATGTCCTCACAAACCATCAGTCTCCTCGATCGCTGATGCTTCATCATTCATTCGCTTATTCGATCGTATTTACAGAGCACTGTACTGAGCTCTTAGGAGAGTACAGTGTAGCAATAAACAGACAGACTGTGGAGACCCCGTTCAATCGTCCCCTCTGTTTTCCTTCCCAGCGTGTTCTTCAGTGAGACAGGTGCTTAATGTCTGATAAGGTCTGATGTCGGATGATGTCCATATCTATAATTTATTTCATTTATTATTATTATCAATAATAATAATAATTAACAATAATAATATAATACTGTATCATTATATATTATATTATATATTATCATAATATTAATATTAATAATGATAATAATAATAGCATTTATTAAGTGCTTACTATGTGCAAAGCACTGTTCTAAATGCTGGGGAGGTTACAGGGCAACCAGGTTGTCCCACAGGGGGCTCACAGTCTTGATTCCCATTTTACAGATGAGGTCACTGAGGCACAAAGAAGTGAAGTGACTTGCCCGAAGTCACACAGCTGACAGTTGGCAGAGCCAGGATTTGAACCCAGGACCCCTGACTCCAAAGCCCGGGCTCTTTCCACTGAGCCACGCTATATTAAATTATTAATGTAAATTAATAATTTGCATTAATGTCTATCTCTCCCTCTAGACTGTAAACTCGCTGTGGGCAAGGGATGTGTCTACCAACTGTGTTGTAGTGTACTTTCCCAAGCGCTTAGTAGAGTGCTCGGCCCACAGTAAGCGCTCAATAAATGTGATCGATTAGTAATGCTTTCATGCTGTTATTGTTGAGTGCCCACAGGGGCTAAATTAAGCACCTGGGAGAGGAGGAGGTGGAGGAGCTCTAGCAGTAGTTGTAGCAACAATAGTATCGGCTGTGAGCCCACTGTTGGGTAGGGACTGTCTCTATATGTTGCCAATTTGTACTTCCCAAGCGCTTAGTACAGTGCTCTGCACACTGTAAGCGCTCAATAAATACGATTGATGATGATGATGATCGGCAGCCATAGCAGTAATATTAGCATCTTGCCATCCAAACTCTGTCCTCTCCCTTAAATTTCTTTTGTGTATGTGTGCATTTTTGTAAGGTATTTATTGAGCGTTTACCAGATGCAAACCATCGTGGTAACCCCTGAGATATCCATTCAGCCGTATTTATTGATACATGTGGAGCACTTCATTAAGCGCTTGGGAGAATCCATGGGATAGTGGATAGAGCCCGGGTCTGGGACTCAGAAGGTCCTGGGTTCTAATCCCAGCTCTGCCACTTGTCTGCTGTGTGACCTTGGGCCAGTCACTTCTCTTCTCAGGGCCTCAGTTAGTAATGATAATACTGATGGCATTTATTAAGCGCTTACTATGTGCAAAGCACTGTTCTAAATGCTGGGGAGGTTACAAGGAGATCAGGTTGTCCCACGGGGGGCTCACAGTCTTAGTCCTCATTTTACAGATGAGGGAACTGAGGCACAGGGAAGTGAAGTGACTTGCCCAAAGTCACACAGCTGACAATTGGCGGAGCCGGGATTTGAACACACAACCTCTGACTCCAAAGCCCGGGCTCTTTCCACTGAGCCACGCTGCTTCGCTCAATTCCCTCATCTGTTAAAATGGGATTAAGACTGTGAGCCCCACGTGGGACAGGGACTGTGTCCAACCTGATTATTTTATATCCAGTCCAGCGCTTAGTACAGTGCCTGGCACATAGTAAGTGCTTAACAAATATTATTACTATTATTATGCATCAGTAAACAGGCAACATTCCTTGCCCACAACCAATCTAGAATAGATACAAGGTCTGAGCCCAGGGATAGTCTCTCTTGGTTGCTGAATTGTACTTTCCAAGCGCTTAGTCCATTGCCCTGCACACAGTAAGCGCTCAATAAATACAGCCGAATGAATGAATAAAGTCAGACATGGTCCCTGTCCCACGTGGAGATCACGGTCATCATCCCCATTTTACATATGAGGCAACTGAGGCACAGGGAAGCTAAGCGACTTGCCCACTGTCGCACAGGAAACAAGCGGCGGAGTTGGGATTAGAACCCACGACCTCGGACTGCAGGCCAATGTTCTTTCCACTAAGGCCACGCTGCTTCTCCCTAAGGCTCAGTTTCCTCTTCTGTAAAATGGGGTTAAAATCTCTTTTTCCATCCACATCTTTTTGACTATGAACCCCACCTGGGACAGGGGCTCCATTATCTCCTTCGAAGCCCAGCACGAGGAACGGTACTTGGAAAATAGTAAGCCCTCAATGAATATCGCCATTTACTTTTTTCTCATTATCGTTATCTCAAAATGGATTTGTGTACACAGCACTCCATGCCTTAATGCTCTGATCATTTCAGTCAGGGGTGATGCCTTACCTATAGTATTTTTCTGATGAAAGCAGGAAGATTTAATCGTATTAACGGGTTACATCTCTGCGATCAGCATCAGAGAACAGATTCATTCATTCATTCAGTCGTATTTATTGAGCGCTTACTGTGTGCAGAGCACTGTACTAAGCGCTTGGGAAGTCCAAGTTGGACCCGTCAAGGAGGATTCTGCAGAATCCACGTGGCCCTGAGAAGGCGGATCTGAAATCATCATCATCATCATCATCATCAATCGTATTTATTGAGCGCTTACTATGTGCAGAGCACTGTACTAAGCGCTTGGGAAGTACAAATTGGCAACATATAGAGACAGTCCCTACCCAACAGTGGGCTCACAGTCTGAAAGGGGGAGACAGAGAACAAAACCAAACATACTAACAAAATAAAATAAATAGAATAGATATGTACAAGTCAAATAAATAAATAAATAGAGTAATAAATATGTACAAACATATATACATATATATGTATATTTATATATATACACATATATACATACATATATGTATATTTATATATATATACATATATATAAATCGATCCCTTAACCGATGGTGATTGAGGCAGCGAAAAGTCATTGCTCAGAAAAGCGGTCGTAGAGAAGCAGGTCATTTTCTCTGAAAAAAATACTCCATTTAACCCCGATCAAGGAAACGTGGCTAAGACCGGGTGGGGTTGCCTTTCGAGGGCGAGTGTCACACTCCTAATAATAATAATAATGATGGCATTTGCTAAGCGCTTACTATGTGCAACACACTGTTCTAAGCACTAATCCTAATCCCTTGCAGACGCGAACGAGAAGTCCGGGGGAATTGACTCACTCGTGCGCCCATTCTGGCTCGTGTCGTTTGAGGTGAGGTTTGCTCCGACTCCTCGAGCCGGGGAGACCATCCTTCCTGCTAGCGGGATATGCACACAGTAAGCGCTCAATAAATACGATTGATGATGATGATGATGATGATGATGATGATATGCACTTGGGTGTTTTTTGGTTTTTTTGTTTCTTTTTTTTCCAGTAGCGGAGGTGGCTTGCACTGCCTCATCCCCACTCCCTTCCCTGTTCCCTCCTTTACCAATGGCACTGAGCTTTGGTAAATTAGAACAGTTTTCCCGTCTTGGCCCCGAGAGGAGCCATCTTTTCGCTCCGAGGGCCGGAGAAGAGCACTGTACTAAGCGCATGGGAAGTACAAGTTGGCAATATATAGAGACGGTCCCTACCCAGCAGTGGGCTCACAGTCTAGAAGGGGGAGACAGACAACAAAGCAAAGCGTATGGACAGGTGTCAAGTCATCAGAATAAATAGAAATAAAGCTAGATTCATTCAATCAATCAATCGTATTTATTGAGCGCTTACTGTGTGCAGAGCACTGTACTAAGCGCTTGGGAAGTACAGGTTGGCAACATATAGAGACGGTCCCTACCCAGCAGTCATTCATTCTAATCGTATTTATTGAGCACTTAGAGCACTGTACTAAGTGCTTGGGAAGTACAAGTTGGCAACATATAGAGACGGTCCCTACTCAAGTTTAGATGTGCATCATTAACAAAATAAATAGAATAGTAAATATGTACAAGTAAAATAAATAGAGTAACAAATCTGTACAGACATATAGACAGGTGCTGTGGGGAGGGGAAGGAGGTAGGGCGGAGGGGTGGGGAGGAGGAGAGGAAAAAGGGGGCTGAGTGTGGGAAGGCCTCCTGGAGGAGGTGAGCTCGCAGTAGGGCTTTGAAGGGAGGAAGAGAGCTAGCTTGGCGGATGTGCGGAGGGAGGGCATTCCAGGCCAGGATTCTATTCTATTTATTTTATTTTGTTAATATGTTTGGTTTTGTTCTCTGTCTCCCCCTTCTAGACTGTGAGCCCACTGTTGGGTAGGGACCGTCTCTAGATGTTGCCAACTTGGACTTCCCAAGCGCTTAGTACAGTGCTCTGCACACAGTAAGCGCTCAATAAATACGATTGATTGATTGATTGATTGATTGATTGGTGTACTATTGTGTGTAAAGCTCTGTACTAAGTGTTTGGGAGAGGACAGTATCCCCAGTGAGCTCACAGTCTGGAGAGCTCCCACCCTAAACTGCCAAAAGCCGCTTGTGGTTTCAAGGGCAGCAGCGTGGCTCAGTGGAAAGAGCCCGGGCTTGGGAGTCAGAGGTCGTGGGTTCTAATCCCGGCTCCGCCACTCGTCAGCTGGGTGACTCTGGGCGAGTCACTTCTCTTCCTCAGTTCCCTCATCTGGAAAATGGGGATTAAGACTGTGAGCCCCCCATGGGACAGCCTGATAACCTTGTATTCTATCCCAGCGCTTAGAGCAGTGCTCAGCACATAGTAAGTACTTAACAAATACCATAATTATGATTATTATTGTTTAAAAACGAGCGTGACCTTTTACCCCGATATTCTCTCTTAAATAGAGCCTCTGTTGCCTATTGCTAAATGGAAGTGGGTTTAATCGCTACTCAGCAGGTAGCGAGTTTAGGGGAAAGACCCTGGAAGAGGGAGTGGGAAGACCTGGGTTCTAATGCCGACAGCACTGCTTATCTCCCGTGTGGCCTTGGGCAAGTCGCTTCACTTGTCTCTGCCTCGGTTCCCCCCCTCATCTACGGAATGGGGAGTCATTCCCTGTTCCCCCTCCTCCTTGGACCGTGAGCCCCGCGTGGAATCTGTTCATCTTGTTTCTACCCCAGCACTCGGGACGGTGCTTGGCACATAGCAAGTTAAAGAACACGGGCTTTGGAGTCAGAGGTCATGGGTTCAAATCCCAGCTCCACCAATTGTCAGCTGTGTGACTTCGGGCAAGTCACTTCACTTCTCTGGGCCTCAGTTCCCTCATCTGTAAATGGGGATTAAGACTGTGAGCCCCGCCGGGGGACAACCTGATCACCTGGTAAGCTCCCCAGCACTCAGAACAGTGCTTTGCGCATAGTAAGCGCTTAATAAATGCCATCATTATTATCAGCAAATACCATGGTTATCATTCTCGTAATTGTATATTATCAAGTCCGTCAAAATACTTCAGAGGTGGAGAAAGGGAAGAAGAGAGCGGTTTGAAGCAAAGCATCGGTCACAGCTTTATTGGCAGTAAAATTCAGGAGCCCTGCCACCAGACAGGCCTGAAAGGAGAGCATTTTTATAACGGGGATTACCGTGTCGGAAGAAAGGACAAGGAAAGGGGAGTCAAGTGAAACAGTGCTTTGCGCATAGTAAGCGCTTAATAAATGCCATCATTATTATTAACAAAGACCATGGTTATCATTATTATAATTGTATATTATCAAATCCGTCAAAATACTTCAGAGGTGGAGAAAGGGAAGAAGAGAGCGGTTGGAAGCAAAGCATCGGTCGCAGCTTTATTGGCAGTAAAATTCAGGAGCCCTGCCACGAGAAAGGCCTGAAAGGAGAGCATTTTTATAACGGGGATTACCATGTCAGAAGAAAGGACAAGGAAAGGGGAGTCAAGTGAAACAGTGCTTTGCGCATAGTAAGCGCTTAATAAATGCCATCATTATTATTAACAAAGACCATGGTTATCATTCTCGTAATTGTATATTATCAAGTCTGTCAAAATACTTCAGAGGTGGAGAAAGGGAAGAAGAGAGCGGTTGGAAGCAAAGCATCAGCCGCAGCTTTATTGGCAGTAAAATTCAGGAGCCCTGCCATGAGAAAGGCCTGAAAGGAGAGCATTTTTATAACGGGGAAGAGAGGACAAGGAAAGGGGACTCGGGTTAGTTTTCTCCTCAGCCGTCTGTCACTCAGAAAAAGATGAATTTCCAGGGAGGGTGAAGGTTTAGAAGTTCTCCCACGTTACAGCGAAATAGAGCTTACTACATCTGAAGGAACGATGGATGATGCTTAATAAGCGCTTACTCCGAGCCCAAGCCCGAACTTAGCGTTTGGGGAGATGTGAGGTCATCTCTAAGAGGGGACCTCGCGGATAGAGAAGCAGCGTGGCTCAGTGGAAAGAGCCCGGGCTTTGGAGTCAGAGGTCATGGGTTCGAATCCTGGCTTTGCCACATGTCTGCTGTGTGACATTGGGCAAGTCACTTGACTTCTCTGAGCCTCAGTTCCCTCATCTGTAAAACGGGGATGAAGACTGGGAGCCCCACGTGGGACAACCTGGTCACCTTGTCTCCCCGAGTGCTTAGAACAGTGCTTTGTACGTAGTAAGCGCTTAACAAATGCCATCATTATTATTATTATTATAGAGCCCAGGCCCGGGAGTCAGAAGGTCGTGGGTTCTAATCCCGGCTCCGCCACGTTCCTGCCGTGTGGCCTTGGACAAGTCACTTCACTTTTTTTGGCCTCAGTTCCCTCATCTGGAAAATGGGGATTAAGACTGTGAGCCCCATGTGGGACAGGGATTGTGTCCAACCTAATTTGCTTGCATCCACCCCGGCGCTTAGTACAGTGCCTGGCATGTATTATTATTATTATTAATCAATCAATCAATCAATCGTATTTATTGAGTGCTTACTGCGTGCAGAGCACTGTACTAAGCGCTTGGGAAGTACAAGGTGGCAACATATAGAGACGGTCCCTACCCAACAGCGGGCTCACAGTCTACAAGGGGGAGATAGAGAACAAAATCAAATATATTAACAAAATAAAATAAATAGAATAGATATGTACAAGTAAAATAAATAAATAGAGTAATAAATATGTACAAACATATATACATATATGCAGGTGCTGTGGGGAAGGGAAGGATAATTATTATTATTATTGTTATTATTATTATTTTGTAGTAAGCCCTTAATAAATATCATAATCATCAGCATTATTATAATAATTTTGGTATTTGTTAAGTGCTTACTATGTGCCAAGCACTGTTCTGAGCGCTGGGGGAGATGCAAGGTGATCAGGTTGCCCCATGTGGGGCTCACAGTATTAATCTCCATTTTACAGATGAAGGAACTGAGGCACAGAGAAGTGAAGTGACTTGCCCAAAGTCACACAGCCGACAAGTACAGCGCTGTGCACACAGTAAGCGCTCAATAAATACGATTGAATGAATGACAAGTGGTGGGGGCTTGGGGCTCACAGTCGCTCAGTGGAAAGAATATGGGCTTGGGAGTCCGAGGTCATGGGTTCTAATCCTGACTGCCACTTGTCTGCTGTGTGACCCTGGGCAAGTCACTTAACGTCTCTGGGCCTCAGTTACCTCATCTGTAAAATGAGGGTTAAGACTGTGAGATTACCTTGTATCTACCTCAGCGCTTAGAACAGTGCTTGGCACATAGTAAATGCTTAACAAATCCCATCATTATTATTATTATTATTATTATTGTGAGCCTCATGTAGGACAACCCGATTACCTTGTATCTACCTCAGCGCTTAGAACAGCGCTTGGCACATAGTAAGCGCTTAACAAATCCCATCGTTATTATTATTATTATTATTATTATTATCATTATTATTATTATTATTACTTCTCTGGGTCGCAGTTACCTCATCTGGAAAATGGGGGTGAAGACTGAACCCTGTGTGGGATGTGGATTGTGTCCAACCCGATTAGTTTGTATCTACCCTAATACAGTCCCTGGTGACATAGTAAGTGCTTAACAAATACCATTAAAAAAAGGGCAAGCCATATTGTAACCCCATTGTACGGATGGGGAAACCGAGGCCTAGAGATGAGAATGACAGTAATAATGGTACTTGTTAAGCGTGGCACTCAGCGCTTGGGGAGATGCATTATAAGCATGTTAGACATTCATTCATTCATTCAATCGTATTTATTGAATGCTTACTGTGTGCAGAGCAGGGGTCATGGGTTCAAGTCCCGGCTCCGTCAATTGTCAGCTGTGTGACTTTGGGGCAACTTCTCTGTGCCTCAGTTACCTCATTTATAAAATGGGAAGTAGCATGGCTCAGTGGAAAGAGCCCGGGCTTTGGAGTCAGAGGTCATGGGTTCAAGTCCCGGCTCCGCCAATTGTCAGCTGTGTGACTTTGGGCAAGTCACTTCACTTCTCTGTGCCTCAGTTCCCTCATCTGGAAAATAGGGATGAAAAACTGTGAGCCCCCCCTTGGGACAACCTGATCAACTTGTAATCTCCCCAGCGCTTAAAACAGTGCTTTGCAAATAGTAAGCGTTTAAGAAATACCATTATTATTATTATTATTATTATTATTATTATTATTATTATTATTATTATTATCATTATTATTATTATTATTGTTATTATTATTATTAAGATTGTGAGCCCCCTATGGGACAACCCAATCACCTTGTAACCTCCCCAGTGCTTAGAACAGTGCTTTGCACATAGTAAGCAGTTAATAAATGCCATTATTATTATTATTATTATTATAGTAAGTGCTTAGAGAAGCAGCGTGGCTCAGTGGAAAGAGCCTGGGCTTGGGAGTCAGGGGTCATGGGTTCAAATCCTGGCTCTGCCAGTTGTCAGCTGTGTGACTTTGGGCAACTTCTCTGTGCCTCAGTTACCTCATCTGTAAAATGGGAATTAAGATTGTGAGCTCCCCATGGGACAACCTGCTCACTTTGTAACCTCCCCAGCGCTTAGAACAGTGCTTTGCACATAGTAAGCGCTTAATAAATGCCATTATTATCATTATTATTATTATTATTCTTATAGTAAGTGCTTAGAGAAGCAGCGTGGCTCAGTGGAAAGAGCAAGGGCTTGGGAGTCAGGGGTCATGGGTTCAAATCCTGGCTCCGCCAGTTGTCAGCTGTGTGACTTTGGGCAACTTCTCTGTGCCTCAGTTACCTCATCTGTAAAATGGGAATTAAGACTGTGAGCCCCCCATGGGACAACCTGCTCACCTTGTAACCTCCCCAGCGCTTAGAACAGTGCTTTGCACATAGTAAGCGCTTAATAAATGCCATCATCATCATTAGTATTATTATTAACATGTACCATAATGATTACTATTATAATAAGAGTTTAGCAAGGACCCTTATCACTCCACCCCACCCCAAGACTGTAAGCTCGTTGTGGTCAGGGAATGTCACTGTTTATAGTTGTATCGTAGTGTCCCAAGGGGTCTGCACTCTGTAAGCGCTCAGTAAATACAATCAACTGACTGACGGGGGGAAGGTAGCAGAGTACAGTGCTCTGCACACAGTAAGCGCTCAATAAATACGATTGAATGAATAGACCTGGGTAAGGGCCCATGATTTGGTGGAGAATCTGGATGCCTCTGTATGAAAATAGTCCATTTTCTTTCTCACCTCTTACTGCCAGGAGCCACAGTCAGTCAGGGATATTTATTGAGCGCTTACTGTGTGCGGAGCGCCGTACTGAGCGCTTGGGCGAGGACAACACAGTAGAATCGGTAGGCACATTCCCTGCCCGCAAGGAGCTTGCGGTCTAGTGATTACAGTCTCTATAGAATCCAGATTTTCTCCTGCCTGCCGGATTCATGCATTCAATCAGTCGGTCATATTTGTTGAGCGCTTACAGTGTGCAGATCGATCAATCGTATTTATTGAGCGCTTACTGTGTGCAGAGCACTGTACTAAGCGCTTGGGAAGTACAAGTTGGCAACATATAGAGACAGTCCCTACCCAACAGTGGGCTCACAGTCTAGAAGGGGGAGAGAACAAACCAACCACATTAACAAAATAAAATAGAATAGATAGAATAGATATGTACAAGTAAAATAAATAAAATAAATAAATAAATAAATAAATAAATAGAGTAATAAATATGTACAAACATATATACAGGAAAACGCATCTTTCCGACTTTGCAAGGCCTGCGAACTGGGGGCTGAATCAATCAATCGTATTTATTGAGCGCTTACTGTGTGTACAATATGTACAAACATATATGAATATGTATAGGAAAACGCATCCTTCCGACTTTGCAAGGGCCGCGAACCGGGGGCCGAATCAATCAATCATCAGTCGTATTTATTGAGCGCTCACTGTGTGCAGAGCACTGTACTAAGCGCTTGGGATGTACAAGTCGGCAACATCTAGAGACAGTCCCTACCCAACAGTGGGCTTACAGTCTAGAAGGGGGAGACAGAGAACAAAACCAAACGTATTAACAAAATAAAATGAATAGAATAGATATGTACAAGTAAAATAAATAAATAAATAGAGTAATAAATATGTACGAACATACATACAGGAAAACGCATCCTTCCGACTTTGCAAGGGCTGCGAACCGGGGGCCGAATCAATCAATCGTATTCATTGAGCCCTTACTGTGTGCAGAGCACTGTACTAAGCGCTTGGAAAGTACAATTTGGCAACAGATAGAGACGGTCCCTACCCAACAGCTGTCGATGATCAAATTCAGCGGGGCTCAGCGGAAAGAGCCCGGGCTTTGGAGTCAGAGGTCGTGGGTTCAAATCCCGGCTCTGCCACTTGTCAGCTGTGTGACTTTGGGCAAGTCACTACGTATCTATTCTATTCTATTCTATTTATTTATTTATTTTATTTTGTTAGTATGTTTGGTTTTGTTGTCTGTCTCCCCCTTTTAGACTGTGAGCCCACTGTTGGGTAGGGACTGTCTCTCTATGTTGCCAACTTGGACTTCCCAAGCGCCTAGTACAGTGCTCTGCACACAGTAAGCGCTCAATAAATACGATTGATTGATTGATTCTCTGGGCCTCAGTTCCCTCATCTGTCAAATGGGGATGAAGACTGCGCGCCCCATGTGGGGCAACCTGATCATCTTGTAAACTCCACAGCGCTTAGAACAGTGCTTTGCACATAGTCAGCGCTTAATAAGTGCCATCATTGTTATTAAATTCAACCAAGTGAGGCGGTGAAAGGCCC
This sequence comes from Tachyglossus aculeatus, assembly GCF_015852505.1. Lineage (NCBI taxonomy): Eukaryota > Metazoa > Chordata > Mammalia > Monotremata > Tachyglossidae > Tachyglossus > Tachyglossus aculeatus. The sequence continues at coordinate 4,719,932 of NC_052067.1, forward strand.
TCCGGAGAGCTCCCGAAAAGCCAAAAGGGGAAATTCGACCTCGCCCCGAGCCTCCAGAGAGCTCTGAGGTGGGCAGACGACTGAGTCGGAAAGCGGTTTAAAATAGTCTCGTCTTCCAGTAAAGTTTCCAAATCATCATCATCATCATCATCAATCGTATTTATTGAGTGCTTACTGTGTGCACAGCACTGTACTAAGCGCTTGGGAAGTACAAACTGGCAACGTAGAGTGACAGTCCCTACCCAACAGTGGGCTCACAGTCTAGACGGGGGAGACAGACAACAAAACCAAACATACTAACAAAATAAAATAAATAGAATAGATAGGTACAAGATAAATAAATACATAAACAGAGTAATAAATATGTACAATCATATCAATCAATCAATCGTATTTATTGAGCGCTTACTGTGTGCAGAGCACTGTACTAAGCGCTTGGGAAGTACAAACATATATACATACATATATACATATACATATCATCAATCGTATTTATTGGGCGCTTACTGTGTGCAGAGCACTGGACTAAGCACTTATCATCAATCGTATTTATTGAGCGCTTACTGTGTGCAGAGCACTGTACTAAGCGCTTGGGAAGGACAAATTGGCAACATGTAGAGACAGTCCCTACCCAACTGCGGGCTCACAGTCTAAAAGCGGGAGACAGAGAACAAAACCAAACATACTAACAAAATGAAATAAATAGAATAGATATGTACAAGTTAAATAAATAGAGTAATAAATATGTACAAATAACTGAGGAAGCCCTCTTGGCAGCCACCCGAGCGACACAATTTGTTGACTTTTACCCGCCAGTGATATACGAGTGACGACCGCGAGCCGCTTCTTTCCCTGCGGTCTTAAAAATTAAGGAGGTGTGGTGGAGTGGATTTGGCAGCCATTAGCTGTTTCCGTGGGAAATTTAAGAGGGCCGTAAAGCCCCGAGAGGTACAGCCTGTAACTCCGGAGCCCGAACTTTGATTTCCTCTTGGAAAGAGCCCGGTGCTCAGCCTCTAATGGGTCAGGATTTGGAGAAGCAGCGTGGCTCAGTAGGAAAGAGCCCGGGCTTCGGAGTCGGAGGTCGTGGGTTCAAATCCCGGCTCCACCATTTGTTACAAGGTGATCAGGTAGTCCCACGTGGGGTTCACCGTCTTAATCCCCATTTTGCAGATGAGGTAACTGAGGCCCAGAGAAGTGAAGTGACTTGCCCAAAGTCACCCAGCTGACAGTTGCCGGAGCCGGGATTCGAACCCATGACCTCTGACGCCAAAGCCCGGGCTCTTTCCACTGAGCCACGCTGCTGATGGAGTTGGAACTTTTTTTTTTAAAATAGCTTAAACGGTATCAGCTCCGTCCCCGGCAAACGGTGGACGGGGGCATTCTAGACGGAAAGGAGATCATCTCCAAATCAGCCGGTGTTATGTCAGCAGTTCTAAATATATTGGGGTATTTATTAAGTTGGCTCAGTGGAAAGAGCCCGGGCTTTGGAGTCAGAGGTCATGGGTTCAAACCCCGTCTCCGCCAGTTGTCAGCTGGGTGACTTTGGGCAAGACACTTAACTTCTCTGTGCCTCAGTACCTCATCTGTAAAATGGGTATTAAGACTGTGAGCCCCCCGTGGGACAACCTGATCACCGTGTGACCTCCCCAGTGCTTAGAACAGCGCTTTGCACATAGTAAGTGCTTAATAAATGCCATTATTATTATTATTAAGTGCTTACTCTGTGCCAAGCCTTGCGCTGAGCTCATCAGATCAGACCCTCCGTGACCCATGCGGGCTCACAGTCTCGGGAAAGCTGGGTCTCATCTTCCCCCTCTCCCCCCTCTAGACTGTAAGTACGTTGTGGGCAGGGATTGTCACTGTTTATTGTTGTCTTGTACTTTCCCAAGTGCTTAATTATGATTATTACTGTGGTATTTATTCAGCCCCTACTATATAATAATAATAATAATAATAATAATAATAATAATAATAATAATGGTATTTGTTCAGCGCTTACTATGTTCCAAGCACTGTTCTAATAATAATAATAGTGGCATTTATTAAGTGCTTTCTATATGCAAAGCACTGTTCTAAGCGCTGGGGAGGTTACAAGGTGATCAGGTTGTCCCACGGGGGGCTCACAGTCTTAATCCCCATTTTACAGATGAGGTAACTGAGGCCCAGAGAAGTGAAGTGACTTGCCCAAAGTCACACAGCTGACAATTGGCAGAGCGGGGATTTGAACCCATGGCCTCTGACTCCAAAGCCCATGCTCTTTTCCACTGAGCCAAGCGCGGGAGTAGATACAAGATCAGCAGGTTGTCTCACGTGGGGCTCACAGTCTTCATCCCCATTTTACGGATGGGGGAACTGAGGCCAAGAGAAGTGAAGTGGCTTGCCCAAGTTCACACAGTTGGAACTAGGATAGTAAGCGCTTAACAAATACCACCGTTATTATTATGAGCACGTTGGCTCGGAGGCAAGGTGGGAAACGAGAAGGTTTTAAAGGAAGCCGAAAGGCGTCTTTGCTGGAATAATTGGGATTCCTAGATACCGACCGGAGAAGGAGGAGGCCAATGAATAGCAAAATACTGTTGAGCCAGAAAATGTGGCTGGATTTGTTCGGCCTGTAGGGACTGTCTCTATATGTTGCCAACTTGTACTTCCCAGGCGCTTAGTACAGTGCTCTGCACACAGTAAGCGCTCAATAAATACGATTGATTGATTGATTGAAAGAGGCCGTGAGGGTTGACGGAGCCGTGGTTTCCGCTCGCTCTAACGCGGCCATTACCGGAAATCAGTCCAGTAAGTGAGCGAGGGCATTGCATTCATGCTGCCCATTATCATTGACCTTAGTGTATTTTCCGTGGTCCTTAAGTTGAGATCAATCCATCAATCAATCGTATTTATTGAGCACTTACTGTGTGCAGAGCACTGTACTAAGCGCTTGGGAAGTACAAGTTGGCAACATATAGAGACGGTCCCTACCCAACAGTGGGCTCACAGTCTAAAAGATGCAGTGAGATCATCGTCATCATCATCAATCGTATTTATTGAGCGCTTACTGTGTGCAGAGCACTGTACTAAGCGCTTGGGAAGTACAAGTTGGCAACATATAGAGACGGTCCCTACCCAACAGTGGGCTCACAGTCTAAAAGAGCAAGACAGAGAACAAAACCAAACATACTAACAAAATAAAATAAATAGAATAGATATGTACAAGTAAAATAAATAAATAAATGGAGTAATAAATATGTACAAACATATATACATATATACAGGTGCTCTGGGGAAGGGAAGGAGGTGAGATGCTTTTAGACTGTGAGCCCACTGTTGGGTAGGGACTGTCTCTATGTGTTGCCAATTTGTACTTCCCAAGCGCTTAGTACAGTGCTCTGCACATAGTAAGCGCTCAATAAATACGATTGATGATGATGATGACGCAGTACGGCCTCGTGGCTAGAGCCCGGGCCTGGGAATCGGGAGGATCTGGGTTCTAATCCCGGCTCTGCCCCCTGCCTGCTGTGTGACTTTGGGCCCTTCTCGGGCCCTCAGTTCCTTTAAATGTAAAATGGGGATTAAGACTACGCGCCCCATGTGGGACAGGGACCGTATCCAATCTGATTAGCTTGGATCTACCCCAGCGCTTAGCACAGTGCCTGGTACCTAGTAAGTGACGAATAAATACTTTAGAAGAAGCCAAGAAAGGCACCAATTTGTGTCTCTGCAGCCCGGGAGGGGTTCGAGTTTAGATGAGGGAAACAGTGTGGCCTAGTGAAGAGAAGAACCCAGGCGTGGGAATCAGAAGGACCTGGGTTCTAATCCACGCTGGTCCGCTGCGTGATCTTGGGCAAGCCGCTTTATTCATTCAGTCGTATTTATTGAGCGCTTACTGTGTGCAGAGCACTGTACTAAGCGCTTGGGAAGTACAAGTTGGCAACATAACTTCTCTATACCTCAGTTACCTCATCTGTAAAATGGGGGTGGAGACCGTGAGCCCCACGTGGGACAACCTGATTACCCCAGTGCTTAGCGCGGTGCTTGGCACATAGTAAGCTGGTCTGCTGTGTGATCTTGGACTAGCCGCTTTATTCATTCAGTCATATGTATTGAGCACTTACTTTGTGTAGAGGACTGTAGTAAGCGCTTGGGAAGTACAAGTTGGCAACATAACTTCTCTATACCTCAGTTACCTCATCTGTAAAATGGGGGTGGAGACCGTGAGCCCCACGTGGGACAACCTGATTACCCCAGTGCTTAGAGCGGTGCTTGGCACATAGTAAGCTGGTCTGCCGGGTGATCTTGGACAAGCCGCTTTATTCATTCAGTCGTATGTATTGAGCGCTAACTGTGTGCAGAGCACTGTACTAAGCGCTTGGGAAGAACAAGTTGGCAACATAACTTCTCTATACCTCAGTTACCTCATCTGTAAAATGGGGGTGGAGACCGTGAGCCCCACGTGGGACAACCTGATTACCCCAGTGCTTAGAGCGGTGCTTGGCACATAGTAAGCTGGTCTGCCGTGCGATCTTGGGCAAGCCGCTTTATTCATTCAATCGTATTTATTGAGCGCTTACTGTGTGCAGAGCACTGTACTAAGCGCTTGGGAAGAACAAGTTGGCAACATAACTTCTCTATACCTCAGTTACCTCATCTGTAAAATGGGGGTAGAGACCGTGAGCCCCACGTGGGACAACCTGATTACCCCAGTGCTTAGAGCAGTGCTTGGCACATAGTAAGCTGGTCTGCCGTGTGATCTTGGACAAGCCGCTTTATTCATTCAATCGTATTTATTGAGCGCTTACTGTGTGCAGAGCACTGTACTAAGCGCTTGGGAAGAACAAGTTGGCAACATAACTTCTCTATACCTCAGTTACCTCATCTGTAAAATGGGGGTGGAGACCGTGAGCCCCACGTGGGACAACCTGATTACCCCAGTGCTTAGAACAGTGCTTGGCTCATAGTAAGCTGGTCTGCCATGTGATCTTGGACAAGCCGCTTTATTCATTCAGTCGTATTTATTGAGCACTTACTGTGTGCAGAGCACTGTACTAAGCGCTTGGGAAGTACAAGTTGGCAACATAACTTCTCTATACCTCAGTTACCTCATCTGTAAAATGGGGGTGGAGACCGTGAGCCCCACGTGGGACAACCTGATTACCCCAGTGCTTAGAGCGGTGCTTGGCACATAGTAAGCTGGTCTGCCGTGTGATCTTGGACAAGCCGCTTTATTCATTCAATCGTATTTATTGAGCTCTTACTGTGTGCAGAGCACTGTACTAAGCGCTTGGGAAGTACAAGTTGGCAACATAACTTCTCTATACCTCAGTTACCTCATCTGTAAAATGGGGGTGGAGACCGTGAGCCCCACGTGGGGCAACCTGATTACCCCAGTGCTTAGAACGGTGCTTGGCACATAGTAAGCTGGTCTGCCGTGCGATCTTGGGCAAGCCGCTTTATTCATTCAATCGTATTTATTGAGCGCTTACTGTGTGCAGAGCACTGTACTAAGCGCTTGGGAAGTACAAGTTGGCAACATAACTTCTCTATACCTCAGTTACCTCATCTGTAAAATGGGGGTGGAGACCGTGAGCCCCACGTGGGACAACCTGATTACCCTAGTGCTTAGAACCGTGCTTGGCATATAGTAAGCACTTAATAGGTGCTATTATTATTATTATTATTATTATTATTATTATTATCTAGCTTCTCTGTGTCTCAGTGACCTCCTTTGCAAAATGAGACTATGAACACCATGGGGGCAGGGACCGCGTCCAACCTGATTAGCTTGTATCTACCCCAGCGCTTCGTACAGTGCCTGGCACATAGTAAGCGCTTAACAAATACAGTGAATCCAATTTGTCCGCGAAGAGGAACGAATGAGATTAGTACAGTGCTCTGCACATAGTAAGCGCTCAATAAATACGATTGATGATGAGATGCCACGGTGCCAGACTGTCAGAATGACTAAAATAACCAACAGGAGCTGTTAAGCTGACTAGCTCTTTCCAAAGGATGGATGACTTCCGCGTCATGTTGTTTATTAAAATTAAATAACTAGAGCCAATTGCAACTGCCGCAGGAACCCGCTAGACTTTATATTACGGAGGACACTTGTAAGTGTCTAACTTCTGTTCCTACGAATTAATTTATAGCTGCATTTTGTCTTACTGACTTGTATCACGGGGCTGCTCTTGGCTTAATTATATTTCCGCTGCCGTGATGAATCTGTGCTGTTATCTGAGAGCCGGAGAAGGCAATCAGGAACAGAAGATCGGGGAGGAGAATATCGGGAGAGACGCGTTCGCAGAACCCGGCTCCAAGACAACTCCAGACTGCTTCGATTCCGATAACTCGGAGAAACCTGAGATTTCATTCAGTCCATCGTATTTATTGAGCACTTACTGTGTGCAAAGCGCTATACTGAGCGCTTGGGAGAGACCATAGAACAGTAAACATTCATTCAGTCAATCATATTTATTGAACACTGTTTACTGTGTGCAAACCACTAAACTAGGTGCTTGGGAGAGTACAATATAGCAATAAACAGACACATTCCTGCCCACAACGAGCTTACAGTCTAGAGGGGGAGACGGCCAACCACTATACTAGGCGCTTGGGGGAGTACAATATAGCAACAAACAGATACATTCCTGCCCACAACGACCTCACAGTCTAGAGGGGGTGACAGCCATGAATAGAAGTAAATAAATAGATAAAAAATAAAATAAATTGCAGATATATACATCAACATACATATACATACACAGACATTCCCTTATGATTACCCTGATGACTTTTTGGTATACTCTCTTTAACATTATTCATTGGAGCGCTATTGTGTTCAGGACAGTGTACTAAGCGCTTGGGAGGGTACAGTGCAGTAGAGTTGGAAGATAATACTCCTGCCCATGAAGAGCTTACAGTCTATAGGGAGAAACAGACATTAAAATTAATTAGAGAGGGGAAATGGCGGAGGGCAAGGAGATGGTCATAGTAATAATAATAATGGTATTTATTAAGTGCTTACTATGCGCCAGGCACTGTTCTAAGCACTGGGGTAGATATAAGGTACTTAGGTTGTCCCTCACGGTCTTAATCCCCCTTTTCCAGATGAGGTAACTGAGGCACAGAGAAGTGAAGTGGCTTGCCCAAGGTCACACAGTAGACAAGTGGCAGAGCTGGGATTAGAACCCACAACCTCTGACTCTCAAGCCCGGGCTCTTTCCATTAAACCACGCATAAGGGCTGTGGGGCTGAAGGTAGGGCGGTTATGGAGTATGTAGGTGATGCGGTGATGTATGTAGGTGATGTATTGTAATAATAATAATAATAGCACCTGTTAAGTGCTTACTATGTGCAAAGCACTGTTCTAAGCGCTGGAGAGGTTGCAAGGTGATCAAGTTGTCCCGAGGGGGGCTCACAGTCTTAATCCCCATTTTTCAGATGAGGTAACTGAGGCCCAGAGAAGTGACTTACCCAAAGTCACACAGTGGACAATGGGTGGAGCTGGATTTGAACCCATGACCTCTGACTCCAAAGCCGGGGCTCTTTCCACTGAGCCACGCATAAGGGCTGTGGGGCTGAAGGTCGGGCGGTTATGGAGCGTACAGGTGATGCGGAAGGGGGAGGGAAGAAATTGGGGAAAGTGAGGACTTAATCTGGGAAGACCTCTTGGAGGAGGTGTGGTTTGGGGGGGAGAGCCGGGGTCTGTCTGATACGAAGGGCCGGAGGGAGGACGTGGGCGAGGGGTCGGCGTCGAGGTGGACGAGATGGAGTGTTACTGAGTGTTTCTGGTATCTCATCTGGTATCTCCTCTAGACTGTCAGCTTGTTGTGGGCAGGAAATCATCATCATCATCATCAATCGTATTTATTGAGCGCTTACTATGTGCAGAGCACTGTACTAAGCGCTTGGGAAGTACAAATTGGCAACATATAGAGACAATCCCTACCCAACAGTGGGCTCACAGTCTAAAAGAAATGTGTCCGTTTGTGGTTGTAGTGGACTCTCCAAGCACTCCGCACACCGTAAGCGCTCAATAAATATGTTTCAGTAAATGAATGAACGAACCTCCATTCCGATTTACTCTTCTCAGCTCCTCGTATCTGGAATCGATCTTAGCTTCTGTCTCCCCGGCTAAATGGTAAGCTTCTCGAGCGCAGGGATTTTTGTGGACTGATTCTTGTGCCTCTCCCAAGGGCTCAGTAATTAATTAATTAACGATGGCATTCGTTAAGCGCTTACTAGGTGCAAAGCGCTGTTCTAAGCGCTGCGGAGGATGCAAGGTGATCAGATTGTCCCGCGTGGGGCTCACAGTCTTCATCCCCATTTTCCAGATGAGGGAACTGAGGCCCAGAGAAGTGAAGTGACTTGCCCAAAGGTACACAGCTGACAGGTGGCGGAGCCGGGATTAGAACCCATGACCTGACTCCCTTTCCACTGAGCCCCGCTGCTTCTCTTAGTACAGTGCTCTGCACACAATAAGCATTGTTAATCCAGTGCTTCAGTCTTCCATGCACCCCATCCTCAGGCCTACGGCACTTGGATATATTTTTTTATGTTCCCCTATTTCCTTTATCTTGTGATTTATTTCAGTGTCTCTATCACCCTGTAGACTGTAAGCTCCTTGTGGGCAAGGAATGCGTCTGTTTATTGTTATATCGTAGCCCGCTGTTGGGTAGGGACCGTCTCTATGTGTTGCCAACTTGTACTTCCCAAGCGCTTAGTACAGCGCTCTGCACACGGTAAGCGCTCAATAAATACGATTGATGGATTGATGTTGCCAACTTGGACTTCCCAAGCACGTAGTCCAGTGCTCTGCACACAGTAAGCGCTCAATAAATACGATTGAATGAATAAATGAATTTATTTATTTTATTTTGTTAGTATGTTTGGTTTTGTTCTCTGTCTCCCCCTTTTAGACTGTGAGCCCACTGTTGGGTAGGGACTGTCTCTGTATGTTGCCAACTTGGACTTCCCAAGCGCTTAGTACAGCGCTCTGCACACGGTAAGCACTCAGTAAATATGATTGATGGATTGATGTTGCCAACTTGGACTTCCCAAGCGCTTAGTCCAGTGCTCTGCACACAGTAAGCGCTCAATAAATACAATTGAATGAATAAATGAATTTATTTATTTTATTTTGTTAGTATGTTTGGTTTTGTTCTCTGTCTCCCCCTTTTAGACTGTGAGCCCACTGTTGGGTAGGGACTGTCTCTGTATGTTGCCAACTTGGACTTCCCAAGCGCTTAGTACAGTGCTCTGCACACAGTAAGTGCTCAATAAATACAGTTGATTGATTGATTGATCTATATGTTGCCAACTTGTACTTCCCAAGCACTTAGTACAGTGCTCTGCACACAGTAAGCGCTCAATAAATACGATTGAATGAATGAATATTGTACTCTCCCAAGCACTTAGTACAGTGCTCTGTGTACACTAAATGCTCAATAAATACCACTGGTTGATTGAGTTCACCTTAAGAGCGCAAGTGAATGAGATTCTTAATGGGAAAATAATGTTCACTTTTTTCCTCCCTTTTTGATGACTATAAATCCCGCACCCAAGGATTGCTTGGGATACACAGGTTGGAAGCACAGTCGAATTCCCAACAATATTTCAATATATTGTGTTTCATGCTGTTCTCCTTATATGGCTTCTATAGTGTGGCCTGGTGGCTAGAGCCCGGGCTTGGGAGTCAGAAAGACCTGGGTTCAAATCCCTGTTCCGCCACTTGCCTGCCGTGTGACCTCGGGCAAGTCACTTTGCTACTCTGTGCCTCAGTTACCTCATCTGGAAAATGGGGATTAAGACTGTGGGACATGGACTAGTAGCTTGTATCTATGCCTCACCACTTAGTACAGTCCCTGGCACATAGTAAGCACTTAGCAAATACCACAATCAATCAGTCAATCAATCAATCGTATTTATTGAGCGCTTACTATGTGCAGAGCACTGTACTAAGCGCTTGGGAAGTACAAATTGGCAACACATAGAGACAGTCCCTACCCAACAGTGGGCTCACAGTCTAAAAGGAATCATGTGGCTGAACTTGGGTGGATGGACGGATGGTTGGATGGTTGGGTCAGTCGTATTTTTAAGCATCTACTGTGTGCAGAGCACTGTACTAAGGGCATGGGAGAGTACAATAAAACAAAAGACAGACAAATTCCCTGCCCACAATGACCTTACACTCTAGAACGGGAGGCAGACATTAATATACACAAATATTTATATTTATATTGGGTGGGCAAATGGTCAGATGGGATTGGTGGATGGATGGATTGATTGGCAAAAGGATGGATGAGTGGATGGTTGATGAGTGAATGAGTGTAGTGTCCCATCATGGCTCAGTGGGCTTTGGAGTCAGAGGTCATGGGTTCAAATCCCGGCTCCGCCACTTGTCAGCTGTGTGACTCTGGGCAAGTCACTTCACTTCTCTGGACCTCAGTTACCTCATCTGTCAAATGGGGATGAAGACTGTGAGCCCCACATGGGACAATCTGATCACCTTGTAACCTCCCCAGCGCTTAGAACAGTGCTCTGCGCATAGTAAGCGCTCAATAAATGCCATTATTATTATTATTATTATCATTATCATAAATGCCAGCTGGGCCTCTATCCAGTCTCGGAGATATCAGGCTTGAGAACCAGCATGAAGGAGTGGATCGCGGTCACATTGTTCACCGAGGCACCGAATAATAACAATAATAATAATAATAATAATAATAATAATAGCATTTATTAAGCACTTAGAACAGTGCTTGGCACATAGTAAGCGCTTAATAAATGCCATCATTCTTATTATTATTATAATAAAGGAGGTGCGACAAGCCAGTCGGCGGGCGGGGATGCAGCCTACTGAAGGCTGTCTGCAAGGAGTTTAATAATAATACTAATAATGACATTTCTTAAGCGCTTGCTATGTGCCAAGCCCTGTTCTAAGCACTGGGGAGGTTACAAGGTGATCAGGTTGTCCCACGGGGGGCTCACAGTCCTAATCCTCATTTTACAGATGAGGGAACTGAGGCACAGTGAAGTGACTTGCCCCAAGTCAATCAATCAATCAATCAATCATATTTATTGAGCGCTTACTATGTGCAGAGCACTGTACTAAGCGCTTGGGAAGTACAAATTGGCAACACATAGAGACAGTCCCTACCCAACAGTGGGCTCACAGTCTAAAAAGTCACACAGCTGACAACTGGTGGAGCCGGGTTCGAACCCATGACCCCTGACTCCAAAGCCCGGGCTCGTTCCACTGAGCCACACTGCTTCTCTTCAGTTTACCTTCAGTCAGTCAGCCAGTCAGTCGTCTTTATTGAGCTCTTACTCTGTGCAGAGCACTGTACTCAGCACTTGGCAGAGTATAATACAACAATAAACAAAGTCCCCCTCTCCATCCCCCCCCATCTTACCTCCATCCCTTCCCCACAGCACATGTATATATGTTTGTACTTATTTATTACTCTATTTATTTATTTTACTTGTACATATCTATTCTATTTATTTTATTTTGTTAGTATGTTTGGTTTTGTTCTCCGTCTCCCCATTTTAGACTGTGAGCCCACTGTTGGGTAGGGACTGTCTCTATATGTTGCCAACTTGTACTTCCCAAGCGCTTAGTACAGTGCTCTGCACACAGTAAGCACTCAATAAATACGATTGATTGATTGGAGCACGGAAGGAAACAGTCTTGGAGGGACAAACAGACTTGAAAGCCACCATTTTCGGTCTCCTCAGCCTTTCTGGGAAATCCCGAGGTCTCATTCATTCTTTCATTCATTCAATCGTATTTATTGAGCGCTTACTGTGTGCAGAGCACTGTACTAAGCGCTTGGGAAGTACAAGTTGGCAACATAGAGAGACGGTCCCTACCCAAGAGCGGGCTCAGCTCACGCCCCTCAAGGACCAACTGTGCCACGTTAGCCCCCATAAATAGTCGTGACGGACACGAACGGGACGTATTGAGCGCCCGCTGGGTGCAGAGCCCTGTGCTAAGCACTCGGGGAAAATCCAACGGAACCATTAGTAGTAAGAGTATTTAGTCATAATAGTAATGCTACTTAGACTGTGAGCCCCGTGTGGGGCAGGGATCGCGTCTGACCTGATTAACTCGTATCTACCACAGTGCTTGGCACATGAGATGTGCTGAACAAGTGACTTTATCGTCATTATTGTTATTAATATTATTACTCAGACATTTACTGTGCACACTAGGAAATTATCCCCCCGCCCTGTGAGAATTAGCTGAAATCCCCGGCTTTTAGGGGGTTCAAGGGGCTGTCGACACTCACCGAGGCGAGCTCTTCAGCAGCCCGGCCGTCATTACGAATTTTGTTCCCGTCGAATCCCCCCGGCCCGAAGCGGCGAGCCCAGAAAGGGCGGTGAAAAACCCTTTGAATGTTATCTCCTGCCTTCAGACTCCCCGGAAAAGGCTTCCCTAGTCCTACGACGAGATCGCGGTGAAAAATCATTCCCACGCTCGCCGCTCGTCATTTTCAGTAACGAACGTCATAAACGGAGCCCAAATTGGTTCAGTTCATAAAGAGGCAATCAGCTTTCCCTCACGGCCCAAGCAGCTAGATGCAAGCCATCCTTTACGTGCGTCCGTTGGAAATAATAATAACGGCGCGGGGAAGCCGGAATCTTTCGGGGGATCGGATGGAATCGAACGGGATGAGCTGCAGCGCGGAGATAGGGCTCGCCTTGCCCGAATCCCCCCCGTCCATCCGATGCCGGCCGAACCCGATGTAATTCCCCAGGTCAATAAGCTCCCTTGCAAGGGCCGGGAATCTCCCGGGCCCCAGTTTCTCTTTTCAGGTCATCCATTTGGGTCTCAGTGATTAAAAGCGTCTCAGAAATTTTTTAGCTTGAGGACTTTGTCGTGACACGGTCGGGAAACGCAGTCTCTCCGAAGAAAACCCCGGTTTCCTGTAGAGGATGGGGACCCGTCGACCAAAATCCGGCTCGCCGGTCTCCGGACGCGACCCCCTGTCCCCCACTCGCCCCGGCCAGGGCGGGCTGCAGGGGCGGGAGGGCAGACGGAGCCCCGTGACTTGGTTGGTCCCAGAGACCGGTTGCCCGGGGGAAAGAATCCAGGGCTGGGAATTGTGCTTTGTTTTACCTTTTTTATGGTATTTGCTGTACACTTCATTCGTTCGTACTTATTGAGCGCCAGCTGTGTGCAGAGCACAGTACTGAACACGTGGGAGAGTACAACAGACACATTCACATTGCCTTACCACAACGAGCTTGCCGTCTAGAGCAGGAAGACAGACTTTGATAGTAATAATGGCATTTATTAAGCGCTTACTATGTGCCAAGCACTGTTCTAAGCACTGAAATAAATGATGGTATTTGTTAAGCGCTTACTACGTATCAAGCACTGTTCTAAGCGCTGGGGGGGATACAAGGTGATTAGGTTGTCCCACGTGGGGCTCATAGTCTTCGTCCCCATTTTGCAGATGAGTGAACTGAGGCCCAGAGAAACGAAGTGACTTGCCTAAAGCCACAAGCTGACAAGCGGCGGAGCTGGGATTCGAACCCACGACCGCTGACTCCCAAGCCCGGGCTCTGCTTAGAGAAGCAGCATGGCTCAGGGGAAAAAGCACAGGCTTTGGAGTCAGAGGTCATGGGTTCAAATCCAGGGTCCACCAACTGTCAGTTGTGTGACTCTGGGCAAGGCACTTAACTTCTCTGGGCCTCAGTTGCCTCATCTGTAAAATGGGGATTAAGACTGTGAGCCCTCCGTAGGACAACTTGCTCACCTTGTAACCTCCCCAGCGCTTAGAACAGTGCTTTGCACATAGTAAGCGCTTAATAAATGCCATTATTATTATTATTATTATTATTATTATTATTATTATTATTACCCACTGTGCCATGCTGCTTCTCTAACTTTCTGTGTGTCAAGGAATGTTTTAAGCAGTTTTGCATGTATCAACCCCAGAACTTAGTACAGGGCCTGGTACATAGTAAGCACTTAACAGATGCCATAATTATTGTCTGGGTTTATTAGGTTGGACACAGTCCCTGTCCCACAAGGGATTCACAGTCACAGTTGGAGGGAGGAGGATTTAGTCCCCATTTTGCGGATGAGGTAACCGAGGCCCAGAGAAGGGAAGTGACTTGCCCAAGGTCACCCAGCAGGCAAGGGGCAGAGCCGGGATTAAAACTCAGATGTTCTGACTCTTTCCACTGGGCAACACTGCCCGTCTAAGTAGGTAATATGGAGAAGGAAAATCCCGGATGCCTCTTCGCTCCGGGACAGGGAGCCTCAGGTACATTGGGGTTACACTCACGAACAACTTTTAAACTTTTCGGGCTAGAGAATACAAGCCCCAGCTCCTTGAGGACGGGGATCATGTCCACCGACTCCGTAGGACTGTCCTCCCCCAAGCACTCAGTAATAAAAGTAAGTAATTATGGTATTTGTTAAGCACTTACTATATGCAAAGGCACGCACTAAGCGCTGAGGTGAATACAAGCAGATCGGGTTGGACACAGTCCCTGTCCCTCATGGGACTCACAGTCTTAATCCCCCTTTTACAGATTTTATTTTGTAGTATGTCTGGTTTTGTCTCCCCCTTTTAGACTGTGAGCCCACTGTTGGGTAGGGACTGTCTCTGTATGTTGCCAATTTGTACTTCCCAAGCGCTTAGTACAGTGCTCTGCACACAGTAAGCGCTCAATAAATACGATTGATGATGATGGGGGAACTGAGGCACAGAAAATAATAATAATAATAATAATGGCATTTGTTAAGCGCTTACTATGTGCAAAGCACTGTTCTAAGCACTGGGGTGGATGCAAAGTGATCAGGTTGTCCCACACAGGGATCACAGTCTTAATCCCCGTTTAAGTGAAGTGAAGTGTCGTGCCTAGCAGACACGTGGCTGAGCTGGGATTAGAACCCAGGACCTTCTGACTCTCAGGCCTGTTCTCTATCCACTAGGCCACACTGCTTCTCCTCATAGTAATAATTATCGTGGCATTTGTTAAGCACTTTTTACGTACCAGGCACTCTACTAAGCGCCGGGGCGGATGCAAAAATTGGGCTGGACACGGTCCCTGTCCCACGCGGGGCTCACAGTCGCGGTCCCCATTTTCCAGACGAAGCAACCGAGGCCCAGAGAAGTAAAGTGACTCGGCCGAGGTCACGCAGCAGACAAGTGGCAGACCTGGGGAATTAGAACCCATAACCTTCTGTCTCCCGTCCACTCCGCCATACCGCTTCGCTGCAGTGCTCGGCACACAGCGAGGGCTCAGTTAATTCCCCCGATGCATCCATGGGTCTCTGTAGGGAACACAGCACTTTGTGTTTGCTTTCCTCCCAAGTGCTTCATAAGTAATAATAATAATAATAATAATAATAATGGCATTTGTTAAGCGCTTACTACGTGCAAAGCACTGTTCTAAGCGCTGTTGATAGTCCTCATGAATTCTGAGGTCAAAAAGGAGTTTTAAAAATTGCGTGTCTATATGCTCTGTAAAAATCTGAAACAGAATAAAACAGGAAAAATGGAATTCACTGAAACGAATCATAGTCCTTTTTTCATTCGTGATATGGGTTATCCACAAAAAAGATTAAATATTTATCTGCCACTACCTGGATCTCCATGTTACATTCAGTTCAAGTAACTGCCAAGCATGAAACACAGTGTATGCAAATATGCCCTTAATACCTCAGAAAGAAGATCACTGGAAAGAATACCAAAATTTTTTAAAGCCCCAGGAGAATTAACTGTTCAAGAATAGAAAAATTAAGATATGAGATTCAAATGACACACTTCGGGAAAACTCCATCTTCTTGAATTCCCTTCAAAAACTCTGCTAATGACTGTCTTCCCCCTCACTCCCAGCCAAGTCGAGGGCTCCACACTCGGGGGTATTCAACACATACCACTACTGCTCCTCTGGGGGTCAAAGACGAGGTAGAGCGCGCTCTTAAACTCAGTCATCATCATCATCAATCGTATTTATTGAGCGCTTACTATGTGCAGAGCACTGTACTAAGCGTTTGGGAAATACAGATTGGCAACATATAGAGACAGTCCCTACCCAACAGTGGGCTCACAGTCTAAAAGGGGGAGACAGAGATTCAGAGATTCAGTCGTTACTTGGGTCTTGAAGTTGAGTTAGTCGTAGACGTCGGTGATTGAGAAAGAAGACGCAGGCTTGGAAAGTGTCCCCGTTCAGAGAATAATAATAACGATGGCATTTGTTAAGCGCTTGCTATCTGTCAAAGCACCGTTCTAAGCGCTGGGGCGGATACAAGATGATCAGGTTGTCCCACATAGGGCTCGCAGTCTTCATCCCCATTTTACAGATGAGGCAACTGAAGCGCGGAGAAGTGAAGTGACTTGCCCAGAGTCACGCAGCCTACAAGCGGCGGAGCTGGGGATTTGAACCCATGACCTCGGACTCCCAAGCCCGGGCTCTTTCCACCGAGCCACGCTGCTTCTAACTGAGGACACTCAGTTTACTTCGGCGGGGGGGATCTTCTCCTCTCCCCCATTCTTCGGACAACCTCATCAAAAGCTCATGGTGGGTGGGGAATGTATCCACCAATTCTCTACTACTCTAGTGGAATCTATTCTACTCCCTTAATTTTTTTTTTTATGGTATTGGTTAATCATCATCATCATCAATCGTATTTATTGAGTGCTTACTATGTGCAGAACACTGTACTAAGCGCTTGGGAAGTCCAAATTGACAACATATAGAGACAGTCCCTACCCAACAGTGGGCTCACAGTCTAAAAGGGGGAGACAGAGAACAAAACCAAACATACTAACAAAATAAAATAAATAGGTTAATGACTTACTATAGACTGTGAGCCCACTGTTGGGTAGGGACCGTCTCTATATGTTGCCAACTTGTACTTCCCAAGCGCTTAGTACAGTGCTCTGCACACAGTAAGTGCTCAATAAATACGATTGAATGAATGAATGAATATGCCAGGAACTGTACCATGCGCCATAGTAGACACAAAATAATCAGGTTGGACACAGTTCCTGTCCCAAATTGGGGCTCACATTCTTAATCCCCACTTTACAGATGAGGGAACTGAGGCCCAGAGAAGCGAACTGACTCGCCAACGATCACACAGCGGACAAGTGGCGGGATTAGAACCCAGGTCCTTTTCACTCCCAGGCCCCGGGCTCTGTCCGCGAGGCCACGCTGCTTCTCACGTGTGTGCTCGGCACATAGTAAACGCTTCCTAAGTACCTTAAAAAAAACGCTCAATAAATACAATCGATTGATGGATCGTAAAGGGGCGGTTTCTAAATTTGACATCCCCACAGTCATCTTGAATGTGATGGAGACGGTAGGACGGGTTTACAGACAAATTTCTGACTTTTTTTTCGGACCAATGATGCCCAGTGACTTAATCGTTATGTATAAAATCAATCGTATTGAGTGTTGTGTGCAGAGCACTGTACTAAGCGCTTGAGAGTACAGTACACCTGTCTATGTGTTTTGTTTCGTTGTCTGTCTTCCCCCTTCTAGACTGTGAGCCCGTTGTTGAGTAGGGACCGTCTCTGTACATTGCCGACTTGGACTTCCCAAGCGCTTAGTACAGTGCTCTGCACACAGTAAGCGCTCAATAAATGCGATTGAATGGACGAATGAGTGACAGAATTAGACGACATGGTCCAGCAGCCTTATTTGTAATGTCGTGGGCACCTTCGAAGTGCAGAGTTTTTGTCTGTACTCAAAATCTGTTGGCTTTTTTTTTTTTTTGATTTTGAACCGCTGGAAAGATATTCATTTGACTTTTTCAGGCTTCCCCCAAATGAAAGTAATGAATAATAATAATAATAATTATAATAATAATAATAATAATAGCATTTATTAAGCGCTTACTGTGTGCAAAGCGCCGTTCTAAGCGCTGGGGAGATTACAAGGTGATCAGGTTGTCCCAGAGGGGGCTCCCAGTCTTCATCCCCATTTTACAGATGAGGGAACTGAGGCCCGGAGAAGTGAAGTGACTTGCCCAAAGTCACACAGCTGGCAATTGGCAGAGCCGGGATTTGAACCCCTGACCTCGGACTCCAAAGCCCGGGCCCTTCCCACTGAGCCACGCTGCTTCTCTGAGAATATTTGCATAGAGAATGCAAATATTGTCTAATTAAATAAAAATAATAGCCTGGGTGTCAAGTGTATTACACATCGGCGTGTGAGTGTTTGTAGAACGTGCCATTTGTCGCAGAGTAGATAAAATTTGTATCTCACCGCTGTGGAATTTCATCCATTTTCTCTACATGTCTGTGAATTTGCTTTTGTTGCAGTTGGTTGCTTTCTATCAAGAGGGAGTTAATTATGCCCGTCTATGAAATGTACGGTCATAGTGGACATCTATACATAAATAATCGCTTTGTAAAGATCACTACAAGAAATGTAGGGAAATCAAATTGGCGGGAAGCACTCTACGAGACGAAGTTATTTGTTGTTTCAATAACGCAGCACATTCATTTGAAATAACAGAGCCAGTGCCAATTGCAAAAAAAAAAAAAAAACCAAACCCAAGAATTCAAATAAACATCATGCTGAGTTGCTTTTTTTTTATCCCATTGGCACAGGACATTGCTTTTAAGCTCCTTGCCCTCATGGCTTGATCCCATGTCTTTGCTTTGTGTCCATTTGGTGAATTCAGTGGAAAAAGCACGGGCTTTGGAGTCAGAGGTCATGGGTTCGAATCCCGGCTCTGCCACATCATCAATCGTATTTATTGAGAGCTTACTATGTGCAGAGCACTGTACTAAGCGCTTGGGAAGTACAAATTGGCAACATATAGAGACAGTCCCTACCCAACTGTGGGCTCACACATGTCTGCTGTGCGACCTTGGGCAAGTCACTTAACTTCTCTGAGCCTCAGTTGCCTCATCTGTAAAATGGGGATTAAGACTGTGAGCCCCCCGTGGGACCCCTCGATCACCTCGTGTCCCCCCAGTGCCTAGAACAGTGCTTTGCACATAGTAAGCGCTTAACAAATGCCATCATTATTATTATTATTATTATTTGGGGCCTGCAAAATGATAATGCTAGTGATAGTACAGTGCTGTGCACATAGTAAGCGCTCAATAAATACGATTGATTGATAATGAAGTAATTGAAAATGTGTAAAATACCAGACCAGTACGGTGCACCAAAGTTCGCATCAATCACTCAGTCATATTCATTGAGCGCTTACTCTGTGCAGAGCACTTATACAAGGGCTGGAAGGTTAGTCTTCCTCAAATGTCGCTATTGGCGATGTCGCGGAAACTCCCCCCCGTCTCCAGGACCTTCGTGTCCCCGGGGAGCCTCGGTGACACGTAGTAGAAGTCAAAACGCACCTCTGATCGCCAAGGTTAATGTGGAAAGTTTTTCCTTAGTTGTACCAGCGGACAAGGGACACATACGCAATTCACTCCCTTCAAGGCCCTGCTGAGAGCTCACCTCCTCCAGGAGGCCTTCCCAGACTGAGCCCCTTCCTTCCCCTCGTCCCCCTCTCCATCCCCCGCATCTTACCTCCTTCCCTTCCCCACAGCACCTGTATATATGTATATATGGTTGTACATATTTATTACTCTATTTATTTATTTATTTATTTATTTATTTATTTATTTATTTATTTATTTATTTATTTTACTTGTACATATCTATCCTATTTGTTTTATTTTGTTGGTATGTTTGGTTTTGTTCTCTGTCTCCCCCTTTTAGACTGTGAGCCCACTGTTGGGTAGGGACTGTCTCTATGTGTTGCCAGTTTGTACTTCCCAAGCGCTTAGTACAGTGCTCTGCACATAGTAAGCGCTCAATAAATACAATTGATTGATTGATTGATACGCAATTCACTGACTCCACTCCACCCAGGGTCCAATACCAGTCTGCGGTCAAAGCAGCCCGTTCTGCCGATGCTGCTTCTTTCTCCTTCCAATCTGCGTGCCCTCTGTGTGTCTCCAGATGCCCCTTCGCCCTTCAATGCCACCGCCTTTTCTCTCCCTGCCCTACGTGGGTCGGCTGGGGCTCTACATGGCAGTCATTAATAATAATATTATAATAATAGAATATAATAATAATACAATATAATAATAAATGCGATTGAATGAATGAATAATCGTGATAGCATTTATTAAGCGCTTACTGTGTGCAAAGCACTTTTCTAAGCGCCGGAGAGATTACAAGGCGATCAGGTTGTCCCACGTGGGGCTCACAGTCTTAATCCCCATTTTACAGGTGAGGGAACTGAGGCACAGAGAAGTGAAGTGATTGGTCCAGCCCCGTTACCGGGTAGAACAGGGAGAGAGAGCCTTGCCTCCCTTCACGCTCTGCCCCCCGCAGACCCCCACTCACCTGCCCCAGGTAGAGCCCGTTAGCACCTTTGCCAATCTCTTCCTTTTTGTTGTTCGCGGGATCACAGACAGTCACTAATAATAATAATAATAATAATAATAATAATAATAATGGCATTTATTAAGCACTTACTATGTGCAAAGCACTGTTGTAAGCACCCGGGAGTTTACAAGGTGATCAGGTTGTCCCACGTGGGGCTCACAGTCTTAATCCCCATTTTACAGATGAGGTAACTGAAGCCCAGCGACGTTACGTGACTTGCCCAAAGTCACCCAGCTGACAAGTGGCGGAGCCGGGATTTGAACCCATGACCTCTGACTCCAAAGCCCGGGCTCTTTCCACTGATGATGATGGCATTTGTTAAGCGCTTACTATGTGCAAAGCACTGTTCTAAGCGCTTGGGGGATACAATGTGATCACGTTGTCCCACGGGGGGCTCACAGTCTTAATCCCCATTTTTACAGATGAGGTAACTGAGGCTCAGAGAAGTTAAGTGACTTGCCCAAGGTCACACAGCAGACTTGTGGTGGAGCTGGGATTCGAACCCATGACCTCTGACTCCAAAGCCCGGGCTCCTCCCGCTGAGCCACGCTGCTTCTCAGGCAGCGTGTTGTGGGCTCACCTCAGGTGATTTTTGTCTTTGGCGCCTCCGAAACCGTAAAATCAAAACGACAGTTGGATGTCATTAGGTCCTTTTGGGTTGTTTCTTTGATCCGTGCAGTCCTCAGGGTCTCCACGATGATGATGGTAATAATAGTCATTGTGGTATTCGTTAAGCGCTTACTATGTGGCAGGCAGTGTACTAAGTGATGGGGTAGATCCAAGCTAATCAGGTTGGACACAGTCCACGTGTCAGTGCCAGACACTGTACTAAGCGCTGGGGTAGATGCCAGCAAGCAAATTGGATTGGACAAAAATCACCGTCCCACATGGGGCTTACAGTCTCAGTCCCCATTTTCTAGAGGAGGGAACTGAGGCCCAGAGAAGAATTATAATAATAATGGGAATTTTTAAGAACTGACTGTGTCCCTGACACTGTACTAAGCAGTGGGGTGGATACAAGCAAATCAAGTGGGACACCGTCCCCGTCCCACGTGGGGCTCACAGTCTCAATCCCCATTTCACACATGAGGTAACCGAGTCCTAAAGAAGTGATGTGTGACCTGCCTAAGGCTGTAGCCACCGGGCCACGGTGCTTTGAGTCCTTAAACGTGAGACAGAACATCCAGAGCTGGGAACTGACCTCAGGATTTTAAGATCAAAAAGATAATTTCATACTACTTGTGGGAGGGGGAAAAAAAAAGGCCGGTTTTCCCAAACCCATTTCCTAAGAACTGGTGGTGAGCAGTTGTTGATTCAATGAGCGTGTCATATCTACGGATCAGATTGTAGTCATCGGTGGTAATAATAAATAAATATCAGTAATAATAATAATAATAATAAATAAATAATAATGGTATTAAGCGCTTACTATGTGCAAAGCATTGTTCTAAACACTGGGGAGTGACAAGGTGATCAGGTTGTCCCCCGGGGGGCTCACAGTTTTAATCCCCATTTTACAGATGAGGGAACTGAGGCACAGAGAAGTGAAGTGACTTGCCCAAAGTCACACAGCTGACAGTTGGCGGAGCCAGGATTTGAACCCATGACCTCTGGCTCCAAAGCCCGGGCTCTTTCCACCGAGCCACGCTGCTTCTCTTAAATAAGATTAATAAATATCATTAATTGATGAATCGATCGAGTCCCTGCCTACAAGGAACATACAGGCTAGAGGTCGAGAGTAATGGTCTTGGCAACCCAGTGGGTGCAACTTGCTGTACTTATGTGCGCATTTTAAAGTAGATATTATAAATTACCTGTTCATTCATATTAATGTCTGTCTCCCTCTCTAGGCTGTAAGCTTATTGTGGGCAAGAAGTGTTTCTGTTATATTGTCTGTTTCTTGTTATATTTTCCCAAGTGCTTAGTACAGTGCTCTGCACACAGTATGTGCTCAGTAAATTCATTCATTCATTGTCGTATTTATTGAGCGCTTACTGTGCAGAGCACCGTACTAAGCGCTTGGGAAGTACAAGTTCATTCATTCATTCAATCGAATTTATTGAGCGCTTACTTTGTGCAGAGCACTGTACTAAGCGCTTGGGAAGTACAAGTTGGTAACATATAGAGAAGGTCCCTACCCAGTAGCGGGCTCACAGTCTAGAAGGGGGAGACAGACAACAAATCAACTCATATTAACAAAATAAAATAAATAGAATAGTAAATACCACTGACTGAGCGAATGGCAATAATAATAATAATAATAATAATAATAATGGCATTTGTCAAGTGCTTACTATGTGCCAAGCACTGTTCTAAGCGTTGCGGGGGATACAAGGTAATGAGGTTGTCCCATATGGGGCTTACAGTCTTCATCCCCATTTTACAGATGAGGTAACTGAGGCCCAGAGAAGTTAAGTGACTTGCCCAAAGTCACACAGCAGACAAGTGGCGGAGTCAGGATTAAAACCCATGACCTCTGACTCCCAAGCCCGGGCTCTTTCCACTGAGCCATGCTGCTTCTCACGCTGCAATACTGACTGCTTGGGTGGCGGTGCAAAACTAGTGCCACGTTCCCTGCCCACAGGGAGTTTACAGTTCAGAAGGGAAGAGTGGTGGTAATCAGTCAATCGTATTTATTGAGCGCTTACTATGTGCAGAGCACTGTGCTAAGATCTTGGGAGAGTATGGTACAACAGAATTAAGCAGATATGTTCCCAGCCCACAACGAGCTTACAGCCTAGTGGGAGACAGACATTAATAGGAACGAATAAGTAATTTATCGTATATAATTTAAAGAAGCGCTGTAGGGTTGGGGCGAATAGCAAGTGTCCAAAGGGTACAGATTCATTCATTCATTCATTCAATCGTATTTATTATTAATAATAATAATGATGGCATTCATTAAGAGCTTACTATGTGCAAAGCATTTATTGAGCACTTACTGCGTGCAGAGCACTGTACTAAGCGCTTGGGAAGTACAAATCGGCAACATATAGAGACAGCCCTTACCCAACGACGGGTTCACGGTCTTAATTCATTGACCGTTCTCCAGATCATCATCATCATCATCATCAATCGTATTTAT
Source organism: Tachyglossus aculeatus (assembly GCF_015852505.1). Taxonomy (NCBI): domain Eukaryota; kingdom Metazoa; phylum Chordata; class Mammalia; order Monotremata; family Tachyglossidae; genus Tachyglossus; species Tachyglossus aculeatus. The sequence goes on from NC_052067.1 coordinate 4,743,387, forward strand.
TGAGCGCTTACTATGTGCAGATGATACCCCACTGTCCTCTGGATACACTCTGGATACTCTGTTCCCTTGGGGTTTGGAGAATGGGAGAACAGGACCCACAGAAACGGGAGACACTGTCTGGCTTGAGCAGAGCTAATTCAATGAAAGCACCAAGCCGACGCTTGACCCCCCCCACCATTTCCATCGTCAATTTTCCCACGTGGAAGTGGATTTCTGCCAGGACCTCTGGCCATAGGTGAGGCAGAAGGAAGAGGGAAATGAGGGAAAGAGGGCTTCATCGGGGGAAGGCCTCTTGGAGGAGGTGTGACCTTAATGATGCTTTGAAGGTGGAGAGAGTGGGGGTCTGGCGTCTGTGGAGCGGGAGGACGTGGGAAAGGGGTTGGCGGCGAGATAGACGAGATTGGGGCCCGTTGAATAAGCTGGCGTCAAAGAATTGGAGTGTGTGGGCTGGAGGACATATTTATTACATATTTATTTGTACATATTTATTACTCTATTCATTTATTTATTTATTTATTTATTTTACTTGTACATTTCTATCCTATTTATTTTATTTTGTTGGTATGTTTGGTTCTGTTCTCTGTCTCCCCCTTTTAGACTGTGAGCCCGCTGTTGGGTAGGGACTGTCTCTATGTGTTGCCAATTTGTACTTCCCGAGCGCTTAGTACAGTGCTCTGCACATAGTAAGCGCTCAATAAATATGATTGATTGATTGATTGATTGAGGAGAGCAGCGAGGTGAGGTAGGAGGGGGCGAGGGGATGGACGGCTTGAAAGCCAGCGGTCATGGCAGTAGAGTGGCTGCCGCCCTTCTCTCTGCCGTGCACGTGGGTGGCCAGGGTGCCAAACTAGTGACACGTTGCCTGTCCACGAGGGGCTTACCGCTCCGTTAAGTAAGTGCAATAACTGACGTGAAGCGAGGAAGTATAATGAAAACGAGCGTTAGTAAAGCCAAATGGGACCCGTAACGCTCCCCATCGATTTGAATAGTAGAATCTCCGCAATGATCGAAACAAGTATCAGGTAGAAAAAGTTTCCGTTATCAGCCTCCGTGGTTGCTTGTAAGCTTTGAAATAGTCACCCTCAAAGCACCAGAAAGGCACCGCAAAAACGGCAAACAGGACATCGTTCCGACGGAAGCGTTGGCCATCCGGTCGGTGTGACTCGGGTTATCGTCCTGCGGCAGGCTGCCGCTGTGAATCCTAAGCGACTCCCGAATGACGTTTGCCGTTTTCCGAACCGGCCCCCGGTAGAGCGTGTGATGCGTGGAATCCGTGAGTGACTCTGTCCGTCCCACAACCGGGAGGGTCCGGGAACGCTGGGGGCGAATGAAACGACAGGCTCCAGGCGTGGGATTGGGGCCACACCCGAAGCAGCGTGGCTCATTGGAAAGAGCCCGGGCTTTGGAGTCAGAAGTCATGGGTTCAAATCCTGGCTCCGCCAATTGTCAGCTGTGTGACTTTGGGCAAGTCACTTCACTTCTCTGGGCCTCAGTTACCTCACCTGTAAAATGGGGATTAAGACTGAGAGCCCCAAGTGGGACAACCTGATCACCTTGTATCCCCCCCAGCGCTTAGAACAGTGCTTTGCACATAGTAAGCGCTTAACAAATGCCATCATTATTATTATTGTTTGGCTAATCCTCTGCTCCTGGTTACGCTCAGTGTGTGCTTATGAGAAGCAGCGTGGCTTAGTGGAAAGAGCCTGCGATTGGGGGCCAGAGGTCGTGGGTTCTAATCCCTGCTCCGCCTCTTGTCTGCTGTGTGACTTTGGGCAAGTCACTTCACTTCTCTGAGCCTCAGTTACCTCATCTGTAACAAGGGGATTAAGACTGTGAGCCCCACGTGGGACAACCCGATGACCTTGTATCTTCCCCAGTGCTTAGCACAGTGCTTGGCATGTAGTAAGCGCTTAACAAAAACCATTATTATTATTATTATTATTATTATTGTTATTATTATTATTATTATTATTATTAGAGTGGCTCCCTCAGCATTCTGGGACTTCTCTCTAGAGCATAAACTTGTCGTGGGCGGGGGAGGCGTCTGTTACATCGTCCTCTCCCATCACTTAGTACAGTGTTCTGCATCATCATCATCATCAATCGTATTTATTGAGCGCTTACTATGTGCAGAGCACTGTACTAAGCGCTTGGGAAGTACAAATTGGCAACATATAGAGACAGTCCCTACCCAACCATGGGCAGTAAGTGCTCAATAAATAGGATTCTGACTGACTGACTGACTTGGGCTATTACTAAGAAATGCCAGAGGTCCACACCTTAAACATCTCTTACCTTCTCCTGTGCAATTTATTTTTGTATCCGCCTGCCCCGCAAGAATATAAACTCTTAGAGAGCAGGGATCTACTAGTGTCCTCTCCCAAGCGCTTAGTCCAGTGCTCTGCGCACAGTCGACTGTAAACTCCTTGAGGGCAGGGATAATAATAATAGTGATGGCATTTGTTAAGCACTTACTGTGTGCCAAGCACTGTTCTAAGCATTGGGATCGTGTCTGTTAACTACTAGACCCTCCCAAATGCTTAGCATGGCATTCTGCGCACAGTAGGCACTCAGTAAATATTTTTGATTTTGATTTATTCGTTGATTGGCGGGACTTGAATAACTCAACTCTTCTTCCCACCCTCATGTCCGCCGAGAGGGAAAAGGAAGGTAGACCAGTCCTTGGAAAGGGCTTCCTGGCCTAACCCCCCTGGACCTTGTGGAAGGGGGTCTGACTGAGAGATCTTCATAATATAAGAATAATGATGAAGATTATAATGGTATTTGTTAAGCAGTTACTATGTGTCTAAGCGGTGGAATAGATTGGCTCAGTGGAAAAGAGCCCGGGCTTTGGAGTCAGAGGTCAAGGGTTCAAATTCCGGCTCCGCCAACTGTCAGCTGTGTGACTTTGGGCAAGGCACTTCACTTCTCTGTGCCTCAGTTACCTCATCTGCAAAATGGGGATGAAGACTGTGAGCCCCCCATGGGACAGCCTGGTCATCTTGTAGCCACCCCAGTGCTTAGAACAGTGCTTTGCACATAGCAAGTGCTTAAGAAATATTATTATTATTATTATTAATAAATGCGGCCAGACTTTTTTTTTTTTTGAGCAATATTTGTTCAGCGCTAAGTGCCGAGCACTATACCGAGCACTGGGGTAGACGCAAGAAAGTCAGGCTGGACGCAGTCCAGGTCTCACATGGGGCTCGCAGCTTTAATCCCCACTTCACGGTTGAGGGAACGGAGGCAGAAGGATGTGAAATGACTTGCCCAGGGTCACCCAGCAGTTAAGCGGCAGAGCAGGGATTAGAACCCAGGTCCTCCGACTCCAGGCCTGGGCTCTTTCCACTAAACGGTCTGGCATCGCATGTTTCTCGGTCTTTCCCTTCTGCCTCACAACTCTGCTTTCTTGGCACTCTCCTGGTTCTCCGGAGCACTCCGTGATTTCTCCGTGAGCGGCTCCCCCGTAATCACAGCCCTGGGGTCGCTCAGTGCTTTCCTTCAGGGCTCCAGTGCAATTTTTGGATCCCTAGCAGGTGATAGGGGGTTGAGTGGGGATTAAATCCCTCCAGTTTGGTTCCACTAACATTCAGGACCCTCAGGACTTTTCCCCTGGGCCAACGGCCACTCAGCGCTGTGGGTCATTGTCCGTCTTTTCTTTCCTTTTCAGTCCTTTTTTGTTGTTGTTTTTTCTTTTCTGTTCTTTTATTTTGGGCGAATAGTCTTTGACATGGGCTTGCAGCAGCTCTTCTCAGTAGCACTCTATCTGCGTCTGTGCCACTTTTCCCTTTCTTTCTCTCAGGGAAAATCCGAAGCATTAAACACATCTCGAGTCTCGTTTCCTCACCAAAAAACCGTGAGCGCGGAGAGCCGGGCGGGCGTATGCTCTGTCCCGGCTATGGGCTACCGTTCCCAGGGAGCCAGCCGATGGCCTTTTGCCCGTCAGAGTCAATTTACCATAACCCGGGGAGTTGTGAGGGGAAATTACCGAGGCCTTGAAATCTCACGCACAGAAACAAAAAGACCCCGACGTGGAAATGGGGTGTAACGGATCTGGGCGAGAGAAGTGCGGATTTAACAGGGGTCACCTTGAGGCGTGGGCCAGAATGATGGGCAGAACGGAAGGCCCCCCCGCATTGGGAATAATAATAATAATAGTAATAATGATGGCATTTGTTAAGCGCTTATTATGTGCAAAGCACTGTTCTAAGCGCCGGGGGAGGATACAAGGTGATCAGGTTGCCCCATGGGGGGCTCACAGTCGTAATCCCCGTTTTACAGATGAGGTACCGGCGGCTCAGAGAAGTTAAGGTCACACAGCAGATACCGGCGGCTCAGAGAAGTGACTTGTCCAAGGTCACACAGCAGACATGTGGCAGAGCCGGGATTCGAACCCGCGACCTCCGACTCCAAAGCCCGTGCTCTTTCCACTGAGCCACACGCTGCTTCAAGAGCCTGTCTTTTTAAAAGACACTCCCCTCTTGGAGGTAGTCAGGGCCACGGTTGTCCGGGAAGTCCAGCAGGGTCCCCCGCACGAACCTTAGAGTGGATTCCGCCCCACGCCACGCACGCTTACCGGGTTCCAGCCCGACGTCCTGCAAGCAGCACGGGCCGCTGGACCTTTTGGCCCTGGAGGGGTTTTTGGAAAGTAGGCGAGCTGCGGCATCCATCCAACCCTCTTCGCATTCCCCGGGGGATCGGATACCTCCGGCCCCCTCCGCCCCGCCGGATCTCCCTGGCGCGGAGATCTCTCGCGGGCCACTCGGACCATGCCTTTTTCAAACCTTCCGCCTCCCGAGTCCGTTCTTTTCTGCCCCTCCGTGCGATTGGAAGGGACGCCTCGCCTAGCTACCGTCAGGACCGTTTTCGAGAGGGGCCGAGGTGTGGGGGGAGACACACTCTGGATCCGAGAAGACCGTTTCTCAGGAGGCAGCTCGGACCGTTTAACCTGGATCCCGGCAAATCCTGAAGGGGATAGGTTAGGCCCTCCCCATCAGGACTCCCTCACACATCCTGTTCGAATCTGCTTCGATGTTATTGGAATGTTTTTTTTTTTCCTCCGCAAGACGTAGTGCAGAGCTGCTCTGATCTTTCGAATGTTAATATTCTTTTCTTATCACTTTACTGTATAGATTCCCATCATGAGACACCAGTCTGCCACACCAGACAGCACTCAGCCTTGGAGACAGGCCTGGAAAACTCTTTTATAGATGTGATTTAAAAACGCGGATAAAACCCTCGATAGAGTACCCAAAAGTAAAAGGAGAACAACTACCTTGTCCTCCCCATAAGCTCCTCACAACCGAAAGGCGGGTTTGCGAGTCAGGTTTGGATAGAAAGCGATCGATCGGTTCGTTCCCCGGGCCGACGCGGCAGTTAATTTGCCTGCGATTTTATTTTGTTTCTTTCTCTTTTTTTTTTTTTTTTGTCTTTCTCTTTGCACTAATCGGAAACATTTGATATGCACATTGTTGGAAAGTGCTGGAAAAATGTCTTGTCAGAATTGTCCTATTAAGTAATGTCTTTTTCCCTTGTGCTTCCCTGGCAAATGATGATATCTAGTGCTTGGATTCGCTGAAGACTGACAGAAACCTAAGGGAAAAATGGAATGCAGTGTGTTGTCGTGTGTCGTAGAATGAAAAAGGCAACGGCTACCGATGGGTTTGCCGATCCTTTTGACGCAGCTTGAGAAGTGTATCCGTATCAAAAATATGCTACTGTGTTGTGGAGTAAACCTAGAAGTCTGTCTACAAGGATTGTCGCTAATAAAAACGTTGAGTTCAGCGGCCGCGGGAGACCTGCCGGGCGTTGCGGTCACTTCGGTTCTGAACCTGTAGCCGTGTTTTTTGAAGAATTGATTTTGTGCCTATTAAGATTCACTCATTGTTTACTTCTGCAAGAGGGGGACTCCTTTTGGGCAGAACCATTTCCCTTACGGTATCTGCGCACGTCCGTTGAGGAAAATCGGGACTTATCGGTGGTCTCTGATGGCCGATTTGAGCCGCGACAGCCAGTGTGGTCGTGGGTTTTTTTCGATTTTTTTTAAACCCCACACGTAAAAATAATGACTATTCCGGATGAAAGGCAATGTCTGCGACCCCATTGACTCTACAGCGAGCAGCTGACAGAACTTCTTCTACAGAGACGGCCCGTTCGGAGAGATACAGAAATACCATTCTGATCTCCAAGCCTTTCTGGTCAAGTTTTTAAATCAACGGCGGGAACACCCCGGCGCTTTCACCCTCAGTCGAGCTTGCTTGGAAGAAACTTTTTCTTTTCTTTTCTTCTTTCTTTTTTTTTGGCCAAAACGCCAGCATCGGCGTAACCTGCCTCTCGCCCTTCCCGGAACTGGCATGTGGAAAGAGAGGTAGAGGTGTTTTAAGTGTTGAAAAAGAATATAAATGCAAATGGGTCTATGCGAATATATTAAAGCCATAGGAAGTAGGGCTTCGTGTTTAGATAAGACACTCAATAAAAGAAACATAATCAACTGTCTAAAATGGTGTACTCGTCTGATAACCAGGGTGTCGAAAAGATCCGTTAGGAATGGCTTTTCGGGAAAGGTTCGATACTTTGCGGGATCATGAAAAATCCGGCCTCCCCCCCACACCGCCCCGTCTGCCCCACTCCTCTTATCCCGTCTCCTGTCGGAGTTCCAGATTTCCAATATTTAGGCTGTTTTCAGGATATGGGGAGAGAAGGGGCAACCTTCTTTTACCCTCGTCAGGATCCGACTGTCTTTTGGAAACCCAGTGGCCATTTTGCAAAGGAGAAAAGTGCTAGCGCTCTCCTCCTCGGCCCTTCCTTAACGAGTGAGCGGAGCGGGCATTCGATCGGCATTCCTTCCAGGAAACTTCCCTTCCCATGACTTAGGGCCGAAGCGCTCCGACTCCAGTTCCCGGAGGACACCTTGGGGTTTCCATTCTCTCTTTCCAAGAGTGAGGGAGCCGGCCTCGCTGCCTGGCTCAGCCTGGCAGATATTAGGAGTCCCTGACCAACCCATAAAAGATAAACTGTGTAATTCACGAGATGAGGGATTCTTGCCAAAGCGATGGAGGGGGTGGGGAGAAGCTCTTCCGTACCATTCGAGCGCCCCGAAAACCCTTCAATTTTCCACCCTGTAAAACCGACCTTGTCCGTGTTGGGGCCTGCTGCTCCTCAGAGAGGACATTAATGTGCTCTTAAATACTAAAAAAAGACTTCAGTGCTCCCGGCTGATATTAATATGTGCTAATATGCTGGGGAAAATTGCACGTCATGAAGGTGATGTGCATTTATCATTCGGTGGGGAAAAGGGAAAACTGAAAGGTGAAAACTGGGACTGGTGTGGAGAGGGAGAGGAACGAGGTGGGTATGGATGAGTAACAAACCCAGCCTCAGAGGGGCCACGGTGGCTCAGATTTTATTGCCGGTGCCCCAACGTAGTCGTACACGTTGGACGACATTGCCGGCCCATCCTCAGTCAAGCGCTCGATGGGAATCCGCCGTTTCTGGAGCTAAAGAAACCACAGGTTCCCAAACGGATCCAACGCCTTCGGTCCGTATCGGTGTCGAGGAATCCTCGTCATCCTAAAGGCAAAACTTCACCCCCGCTCGACAGAGCGGTATAGCGGGCACCGTCTTGAAAACCATCAAAACATCCCAAAAGCGGAGCCTAAGTCCCCCACCCATTTCTGGAAAAGCCCAGAAGTCCACTGGGTTTGTACGCGAAAAATAGGAATTCAGAAAGGGCATCTTGGTCCCCGGCCCTTTCAAGTCCAGAAATGGATAGACGGGTTGGGTTTGTGCATGCTCTGTGGAAATTTCGACAACCGTACTCGATTCCCACCATGGAGGCCTAAATTTGCAGTCCCTCCTTTCCGTAAACAGAAAATATCCGTCCACGCCGGGCCAGACATCTCTGACCTGGGGGTGAGAGCTACCCTACCGAAGATAAATCCATCTGCCGAAACTCCTCATGCTATAAATTAGAATTTTCCCTCCAAGCCTAGTCAGATCCACGGAGCTCCCTCGTATCGAATTTTCCGTTCTTAATTGTATCTCGGCCATTGCACAGTGTTTTGGGTTTTTTTAAGCGACTCTGTGTGCCGTGGTGTATATCAGAGCGAAGAGAATTTTTTTTGTGTGTGTGTGTGTTGAGGTTGGGGGGCTTGGGCTGCTGGTGGGGGGGGGCTTAGTCTCCAAAGCTGTAGCTGTGAAGTTGTATTTAAAGATTAGCTTATTAATGTTGTGTTTCGGGGACTTGTAGGTAATTACTTTTCCAGCTACTGAGGCTCACTTCTGCCTTATGAATACAAAGTAGTTTTCCCCACTCCCCCTGAGTCAGCTTTTTGAGAATTTACACGAGATCAACTCTGTCGACTTACAAATGTTTCTGTGATGGGAACGCTTTGCATCTCCTGTTCTTTTATGAAAACGCAGTCCTCTTCGCCCCGCTGGGTTCACACTGAGATTTCTGCAGCCCAACTGATAAAGGCTCACTGCTGCGGAGGTAGACCCCTGCCCCGAGAAGGAAATTGGATGTGTGTGCTGGGTTTTCTAAATAAAAAAAGGTTGACCCCCCACCACGGAACCCTTCTCTCCCCTCCCCGCTTGGCCTTTATCTCATTGATCCGATTTACATGGTAAAAATCAGGATCTACCCGATTGATCAGGGCAGAATTAGCTCATTACGAGCCGGAAAATACAGACCTAGGCGGGGCCGAGAAGCAGAGTCTGCTGCAAAATCTCCAAGGGCGAAAGCAGATGGAAATCCCATTATTAAAGAACGAAACGGATGTGTTTCAGGTCTGAAAGGGCCTAAGAGACCCACTGCTTGGGAGGAGAATACTTGACCCAATTCTACATTTCATCCACGTGAATAGTTTCTTTCTTGGGGATGGAATTTCGGTGCCGAGCTGAAGCCGGTAACCTGCCTATTGCAGGTACTGCGGATTTATCCGCGGCGTTTCATCGACTCACGGTTGAAAATGCTCGTTTTTATCCAGCTGGCCCATTTGTTCCCCTAAAAAGAAATTTCAAATGCATTTTACGCCCGAAAGGGTAATAATAATAATGGTGTTGGTCTTTGCTGAGTGCTTATTATGTGCCAGGCACTGTACTTGTAACCTCCCCAGTGCTTAGAACAGTGCTTTGCACATAGTAAGTGCTTAATAAATGCCATTATTATTATTATTATTATTATTACTATTACTAAGCGCAGGGGTTATACAAGCAAATTGGGTTGAACACGGTCTCTGTCCCACGTGGGGCTCACTGTTTGAATCCCCATTTTCCAGATGAGGTAACTGAGGCCCAGAGAAGTGAAGTGACTTGCCCGAGGTCACACAGCAGACAGTTGGTGGATCCAGGAATAGAACCCATGACCGTTTGGCTCCCAGGCCTGGGCTCTATCGACTACGCCGTGCCTCTTCTCTAGCTCCTTTTATAAAACCCGTCCTGGAAAAATATTCCGTAAGAGAAAATGGACGGGTTGCAATGTCCCCCTTTTTTTATGGAATTCATTAAGCAACTATTATGTGCCAGACACCATACTAAGCACTGGGGGAGATACGAGGTAATCAGGTTGGACGTAGTCCCTACCCACAAGGGGCTCACAGTCTAAGTAATAAAAATAATAATAATAATGATGACATTTATTAAGCGCTTACTATGTGCAAAGCACTGGAGATACAAGGTGATCAGCTTGTCCCACCGGGGGCTCACAGTCTAAGTAATAAAAATAATAATAATAATGATGGCATTTATTAAGCGCTTACTATGTGCAAAGCACTGGAGGTACAAGGTGATCAGGTTGTCCCACCGGGGGATCACAGTCTTCATCCCCATTTTACAGATGAGGGAACCGAGGCACAGAGAAGTGAAGTGACTTGCCCAAAGTCACACAGCTGACAAGTGGCGGAGCTGGGATTTGAACCCATGACCTCTGACTCCAAAGCCCAGGCTCTTTCCACTGAGCCATGTTGCTTCCCCAATGCAATCCCCATTTTACGGACGAGGAACCTGTGGCTCCGATAATAATAATAATAATAATAATAGCATTTATTAAGCACTTACTATGTGCAAAGCACTGTTCTAAGAGCTGGGGAGGTTACAAGGTGATCAGGTTGTCCCACGGGGGGCTCACAATCTTAATCCCTATTTTAGAGATGAGGTAACCGAGGCCCAGAGCCGTGAAGTGACTTGCCCAAAATCACACAGCTGACAATTGGCAGAGCCGGGATTTGAACCCATGACCTCTGAATCCAAAGCCCGGGCTCTTTCCCCTGAGCCACGCTGCTTCCCCAGTGCAGTCCCCATTTTACAGACGAGGAACCTGAGGCTCCGATAAGCGACATCCCCAAGGTCAACACAGTTGGTAAGTGGCGTAGCCGGGATTAGAACCCGGGTCCTCTGACTCCCACCCCTGTGCTCTTTTCACTGCTCACACGGTCGTGACGTATAAACAGAAGAAAGGATAAAACTATTTCCCGCCTCGCTCGTCAACGCGTCGTGTCAGTGAAGCCTTATATAAAGAAGAAATGGGTTGTTTTCACCTTTATAGTCCTGTACAGTTTGGATCTTGGGAAAGGTAATAGGAGGAACAAAAGTTTACATTCAAAAACCTTTTTTGCCTCTAGGACGGTCGTTCCACAGCAGGGCCTGTGGTACGGAAAGACCTCTTTCATTCTGACCCGGTTGATTCATTCATTCAATTGTATTTACTGAGCGCTTACTGTGTGCAGAGCACTGTACTAAGCGCTTGGGAAGTCCAAGTCGGCAACATAGAGAGACGGTCCCTGCCCGACTGCGGACTCACAGTCTAGAAGGGGGAGACAGACAACTGAACAAAACATATTAACAAAATAAAATAAATAGAATAAATATGTACAAGTAAAATAAAGAGAGTAACAAATATGTACATATATACAGGTGCTGTAGGGAGGGGAAGGAGGTGAGGTGGGGGGGATGGGGAGGAGGGGGAGAGGAAGGAGGGGGCTCAGTCTGGGAATGGGACAGCAGTGAGGAGAGGTACCAGGGGGCCCAAAGATTTAGCAGTGTGATAATAATAATAATAATAATATAATAACAATGATGGCATTTGTTAAGCGCTTACTATGTGCAAAGCACTGTTCTAAGCACTGGATTCAAAGTTGGGTTTTTCCTCCTTTTGTTTTCCCCTCCCCGGCATAAACAAAGGGAGTACTGTCCCTACCCAACAGTGGGATTAAGACTGTGAGCCCCCCGTGGGACAGCCTGATCACCTTGTAACCTCCCCAGCGCTTAGAACAGTGCTTTGCACATAGTAAGCGCTTAATAAATGCTATCACTATTATTATTATTATTACTGATGATGCCTAATTAAAAATTTCCACAACGTGCAGAACACTGGATTCCATGCCGGGAAAGTCAATCAGTCCGTCGTATTTATTGAGCAGTTACTGGGTGCAGAACACCGTAGTAAGCGCTCGGGAGAGTACAACACAACACCACAAAGACACATTGCCGGCCCCCAACGATCTTACAGTCCCGAGGAAAGAATTTGGAAGTGGTTTTAGAAGCACCACTCTCGTGTTGACAGACTGTAGTCATGAACCCGTAGACTGGACAAAATTCCAAGCAAATCCGTATTCAGTGTCAGGCAGTGAAGAGATACCACAGTCCATCAACAAACTTCTCTGAATGGCCCAATTCTGCAGTTTATCAAGTAATCCGAGTGTGTGCCCTAACTGGGAAGCAGCGTGGCCTAGAGGAAAGAACACAGGCCTGGGTGTCAGGACCTGGGTTCTAATCCTGGCCCCGACACTTGTCTGCTGATTGACCTTGGGCAAGTCGCTTGAACTCAGTTACCTCATCTGTAAAATGGGGATTGAATCGTCCCTCCCCCGATTTAGACTGTGAGCCCATACGGGATAGGGCCTGCGTCCCACCTGAGTATATTGTATCTATCACAGCGCTAAATACAGTGCCCGGCATGTAGATGAGCGCTCAACAAATGCCATTTTTTTAAAAAAGTCACAAACCATCCAGCTTCTTTCGTCTTCGGTGGCGGAAACGTTGGTTGTTTGGTCGGTTGCTGTTCCCAGACATCAAGGTGGCTCCAAATCAGTCAGTTAAGAGCACTGTGCTAAGCACTTGGGAGAGCACAGTAGAGTCATTGGTATCTTTTGAGCGCTTGTTGAATGGAGGGCACTGTACTAAGCACTTGTGTGAGTATGCTGTGTGACCGTGGGCAGGGCAGTTTAATTCTCTGGGCCTCAGTTCTCTCATCTGTGAAATGGGGATTGAGACTCAGAGCCCTACGTGGGTCCCGGACTGTGTCCAATCCAATTGTCTCACCTCTGCCAGTGCTTAATACAGTGCCCGGCACGTACTAATCACATAACAAATATCACGATCATTATTATCATCATCATTATTATTATTATAATAGCACAGCAGAGTTGGTAGACAGATTCCATGCCCATAATGAGCTAAGAAACATGATCCCTGCCCTCAAAGAGCTTACAGTCTACTGTAAGCGGAGCACTGGTAATAACAATAATAATAATAATGATAATAATTGTGATATTTGTTAAGTGCTTACTTTGTACCAAGCACCGTACTAAGCGCTGGGGTGGATACAAGTGTTGCTCAGTGGAAAGAGAATGGGCTCTGGAGTCAGAGGTCATGGGTTCAAATCCCGGCTCCACCAATTGTCCGCTGTGTGAATTTGGGCAAGTCGCTTCAATTCTCTGGGCCTCAGTTACCTCATCTGTAAAATGGGGATTAAGACCGTGAGCCCCCCATGGGACAACCTGATCACTTTGTAACCTCCCCAGCGCTTAGAATGGTGCTTTGCATATAGTAAGTGCTTAATAAATGCGATTATTATTAGTAGTAGTATTACAAGTAAATCGGGTTGGACACAGCCCGTGTCCCAAGAGGGGCTCACCATCTTAATCCCCATTTTACAGATGAGGTAACTGAGGCCCAGAGAAGTGAAGTGACTTGCCCTCGGTCACACAGCAGACCAGTGCCGGACCCAAGATTAGAACCCGTGACCTTCTGATTCCGTGGCCTGTGCTCTTTCCACCGCACTGTGCTGCTTCTCATCGAGACAACTAAGCCCCACTGGAGAAGTAGCTTGGCTTAACAGAAAGATCCCAGGTAATAATAATAATAATAATAATGATGGCATTTATTAAGCACTTACCGTGGCCCAGTGGAAAGAGCACGGGCTTTGGAGTCAGAGGTCATGGGTTCAAATACCAGCTCCACCAACTGTCAGCTGTGTGACTTTGGGCAAGTCACTTCTGGGCCTCAGTTCCCTCATCTGTAAAATGGGGATTAAAGCTGTAAGCCCCCCGGGGGACAACCTGATCACCTTGTCACCTCCCCAGCGCTTAGAACAGTGCTTTGCACATAGTAAGCGCTTAATAAATACCATTATTATTATTATTACTATGTGCAGAGCACTGTTCTAAGCGCTGGGGAGGTTACAAGGTGATCAGGTTGTCCCACGGCGGGCTCACAGTCTTCATCCCTATTTTACAGATGAGGTAACTGATACCCAGAGAAGTGAAGTGACTTCCCCAAAGTTACACAGCTAACAATTGGCAGAGCTGGGATTTGAACCTATGACCTCTGACTCCAGAGCCCGGGCTCTTTCCACTGAGCCACGCTGCTTCTCCCGTGGGAGGCAGAGGACCTGGGTTCTAATTCCGGCTTTGCTCCTTTCTGCCGTGGGACCTTGAGCAAGTCACTTTTCATTCATTCATTCTTTTGAATTTATTGAGCTCCTAATGTGTGCACAGCCCTGTTCTAAGCTCTTGGGAGAGTACAATAGAACAGTAAACAGACACAAAGAGCTTACAGTCTAGAGACTTCATTTCTCTGGCCTTCAGTTTCCTCATCTGTAAAATGGGGATTAAGACCGGGGGCCCCATGTGGGACAGGGACCGTATCCACCCCGATTAGTTTGTATCTACCCCAGTGCTTAGTGCAGCGCCTGGTGTATAATAAGCACTTAATAAATACCGTTTTTAAAAAAATCCCGTGCTTGCCACAGACACCCAGAAATGTGGGCGGTCATCCCGCTAAATCGAATTTCAAAAGGTCTTGTGCAGTTCCTAAATGTTTTTATTTAGGCTGCACCCTCCTCTGACTGAGGAAATGAGATTTTACTGTACTCTCAAGCGATATCTGAATAACCGTTCAGATATCTTTTAGACTTTTAGACTGTGAGCCCACTATTGGGTAGGGACTGTCTCTATATGTTCCCAACTTGTACTTCCCAAGCGCTTAGTACAGTGCTCTGCACACAGTAAGCGCTCAATAAATACGATTGATGATGATGATGATGATGAACTGTTCGAGTCGCCATCGAGATTCCACTTTAAATACGAAGACCGGGGTCATTAATTTCTTCCCTTTGAAACACTTAGGAGACCTAGCAGCTTCCTATGCTCACTGAAGTTTCAAAGGTCAGCGACCCCCTCCCTCTCTCTTCTCTCTCCCCCCGCTTCAGTGGTTCATATACACAAGCAACTTTTCGATTCCCGATATGAAATCAATCATTCAGTGTTATTTATTGAGCGTCTACTGTGTGCAGAGCACTGTACTACGCGCTTGGGAGAGTACAATCTAACAATAAACAGACACATTCTGTGCCCGCAAGAATCACAAAATTAGGTTCATCCTAAAACTAAATCTAAGGTTCATTCTCCTCAGCCTGAATGAGGTTGTGAGCCCACTGTTGGGTAGGGACTGTCTCTATATGTTGCCAATTTGTACTTCCCAAGCGCTTAGTACAGTGCTCTGCACATAGTAAGCACTCAATAAATACGATTGATGATGATGATGAATGAGGTTACCAGATGCCTCCTCTTAAGGAACACCGGATGGAGATGACCTTGAGAAGTTAAAGTCTGGCAGAAGAGTCGATCGGCAAGGCTCACTGACGGGACGTCCGTAGGAAGAGCACTGTACTGAGCGCTTGAGGAAATACCATAAAGGCTAAAGATCCCACCTCTGCCCTTAAGGAGCTTACGATCTAATGAGGCCGACTTGCAGTCCCAAAATAATTTGCAGATAGGAAGGAAAAGGAGATCAGAAAGCTGGAAAATTAAGGGCTTAGATGGGGGAGAGCACGGAATTTATTTCATACAGATAAGTTCCCGCAAATGTAATGCCATCCTAACATACCAGGCTCTCTGTTTACCAGGGGCTACGTCACATTCTGCTGATGTTTCTTAAGAACTGTGCTTTCACTCTGTAAATCCATATTCATTCATCATCATCATCATCATCATTATCAGTCATATTTATTGAGCGCTTACTGTGTGCAGAGCACTGTACTAAGCACTTGGGAAGTACAAATTGGCAACATATAGAGACAGTCCCTACCCAATAGTGGGCTCACAGTCTAAAAGGGGGGGACAAAACCAAACATACTAACAAAATAAAATAAATAGAATAGATATGTACAAGTAAAATAAATAAATAAATAAACAGAGTAATAAATTTGTACAAGCATATATACAGGTATATTCATTCATTCAGTCGTATTTATTGAGCGCTTACTGTGTGCAGAGCACTGTACTAAGCGCTTGGGAAGTACAAGTTGGCAACATGTAGAGACGGTCCCTACCCAACAGTGGGCTCACAGCGCTCAGTGGATGTTTATCACTAGAGGAACAGGTAGTGGAAAGAGCCCGGGCCTGGGCATCAGAAGGTCCGGGTTCTAATTCCGGCTCCGCCACTTGTCTGCTGCGTGACCTTGGGCAAGTCACTTCACTTGCACGGCCCCTAGTTACCTCATCTGTAAAATGGAGATCCAGGACCTTTTCTCCCTCTTATTTAGATTGTGAACTGTGCTTGGGATAAGGACTGTCCTTTTCCTTCCCCAGGGCTTAGAACAGTGCTTGACACGTAGTAACAAATAATAATAATAATAATGATGGCATTTATGAAGCGCTTACTATGTGCAAAGCACTGTTCTAAGTTTTAAATGCTTAACAGATGCTGCAATTATTGTTATTATTATTACTATCACTAAGTAGAGGCTCTTAGTGCTGTAGCAATTCAGCCATTGGCACTGTAATGGCCGGGAAAGGTTAAAGGTCATCTCCCGAGGAGGACCCCCCCGCCCTCCCGGCCCCCGATGCTTAGAAGCAGGATGGAAATTGGGGTCCGGAGAGAAAGCTGCCTCGGTTCTTCTTTTTCCCCAATAGGTGTTTCGTGTACCACCCATTAAACTGAGAATTTCTTGAATGAGCGTTGTGTTTTGTCCCGTTCTTTTCAACGCCAGTCGGCTTCGGGGGAGGCGAGGCGTGAACTTCAGAACGTCGCTTTGTTCCAGGACCTTAATCTCATTCGATCATCGGCGCCCTCCGTAGCCTTGACGGACGGTGGGCCAGGGAGCCCTCTGAAAAGATTTGCCATATTCGCTCTGGGAATCAGATCCTTGACCAACTTCCCATTTCCCCTCTGTGTTCGCCCTCCCATTCTAAGTCGCCTGCGCAGTTGGGTCTGTAGTTTTTAAGCACTTGGACAACTCACCCTACCTCCCGCCCCAAACAGCGCTCATTTACATTTCCTTATACTAGACTGCCTTCCCTACCGATAATTTATTGTGATGCCGGTTTCCCCCATCAGATTGTAAGCTCCCTAAGGGCAGGGATTGTGTCTGCCCAGCATACGGCTTGCTCCCAAGCGTTCAGTACAGTGCTCGGTACACAGTAAGCGCTCAATACCATTGATGGATTGATTTGTAGTCTACCCCGATCTTGTCCATCTGGCCGCCGACCTCTCGCTCACGGCCCACCCCTGGCCTGGAACGCCCTCCCTCCTCAAATCCGACAGACAGTGACTCTCCCCGCCTTCAAAATCTTATTGAAGGCCCACCTCCTCCAAGAGGCCTTCCCTGACTAAGCCCTCCTTTCCTCTTCTCCCACTCCCTTCTGCATCATCCTTGCGCTTAGATTTGCACCCTCCCCCACATCACTTGAGTACGCATCCATAATTTATTTCCTATTAATGTCCGTCTCCCCCCTCGAGACTGTAATTTCACTGTGGGCAGGGAACACGTCTACTAACTCGGTTATATTATACTCTCCCGAGCACTTAGTACAGTGCCTGCACACAGTAAGCGCTAAATAATTATGATGGATTGATTGAGTGACCATTCTTCTAGTTCCATGTTCCTCCTTGCACAAACCCCATTGCACTACCCTGAAGGAATGACTCGGATATTTCCATGTAGAAGGGATCAGACCTGTCATAACATTTGCTGGAGATAAAATTCCATGTCCCTCTTCAATCCGTCAATCAATGGTATTTAGTGAGTGCTTACTGGGAGCAGAGCACTGTACTAAGCCTCCGGGAGAGTCCAATCCAGCAGAGTTGGTAGACTTGTTCCCTGCCCACGAGAAGCTTACAGTCTAGAGAGACAGACATTAAAATAAATTACAGATTCATGTGTAAGTGCCGGGACGCTGTGGGTGGATAGTGAATAAGAGACTCTATTTATTTATTTATTTTACTTGTACATATCTATTCTCTTTATTTTATTTTGTTAGTATGTTTTCTTTTGTTCTCTGTCTCCCCCTTCTAGACTGTGAGCCCACTGTTGGGTAGGGACCGTCTCTATATGTCGCCAACTTGTACTTCCCAAGCGCTTAGTGCAGTGCTCTGCACACAGTAAGCGCTCAATAAATATGATTGATTGATCGATCCCCGGGGTTTGTTACACCCACTTAAAACCCAATCATTTATCATCATTTCACATCAGGGTGCAATTTGCCTTTTGAGCGGAAAGGACACTTCCATAGATCAAGTGTTTGGGATGCTTCCCCCCCCCCCCCCCTTCGATCTAAAACAGTTTGTAATTTCAGTCATTCTGCTCATTTTTGAGAGACTTTTCTTCACCTTTTCTCCCGGGCTGAAATCCGTCCTTCGTGAAGAAGCAAGTATTTGGGGAGAAGATGGGTCACAGTGTCTTGCTACCCAGTGTCAAAAAACATGGAAACTACGACCATTCCAGTGTCTCAAAAAATACCTGACTCTCTCCCAGCGGGAAATTGAGGGACCCAGAGAAAACCAAGCTGCGACTGGGGCTTTTCTTTTATTACTCCCCATCTAGACAATAAACACGTCTTGGGCTTGGATCGTGTCTATCAACTCCTGCTTAGTACAGTGCTCTGCACACAGTAAGCGCTCAATAAGTACGATTGATTGATTGATCTTAGTACAGTGCTCTGCACACAGTAAATGCTCAATAAATACCACTGATGGACTGTTCGATCGATAGCCATTGAAGCAACATTGTGGCTCTTAGCGGCCCATTTCATTTTGCTCCAGGCTTTAGGAGAAACTATATTTAACACAAGTTGTTATCATCATCAATCGTATTTATTGAGCGCTTACTATGTGCAGAGCACTGTACTAAGCGCTTGGGAAGTACAAATTGGCAACATATAGAGACAGTCCCTACCCAACAGTGGGCTCACAGTCTAAAAGGGGGAGACAGAAGTTGTTATATACATATGATCATCAATCGTATTTATTGAGGGCTTACTGTGCGCTAAAGTGTAGAACAAGTGTGTGCAATCAATCAATCAATCAATCAATCGTATTTATTGAGCGCTTACTATGTGCAGAGCACTGTACTAAGCGCTTGGGAAGTACAAATTGGCATCACATAATTGTGCAGTACTGTGTACTGTGTGCAGAGCACTTTACTAAGCGCTATGACTACATAGTCATAGTAGCGGTACTTATTGGGGTCCTTATTGAGTTCAGGACACCAGAGTGGGTGCTAGGGAAAACGTGAAAAATACCAAATTTAGGAAGCAGCTAGACTTAGTGGAAAGAACACCAGGCTGGGAGTCCTGGGTTCTAATCCCCGATTCGCCACGTGTCTGCCGTGTGACCTTGGGTAAGTCACTTCACATCTCTGTGCTTCAGTTCCCTCATCTACAAAATGGGGATTCAACACCGCTTCTCCACTGTGAGCCCCATGTAGTGCTGATTTTCTTGTATCTACCTCACTTCATAGGACAGTCCTCGGCACTTAGTAAGCACTGAACAAATTCCTCAGTCGTCGTTAAGATGATAGAACAAGTTTCCTATGCGCAGTTGCTGTCTGTTCTGTCTGGACGTTCACCTGAGGAAACCTCGCCAGTAAAGTCAACGCAGTCCTGAAGAGTGAAATAAAACAGTAGGATTGCCGTTATTCCTTAGGACATCGACACACACATTTCTGGCTCTCGCCTAGACCCACAGTGCGTCGGGGCCCAGTTTCAGTCGGTGGTATTTACTGAGCGCTTACTGCGTTCGGAGCACTGCACTGAGCTCTTGGGAGAGTACACTAGAACAAAGTTGGGAGACACGTTCCCCGCCCGTAACAAGCTTACAGTCTAGATTTGGAAGTAAAACTCAGAAAGTCTTACCCATCATCATCATCAATCGTATTTATTGAGCGCTTACTATGTGCAGAGCACTGTACTAAGCGCTTGGGAAGTACAAATTGGCAACATATAGAGACAGTCCCTACCCAACAGTGGGCTTACAGTCTAAAAGGGGGAGACAGAGAACAAAACCAAACATACTAACGAAATAAAATCAGACATATTCTTTCTCAGACCCGTCATCCAAGGGCAGGGGAGGTAACGCATTTGATATTGTATATTAGATATTTTAAATATTACATATTAGCCTATATTAGAGAAGCAGCATGGCTCAGTGGAAAGAGCCCGGGCTTGGGAGGCAGAGGTCGTGGGTTCTAATCCCGGCTCCACCACTTGTCTGCCGTGTGACTTTGGGCGACTCACTTAACTTCTCTGGGCCTCAGCTCCCTCATCTGTAAAATGGGGATGAAGCCTGGGATCCCCACGGGGGACAACCTGATCACCTTGTATTCCCCCCCCCCACCCAGCGCTTAGAACAGTGCTTGAAACACAGTAAGCGCTTAGCAAATGCCAACATTATTATTATTATTATTATTATTATTATTATTATTATTATTATTATTATTATATTTATTCTTAATGCTCGAAAGAGTCCATTGGCGTCATGGAGAGGAGCAGGATGGGAGGATGAAGGTTGGGGGATCGCTTGAAGAACGGTAAATTTGGATGATAGTGAGGTTGAGCAAATTAGCTACTAGCTGCATATCTGGTAGACTAAATAGTTGTAAGCTTTCTCTCTCACGTCTCTCTTTCCAATCAAAGCTTAACTCAACTGTTGGGGATGTTTTCCAAGGTAAGCAGCCTGGCCTAGAGGAAATCAATCAATCAATCGTATTTATTGAGCGCTTACTGTGTGCAGAGCACTGTACTAAGTGCTTGGGAAGTACAAGTTGGCAACATATAGAGACAGTCCCTACCCAACAGTGGGCTCACAGTCTAAAAAAGAAGGAAAGAGAAGGGCCTGGGAAGTCAGAGGACCTGGGTTGGAATCCCCGCTCTGTCACTTGTCTGCTGCGTGGCCTTGGGCAAATCACTTCACTTCTCTGGGCCTCGGTGACCTCATCTCTAAAAGGGGCATCGAGACCGTGAGCCCCACGTGCGACAGGGACCGCGTCCAATCCGATTTTCTCGAATCCGCCCCAGCGCTAAGTACGGTGACTGGCGCATAACAAACACTTAACAAATACCGTAATTATTATTCTCGTTATTCTCTGGGCCTCGGTTTTCTCATCTGCAAAATAGGGATTCAGTGCGTATCATTACCGTTATTACTAGCAATGAAGAAGTTTCAAGCCAACTTCGGCTTGTACGCTAAGAAAATGATTGTGATTTTCATGTGGCCCAAATTCTTGTTGGAAATACTTGAATTATTGTCTATTGGGAGGTAGGGGGTACTTATGAATTTGATTTCAAATGGGGGAGGTTACGGCCCGAACTTGGAAAAATGGGTTATGCTTTCCCCTGTTTCTTACAGGGATTGTCATTATTTACACATTTTCTGTCTCTCCTCTCTGAATCGTTTCTAGCAACACAAAGTCTTTTTTTTTTCTTATCTAGGTAGCTCATTTGCCTGTCGACTAATAATTTTGCATTCTGTACCTCGCTAGTAATATGTCTTCTGATAGATTTTTTTTTCCTCTCTGGTTTCTTATGTGTGGATTTCTGGCCTCCAAAGACTTTAATTCACATAGTCAAGAGACCAGAACAAATAAACAGAATCTGACAGAATTGGTTCTGAGAGAGAATTCCTTTCACTACAAAATAACACCCGGTGTATGTAAATAAAGCAAGGGATACAAGTCCCTCAATAAGATGTATGAATCTCCGTTACTTGCAGAGAAATTCTTTTTTTTTTCCCCGTTTTCTTGTCAGACGAAAATTCTTTTAACAAAACATTGCAGTGTGGCAGATGTTGTTCGTTGGCAGAGAGTTAAAGTGATGAGGGGGAAAAGAATTGGTTTTGAGAGATATTTTAGATTGTCTGGGCCGTCTCCCGACCACAGCATTAGAGAAGCAGCGGCTAGAGCCCGGGCCTGGGAATCCGAAGGACCCGATCCTAATCCCGGCTCTGCCGCCTGTCTGCTGTGTGACCTTGGGCAAGTCACTTCACTTCTGGGCCTCGATTTCCTCATCTTTAAGCCCCATGTGGGATAGGGACTGTGTCCAGCCCGATTCGCTTGTATCTACTCCAGCGCCTGTTAACAGACTCCATCAACACCCTAATTATCATTATCGTTACTATTATTATTTCCCTTCTCTCTGCCATATTTCCCTTTAGACTGTGAGCCCACTGTTGGGTAGGGACCGGCTCTATACGTTGCCAACTTGTACTTCCCAAGCGCTTAGTACAGTGCTCTGCACACAGTAAGCGCTCTGTAAATACGATTGAATGAATGAATGAATGAATCTGCACAATGGGGACTCATTTCTTGTTCTCCCTCCTGCTTAGACCGTGACCCCCATGTGGGATCTGGTCATCTTGTTTAATAATTATAATAATGTGGTCTTTGTTAAGCACTGTTCTGAGCGCTGGGGTAGATACAGGGTAATTAGGTTTTCCCACGTGGGGCTCACAGTCTTCATCCCCATTTTGCAGGTGAGGTAACCGAGGCACAGAGAGGTTAAGTGACTTGCCAAGGACGCACAGCTGACGAGAGGCGGAGCCGGGATTAAAACTCAAGAGCTCGGGCTCTTTCCACTAAGGCATGCCGCACCCCCCAACCCCAGCTCTTAGTACAGTGCTAAGTGCTTAATGAATACCACTATCATCGTTTTCAAACGACTTATCAACCGGTTGGGAATGGTGTGTGTGGAGTGGAAATATTCTGTGACGCCAGAGGGTTTTCAAGTGCATGGCCCATTCAACATCTTCCAGAAAAGGGTGTTGCCTACTTGTGTGTTTCTCCATTCTGGATTTTTAAAACAGGAACAAAGGGATGTTAGCGATGTTCGAAGGTAAATGACTGCCAGGGATACCTTTGTAAAGTATTCGATGTGGACACCCATAAGAAACTCAGCAGAGAAAGGTCTGGATATTCTCCAGAGTTGTGCAGTTCCCTCCAGATTGTGTCTACCAACTTGGTTTAATCGTCCTCTCCTAAGTGCTTAGTACAGTGCATCACCTGCAGAAAGCGCTCAGTAAATACCACTGATTAGTTGAAACAAAATCAGTTGCATGAACAATAAATATGATTGAATGAATGAAGTGTCTAATAAATATTTACACGGTTTATTCTATTTCTTTTATTTTGTTAATGTGTTCTGTTTTGTTGTCTGTCTCCCCCTTCTAAACTGTGAGCCCGCTGTTGGGTAGGGACCGTCTCTGTGTGTTGCCACCTTGGACTTTCCAAGCGCTTAGTACAGTGCTCTGCACACAGTAAGCGCTCAATAAATACGATTGAATGAATGAACATTCATTTCATTCAGTGGTAGAAAGTGTGCTCAATTGTACAGGAAACTGAGAAGTGTTTAGACAGATTTTTTTATACGGATGTTCATAGGGAAAAGGTGGATGAGAGGAATATTTTGGCATGTGTGCATGTATACGTTCATTCATTTATTCATTCGTGCATCCGGTCGTATTTATTGGGCACTTACTATGTGCAAAGCACTGTACTGACCGCTTGCGAGAGTACAGTATAGCAACGAAAAGACATTCCCTGCCCACAGCGAGCTCACAGTTTAGAGGGGGAACAGATATTAAAATAAATGAATAAATAAAGAACAGACCTATGCATATGTGCTTTGGGAATGGGAGGGAGGATGAATGAAGGAGCAATTAAGAGCGGCGCAGAAGAGCGAGGCAGAAGAGGAGAGGAGGGCTCAGTCAGGGAAGGCTCCTTGGAGGAGACGGGCCTTCAGTAAGGATTCGAAATGAGGGAGAGCAATTATCTGTCTGATATAATAATGATGGCATTTGTTAAGTGCTTACTATGTGCAGAGCACTGTTCTAAGCGCTGGGGGTGGATACAAGGTGATCAGGTTGTCCCACGTGGGGCTCACAGTCATCATCCCCATTTTACAGATGGGGTAACTGAGGCTCCTAGAAGCTAAGTGACTTGCCCAAGGTCACACAGCAGACGTGTGGCGGAGCTGGCACTCGAACCCATGACCTCTGACTCCAAAGCCCGTGCTCTTTCTACTGAGCCACGCTGCTTCTCTAATTGACTGTGAGCCCACTGTTGGGTAGGTACCGTCTCTATAAGTTGCCAACTTGTACTTCCCGAGCGCTTAGTACAGTGCTCTGCACACAGTAAGCGCTCAATAAATACGACTGAATGAATGAATATGAGGAGGGAAGGCATTCCAGGCCAGAGGCAGGACGTGGGCGAGAGGTCGGCGGCGAGATTAGACGAGACGGAGGGACAGTGAGAAGGTTAGCGTTGAAAGAGCAAAGTATGTTGGCTAGGTTGGAGTAGGAGAGGAGCGAGCATTGGGTAGCAGGAATAGAATTGTGCTCAACTGTACAGTTGAATAAATGATGATGATGATGGCATGTATTAAGCGCTTACTATGTGCAAAGCACTGTTCTAAGCGCTGGGGAGGTTACAAGGAAATCAGGTTGTTCCATGGGGGGCTCACAGTCTTAATCCCCAGTTTACAGATGAGGGAACTGAGGCACAGAGAAGTTAAGTGACTTGCCCGAAGTCACACAGCTGACAACTGGCAGAGGCGAGATTTGAACCCATGATCCCTGACTCCAAAGCCACTGAGCCACGCTGCTTCTCTAAGATGAGAAGAGGGAGATGAGGACCTCACTTGAGACAGCCTGGTTTGCTCTATTTATTACTCTGTTTATTTATTTTACTTGTACATATTTATTTTACTTATTTTATTTTGTTAATATGTTTTGTTTTGTTCTCTGTCTCCCCCTTCTAGACTGTGAGCCCACTCAATCAGTGGTATATACTGAGTGCTTATCTGTGCAAAGCACTGTTCAAAATGCTAGGGAGAGCCCAGTAGAGTGGGCAGACATGATCCCTGCCCACAAGGAGTTGACAATTCTATGAGGGAAACCGACATCAAAATAAATTCCAGGTAGTTGAACCAACTGAGGACAAAGATACAGAAAATGCTGTAGTTCATTCGTTAAATCGTATTTACTGAGCGCTTTCTGTGTACAGAGCACTGAATTAAGCGCTTGGGAGAGTACAATAGAACAATAAACGAGCACATTACCTGCCCACAGCGAGCTTACAGACTAGAGAAATGAATGTGTAGGAATAAGTGATGAGGATTAAGTCTTCACTACGTCAAAATTTTCTCCACCATAATCTCTTAATTAAATAGAAAGCGTTCAAATCATTTCCCTAAGTCAAATGTTCGGTTTTGGTGATTCCGTATGGGAAAGGCCAGACGAGCATAGAGTTCGTAAAGATGGGAAGATGTTTTCCATGTGTTGTGAGGGTGGTAGGTGGGGAAACGCCTTCAAGACAGGAATTGTGTCCATTGAACCCCCAAATGCTCGCCATTAATTCATTCACTCAATCGTATTTATTGAGCGCTTCCTGTGTGCAGAACACTGTACTAGAACAGTGCTCAGCGCTTAGAACAGTGCTTTGCACATAGTAAGCGCTTAATAAATGCCATCATTATTACTATTACTAAGCGCTTGGAAAGTACAATTCGGCAACAGATAGAGACAATCCCTACCCAACAACGGGCTCACACTCTAGGAGGGAAAATCTAGTATTTGTTAAGCGCTTACTACATGCCAAGCCCTAGTCTAAGCGCTGGGGTAGATATAAGGTGAGCCTTAGACTGTGAGCCCACTGTTGGGTAGGGACTGTCTCTATATGTTGCCAATTTGTACTTCCCAAGCGCTTAGTACAGTGCTCTGCACATAGTAAGCGCTCAATAAATACAATTGATGATGATGATAAGGTGATCAGGTTGTCCCATGTGGGGCTCACAGTCTTCATCCCCATTTTCCAGATGAGGGAACTGAGGCCCAGAGAAGTGAAGTGACTTGCCCACGGTCACACAGCAGACAAGTTTCAGAGCCGAGATTGGAACCCATGACCTTCTGACTCCTAGCCACTACGCCACACTGCTTCTCTCTGCACAAAATATGCGCTCTTGCATCCTTATCTATATGTTATATATTTTCAATTGCTCATTTGTATCACTGTCTGTCTCCCCCCTGGCATGTAAGGTTGTCATGGGCCGGGAACGAGTCCACCAACCCTTAAATTTGTCCTCTCCCAAGCGCTTAGTTCAGTGCTCTGTACAGCACTGTACAGAGGCAGCGTGGCTCAATGGAAAGAGCCCGGGCTTTGGAGTCAGAGGTCACGGGTTCAAATCCCGGCTCCGCCACTTGTCAGCCCTGTGGCTTTGGGCAAGTCACTTCACTTCTCTGGGCCTCAGTTCCCTCATCTGTAAAATGGGGATTAAGACTGGGAGCCCACCGTGGGACCACCTGATCGCCTTGCATCTCCCCCAGCGCTTCGAACAGTGCTTTGCACATAGTAAGCGCTTAATAAATGCCATCATTATCATAGTAAGCGCTCAGTAAACACCACCGATCGATGTCTCCCTCTCTAGACTGGAAGCTCGTCGTGGGCAGGGAACGAGTCCACCAATTCTGTGGAACCAATAAGAATAAAAACGATGGTATTCGTTAAGCGCTTACCACGTGCCAAGCACCATTCTAAGCTCTGACCTCCCCCAGGCGCCCGGTACAGTGCTCCGTACCCAGTAGACGCTCCGTAAGTAATGATGGCATTTATTAAGCGCTTAGTTGAACCAACTGAGGACAAAGATACAGAAAGTGCTGTAGCTCATTCGTTAAATCGTATTTCCGGAGCGCTTTCTGTGTACAGAAAGCCCGGTACAGTGCTCCGTACCCAGTAGACGCTCCGTAAGGAATGATGGCATTTATTAAGCGCTTAGTTGAACCAACTGAGGACAAAGATACAGAAAGTGCTGTAGCTCATTCGTTAAATCGTATTTCCTGAGCGCTTTCTGTGTACAGAAAGCCCGGTACAGTGCTCCGTACCCAGTAGACGCTCCGTAAGGAATGATGGCATTTATTAAGCGCTTACTATGTGCAAAGCACTGTTCTAAGCGCAAGTGCCACCGTTCGCCGGCTGGATGAACTGATCGGCCCTGCCTTTCTGCCCAAACTCCATCTACCTGTTCCCTTTGTAGGTGCGATGAATGTCGACTCTGCTATCATTTCGGCTGCCTGGACCCTCCCTTGAAAAAGTCTCCCAAACAAACAGGCTACGGCTGGATCTGCCAGGAGTGCGACTCCTCATCCTCCAAAGTAAGTCCAACCCCTCCTGGGATCAGAGGAGAGAGGCCTTCCCTTTCCAAGGACGCGTCCGTCAACAGCGTTAGAGCGGCCTCTCCCCAGCGCTTAGCCCAGGGCTCTGCTCGCTGTAAGCGCTCAATAATAGTAATAATAGTATCGCTATTAGAGAAGCGGCCTGGCTCCGTGGAAAGAGCCCGGGCTTCGGGAGTCAGAGGGCGTGGGTTCTAATCCCGGCTCTGCCACTTGTCAGCCGTGTGACTTTGGGGAAGTCGCTTCACTTCTCTGAGCCTCAGTTACCTCGTCTGTAAAATGGGGATGAAGACTGTGAGCCCCATGTGGGGCAACCTGATCACCTTGTATCCCCCCCCAGCGCTTGGAGCAATGCTTTGCACGTAGTAAGCGCTTAACAAATGCCATTATTATTATTATTATTATTATTAATACCTGTGGCATTGGTTAAGTGCTTAGTATAGTCCAGGCACTGTACTAAGCACTGGGGCGGAATCAAGCAGATTGGGTTGGATTCAGTCCCTGTCCCACGTGGGGCTTGCAGTCTTTGTCAGTTCATTCATTCATTCATTCATTCATTCATTCATTCATTCAGTCGTATTTATTGAGCACTTACTGTGGGCAGAGCACTGGACTAAGTGCTTGGAAAATAGAATTCGGCACATTATAGAGAAGGTCCCTACCCAACAAATACCATTGTTTAACGGGTTGGTTATAATAATAATAATGATGGTAGTTGTTAAGCGCTTACTATGTGCCAAGCACTGTTCTAAGCACTGGGGGAGATGCAAGGTAATCAGGTTGCCCCACATGGGGCTCACGGTCTTAATCCCCATTTTACAGATGAGGTCACTGAGGCCCAGAGCAGTTAAGTGCCTTGCCCAAGGTCACACAGCGGACAAGTGGCGGAGCCGGGATTAGAACCCACAACCTCTGACTCCCAAGCCTCTTTCCACTGAGCCACGCTAATTCTCCGGGTATTAGCGGCATTCTTCCATTCTTGAACGTGGGAGAATGAAGGCCACCTATCGCATCTGCTTCGAGCTTCCGCTCTAATGAAATGAACCAAAAGGGGCCGAGGGAGTGTCAGCAGTTGTAAAAGGAGGAATGATAAATAGGAAACCCAGGTGTTCGTATCAGATACCACTATTCTTTTTTCCCCCCTCGAAAAAATAGCTCCGTTCTGCGATACTAATGAGGTCTGGAAATGATTATCTATTGTTTACTATTATACTCTTCCCTCTCCTCTGGGCACAGTCGATCCAACCTAACCCCCAGGGCCGATCCTTCGAACATGGAGAAATTAAGCTCAATTATTTGGGCTCTTCTCCACTGCTACGGAACTAATTTCACATCTCACCCGCATCAAGTTAGAGGGACGATCGTGTGTTTGGCGTCGAGTGCAGGGGTCATGCACTGTGGAAGATGCATTGTCGTGAGCCTTCTAAGCGTTGCAGAAAATGTTTTTTAATGAAAGATCGAATTGCGCGTTGTGCTGTGTGTCATTGTGTGTGTTTATGTGGTGAGTCCCTGTTTTGTGGGCAAGGTTACCGCGAGCCCCCAAACCCCATAAACCGGGAAGAGTAAGGGACTCCAGGCTGCCATGGGTTAATCAAATTCTTTTTCCTCGAGAAGACTCGAAGATAGACATCGGAAATTAGCTGTCTACTGTAGTTTGGACATCAAGCAATCTTTCTTCAATACCACTTAAATACAATGGTCACTCCTGGAGTGAATTAAAATTGATATCGAATACCTGTCAGGGTTCTTTTATCATTAGTTAAAATGATCTGCTCCGGCGATGATTGGGGAGGTACTGCCAAAACCTCTTTTTCTTTTTTTGCAAACTACATTCGGATTTGGATTTCAAAGGCCGGAGTGGTACGCGGATAAAACGTAATATTTAGCAAGTTTAGGTTTCCACCGCAAACTGGTGCCATCTTCGGTGACCCCTTTGCTACCAAAAATAATTATGTTAGAATGGTTTCCCTTTTCTAGTCCAGGGAGGATCTGTGGGAGAGAACAATACTCCGATTTTTCTCGTTTTCTAAACACGGTCCAAAGACTTTGGCTCTGGCAGCCGCTGCATGTTAAAGGAAGCAACCTATGTTATTTTCAAGAAGGATTTGCTCGTCATTTTCTAAAGACTCGGGTTTAGCAGCCAACGTATTTATCATTGAAAAGATTTATTACACAATTTAAAGAAGAGCTAGCCCGCTGTAATTATACTTCAATGAGGAAAAAGTGGAGAATGAGGCACGATGAAAGTCTTGTCTTATGGGGCCTCCCTGTGGCTTTGTACAGTTCCTCAGTAAGTTTTATTTTCCTTCTTTAAATCCCCTGCAAGGAAAGCCGAGCGCAGTAATATAAAAAAGCCAACCTAGTAATGTCGATTTCAGCCCGTTTCTGGCCGGCCTCTAATTTTAACCTTTTTTTAAAATTTGCTTTTACTTTAGCATTTCCATATATCTGTATATTCATTCAATCGTATTTAGTCAGCGCTTGCTGTATGCAGAACACTGTACTAAGTGCTTGGAAAGTAGTGATAATAATAATAACGGTGGCATTTGTGAAGCACTTACTATGTGCAAAGCACTGTTCTAAGCGCTGGACAATTCAGTAATATACACACATACGTGTGTTTGTGTTTGTATGTGTATATGCTTGTATATATGTATGTGTGAATATATATACACACATACACATGTATACATATACATATATGTGTGTATATATATATATACACACATGTATACATATACATATATGTGTGTGTATATATGTATATATATATATGTATATATATGTGTGTATACATATATGTGTATATATATATATACACATACACATTTTCTCACACACACACATGCACACACGTAGCCTAGTGGCACGATTCTGGGCTTGGGAATCAGAGGTCGTGGGTTCTAATCTTGGCTCCGCCACTTGTCTGCTGTGTGACCTTGGGCAAGTCACCTAACTTCTCTGTGCCTCTGTTACCCCATCTGTAAAATGGGGATTAAGAGTGTGAGCCCCCCGTGGGACAACCTGATCACCTTGTAACCTCCCCAGTGCTTAGAACAGTGCTTGGCACACACATGTTTTGTTTTGTTGTCTGTCTCCCCTTCTAGACTGTGACCCCATTGTTGGGTAGGGACCGTCTCTAGATGTTGCCGACTTGTACTTCCCAAGCGCTTAGTACAGTGCCTTGCACACAGTAAGTGCTCAATAGATACAATTGAATGAGTGGTTAGAGCTTAACAAATGTCATTATTATATATGCATGTATATTATGTATGTAGGCAGGTATCTGTATATAAGTGCATGTATGTGACTGCATACATATATACACGTGTAATGCATGTGTATATATGTACGCATGAACATAATAACAATAGTAATAGTAATGATGGCATTTGTTAAGCACTTACTATGTGCAAAGCACTGTTCTAAGCACTGAGGGGGATACAAGGTGATCAGGTTGCCCCATGTGGGGCTCACAGTCAATCCCCATTCTTTACAGATGATGGAACTGAGGCCCAGAGAAGTGAAGTGACCTGCCCAGAGTCACACAGCTGACAATTGGCGGAGCCGGGATTAGAACCCACGACCTCTGACTGCCAAGCCCGGGCTCTTTCCACTGAGCCACGCTGCTTCTGCACAGATGTATGTTGAACACGGGTGACGTAACGTCAGTTGTGTGAACCTCATCATTTTCCAAGCTCTGAATAGTATTTGAAATATGCCATTCATTCATTGTCATATTTATTGAGCACTTACT
The DNA here is from genome assembly GCF_015852505.1 of Tachyglossus aculeatus. NCBI lineage: Eukaryota > Metazoa > Chordata > Mammalia > Monotremata > Tachyglossidae > Tachyglossus > Tachyglossus aculeatus. The sequence goes on from NC_052067.1 coordinate 4,773,859, forward strand.
GTGTGCTGAGCACTGTACTAAGCGCTTGGGAAGTACAGTTCAGCAACAAATCCCTGCCCACAACGGGCTCGCAGTCTAGAAGACCGTGCCAACTTGTTTACTCCTCTTCTCACTCTTATATTCGCACACACTGTGTGTTTCCCAAAGAAGGGGATCGCTCAACCGCTTCCAGAGGGTGTGTTCTGAGCCGTGAGCGGCTCAGTGAATCCATCGATTAATGCTACGTATTGAGCGCTGAGCGCGTGCAGAGCACTACACGGAGCCCTCGGGCGAGTACAATAGGACGGACCCGACAGACACCGAGAAGGAAGATGGTCGGGATTCTCGCTCTGGGTTGGCCGCCCTCCGTCTGACCCGTGGATGGATAGCAGATGTGAGCGGCCGACACTTCCAATCTCTCACACAAACACAAAATCCAATTTTTGGGATGTCACAGCCGAGTTTCCCGTAAGGATTACCGCAGCGAAAATGGGATTTCATTTTTCGTTTAGGCTGAGATGACTATCCTCGCCGCCGCACTCCCTTGGATGGGAAAAGTCAAATTGAATGTAGTATTTTAAACGGGAAATTAATCGGGGGGGGGGGCTTTAATTTATTCTCTCGGCTGTTTTGCTGTCTCGATCCCGTCGTGGTCATCGTCGGCGCTGGAATGTAAGTGCCGGCCAGTGGAGTAAATTGGCTCTGGCAGCAGCGAGCTGAGTGGTTTGGGGTAAAATTGGTCTGAGGGACAGAGTGAGGTGTTGTCATGTTTGCCGGTCCAGTAAAGAGATAAGACAGGCTTATAAATCTGGAGAACAGCCTTTGCAAACGGTCAGTTCCCAAAGGAAATGAGGCTGGGCTGGGAGGAATCCGGGGGAGATCGAAAAGGAGCCTCTCAATAACAATAATAATAATAATTACGATTTTTGTTAAGCGTGTAATTATGTGCGGGACACTGTTCGAAGCACTGGAGTGGATACAAGCAAATCGGGTTGAACGCCGTCTCTGTCCCCCATGGAGCTCACAGCCTTAATCCCCATTTTACAGATGAAGAAATGGAGGCCCAGAGAAGCAAAGTGACTTGCCCAGTGTCGCACAGCAGGCAAAGGGCAGAGCTGGGATTAAAACCCATGACCTTCTGCTTCCCAGGCCCGTGTTCTTTCCACTGAGGCATGCTGCTTACTGCAAACAGAGCACTGTATTAGGCTCATGGACAAGTTCCATATAATAACAGACACATTCTCTGCCCACAGTGAGCTAACAGCTAGAGGGGTAGATACGCAATCTTCTCGATTGTAAGATCTTAGGGCAAGGATCACATCTGCTTAATTCATTCAGTCGTATTTATTGAGCGCTTACTGTGTGCAGAGCACTGTACTAAGCTCTTGGGAAGTACAATCTGTCATACTTCTCCCAAGCGTTTTCTACAGCATTCTGCACATGGGATGCACTCAGTAAATTCATTCATTCAGTCGTATTTATTGAGTGCTTACAGTGTGAAGAGCACTGTACTAAGCGCTTGGGAAGTACAAGTTGGCAACATGTAGAGACGGTCTCTACCCAGCAGTGGGCTCACAGTCTAGAAGGGGGAGACAGACAACAAAACAAAACAAAACAAAACATGTAGACAGGTGTCAAAACCGTCAGAATAAAACTGTCCTCTCCCCCTCCTCCCCCTCCCCATCCCCCCGCCTTACCTCCTTCCCCTCCCCACATCACCTATATATATATATGTATATATGTTTGTGCATATTTATTACTCTATTTTACTTGTACATATTTATTCTATTTATTTTATTTTATTATTATGTTTTGTTTTGTTGTCTGTCTCCCCCTTCTAGACTGTGAACCCGCTGTTGGGTAGGGGCCGTCTCTATATGTTGCCGACTTGGACTTCCCAAGCGCTTAGTACAGTGCTCTGCACACAGTAAGCGCTCAGTAAATACGATTGAATGAATTGAATGAATGAATGAAATAGAATTACAGCTATATGCACGTCATTAACAAAATAAATAGAATAGTAAATATGTACAAGTAAAATAAATAGAGTAATAAATCTGTACAAATATATCCAAGTGCTATGGGGAGGGGAAGGGGGTAGGGCAGCGGGGATAGGGAGGAGGAGAGGAAAAAGGGGGCTCAGTCTGGGAAGGCCTCCTGGAGGAGGTGAGCTCTCAGTAGGGCTTTGAAGGGAGGAAGAGAGCCAGCTTGGCAGATGTTGGGAGGGAGGGCATTCCAGGCCAGGGGAAGGACGTGGGCCGGGGGTCGACGGCGGGACAGGCGAGAAGGAGGTACAGTGAGGAGATTAGCGGCAGAGGAGCGGAGGGTGCGGGCTGGGCTGGAGAAGGAGAGAAGGGAGGGGAGGTAGGAGGGGGCGAGGTGATGGACAGCCTTGAAGCCCAGGGTGAGGAGTTTCTGCCTGATGCGTAGGTTGATTGGTAGCCACTGGAGATTTTTGAGGAGGGGAGTGACATGCCCAGAGCATTTCTCTACAGAGATGATCGGGGCAGCAGAGTGAAGTATAGACTGAAGCGGGGAGAGACAGGAGGATGGGAGATCAGAGTAAATACCACTGATCATTTGCCGGGCAACTCCCCTTCAACAACAGACCTCTGGGCTTCTTTGGGAGTCGATGACTGCGCTCTCGCACCCCATTGCCAGAGCAGAGGAACACCTTAGGGAACCTTGCGAGCAGAGAAATTGGGGAAATATGATAATGGAGAGAGGAAGAGAAATAGTGTTTCCTAGTGGATAGAGCCTGGTCCTGGGAGTAAGGAAGGATCTGGGTTCTAATCCCAGCTCTACTACTCGTCTGCTTGGTGACCTCGGGCAAGTCACTTCACTTCTCTAGGCCTCAGTTCCCTCATCTGTTAAATGGGGACTGCAACCATGAGCCCCACGTGGGACATGGACTGTGTCCATCCTGATGATCTTGTATCTAACCCAGTGCTTAGAATCAATCAATCAATCAATCAATTGTATTTATTGAGCGCTTACTGTGTGCAGAGCACTGTACTAAGCACTTGGGAAGTACAAGTCGGCAACATGTAGAGGCTGGCACATGGTAAGCGCTTAACAAATACCATGGGAGCGAAGAGGGAGAGAGAGAGAGAGAGAGAGAGAAAGAGAGAGGAGACCATTGGGAAGGAAGAAAGGAGAAGAAATGACTGAAAAGCCTGTCAGAGAGTACATTATGCAATGAAACGGGAAAAAGAGACATCCGGTACAATAGAAACAGTGGAAGTGGAAACAAAGAGTTCAGAAAGGATTGAAGGACTCTCAGTCCCAGGGAACACCCTAGCAATATATTGAAGAGCAGAGGAAAAGGAGAATCAATCAATCAATCAGTCGTATTTATTGAGCGCTTACTGTGTGCAGAGCACTGTACTAAGCGCTTGGGAAGTACAAATTGGCAACATATAGAGACAGTCCCTACCCAACAGTGGGCTCACAGTCTAAAAGGGGGAGACAGAGAACAAAACCAAGCATACTAACAAAATTAAATAAATAGAATAGATATGTACAAGTAAAATAAATTAATAAATAGAGTAATAAATATGTACAAACATATATACATATATACAGGTCTGTGGAAAGGAGAATGGAAAGGGCGAATGAGGAGAGGTGTCAAGGTGAAATGGGAGAGAGAGGGACAAATTTGAGGAAGACAGGAGAGGAGAAAAGAGACACCCTACAAAAGAGTTGAGAAACTAGGAGGGAGAAGAATTGATGGGAGGGAAACTCCAGGGAGATGGAGGGAAGAGGCACTGAGAAGGAAGGAACGTCTGTTCAACCCTGGTGGACAACCAGATGGGCCTGCTTCTTATCTGAACTCTCTGGGGCTTGTCAGAAATGTAGGTGACTTCTCAGGTCTTCTTTTCTGAAGGTGTAACAATGCAACAAGCCAGCAATAGTGTGATTTCCCCACTTAACGTGGAAAAGCAGCCTATTTTTTCACCGTTTTTTTTAGGGACCACTTAAATTTCTCCTCAAAGTATGCCACAGGTGCTCTTGAAAATGGTCTTTTTTCTACTACCCACTGCGGCTACATATTCCCACGTTACCGTGTCTGTCAAATCAGAGACAGATAGTGTCTTCACTGCAGGCCGGGAGGGCAACGTCTTAGCCGGCGGAATTCCTGCTTGTCAGTTTCGGGAGTATGGGGCTGCCCGCCATCTACTTCTGACATGATTTCTTAATTGCTGTGACCTTGGGCAAGTCACCTCACTTCTCTGGGCCTCAATTACCTCCTCTGTAAAACGGGGATGGAGACCGTGAGCCTCTTATAGGACAGGGACTGTGTCCAACCTGATTTGTTTGTACATGCCCCCCCCCCGCCCCCAGCACTTAGTACAGAGTAAGAGCTTAGCAAATACCACAGTTATCACTATTATCATTTCACCTCACAAAGCCACAGAGCCTTTCGTGACTGCACACGGATGTTGGAATAAACCGGATGAGGGAACCGCGGCCCGGTAAAGTGAAGTGACTTGCCCACGGTCACCTGACAGCAGTGCTCTGCACATTGTGAGTGCTCAATAAATACCATCAATAGACTTTTCTAGACTTTCAAGCCCTTTGAGAAGCAAAATGGCTTAGTGGAAAGAGCCCAGGCTTGGGAGTCAGAGGACGTGGATTCTAATTCCGCCTCCGCCACTTGTCAGCTGTGTGACCTTGGGCAAGTCACTTAACTTCTCGGTGCCTCAGTTACCTCATCTGTAAAATGGGGATGAAGACTGTGAGCCCCACATGGGACAAGCTTGGCGCATAGTAAGCGCTTAACAAATGCCAACATTATTATTATCATTATTATTTGTCCAGTGCCCAGTACAGAGTAGGTACTCTCTAAATGCTGTTGGCAGGTCGACTTTTCCCACAGTTCCTTAGCCAACATGTAGTAAATCTGTGTTTATAAATGTTTTCTTCTAATTTAAGATGGAGGTAGGGATGTTCTTTTTATAAATCCATCCCCTAGGTGTAGGTAAGGGTTAAAGTGTGCATCACGTTGGTTTAGGTGGCCAGCCAGGGGTCTTCTCTAGTCCTTCATCCCGATTTAAGATCTATTTCTTGCAGAGCAATGGAGTATACATGACAGATCATTATCTGACTGCTATAAGATGAGCTGCCTTAGGCCGGAGACTTCCAATCAGTTCCCTCTTTATCCATTTTTCTTCTGAACCATATATCTTCGGCGGTGATTTGTGGGGAATGCATATGCATCGGGTGCTCATCTAAATCCCCCCCCGGAAAATTTTCCGGGACTAGATATTCAGAACACACCACCTGGGGCAAAATGGTCTTTCATCTGGAGGAGGGAAAAATCCACCACGATTTCCTTCGGTCTCCGATTTCCTCGGAGGGTGGCTTCTCTGAGTCGCAGCTCCCAGCAGAGGCTGTGACAAAAAGCAGCGTGGCCTAGTGGAAAGAGCCCGGGCCTGAGAGTCGGGGGACCTGAGTTCTAATCCCGGCTCCGCCACCTGTTTGCTAATTCTCTTGTATTGTTCTCTCCCAAGTACTGAATATACAGTGCTCTGCACACAGTCAGCACTCAATAAATACAGTTGATTGATCGACTGATTGCTGCGTGACCTTGGGCAAGTGACTGCACTTTTCCGTTCCTCAGTTCCCGCAACTGTAAAATGGGGGCTAAGATTGGGATCCCTCTGGGGGACGGGGACTGTGTCCAACCTGACCATCTATGTCTACCCCAGCATTTCGAACAGTGCCTGGAACTTAGTAAGCGCTGAACAAATTACCACTGGTGAAAAACAAAACAAAACCAGAAAAACTTGCCTCACTGAATTGCCCACTCTTGAAGGCACCTCTCCTCCAAGAAGCCTTCCCTGACTTAGCTCTCATTGCCTCTTTTCCCAGTCCCGTCTGCGTCGCCCCGATTTGTTCCCTTTATTCACCACTCCCTCTGCCCCCAAACACTCATGTACATATCCGTTATTAATTTACTCAAATTACTCGTGTTCTCCTCTAGACTACAAATGTTTTGTGGGCAGGGAACACGTCTGCCAACTCTGTTATATCTCACCCTCCCAGGTGCTTGGAACAGGAACCGAAAACAGTAAGCACTAAGTAAATTCGATTGACTAGTCGATGGATGGATTAATATTGTTGGAAATTGAATGTTTCTGCTGTATGTGTTATGAAGAGTATTAAAAAGATCCGTTGGGAGAGTACAATAGAACAGACAGGAAGCTCGTTGAGGACTGAAGATGTGTCTATCAACTCTTTCCACCATACTCTCCCAAGTTCTTAGTACCCAAAGCGTAGAACAGTGCGTGGCACATAGTAAGCACTTAAATACCATCATTATTATTATTACACACAGCATGCGCTCAGGGACTGTAAACTCCTCTAGACTGGAACCTCGCTGTGGGTAGGGAATGTATCAGTTTACTGTTGTATTATCCTCTCCCAAGTGCTTAGGACAGCGCTTTGCACACGGTAAGCGCTCCATAAATGCGACTGAATGAAGACGATCGATTGATAGATACAGTTGAAGGGGGGAGACATGGCCTTTGCTTGGAAGAACATAACCTGGTGACAATCAACTGCTACTTCTTCTGCCCCCCACCCCAAAAACAATATCACCCCCCTCCTGCCCAGTTTCCTCTGTCCATTCCACTTCTCCGACCCTCCTCCATTTAAGACTGAGTCGCTTGACAGGGCTGTGTGGTGCAAAGGAGCCGAGTTCATTTTTTCCTGCTGAAAGTTTCCCCCAAAATCAGTTTTAGGTAAATCCCCAGGGAGGGCCAGTTTTTTTTTTTTACCTAAGCAGAGCAATTTTTAAAGTATCTTCTGTTCTGTCCCGCCAGAGACATTATTAATAAAAATCCCCTCAGACAAATACACGTTGAGGAGCCAAGATAATTAATAGAGTTCTGAAAGAGTTTAGGATTTAAGATCTAAATCTCGCCTTTCTGAGAAAGTAATTACCAGGCCTGTATCTGAAAGGTAACTCTGGAAAGAAACAACAGATTAGGGTTTGAAGACAAAGTGCGAGAGAAACTGATTAAATATTTTCTTTCCACAATTGGATGTATTTAAGTAACAAAAAAATAGTGGAAGCAGTAATACAATGTTGACTTCAATCGGTAGTAATGCCCACAGACCTGTGTGTAATTTGAGTGGAAAAATTGGGAAGGATAGGTTTTTTTAAAATCATTTCAGTTCATTGCTAAGAAATGCCAGGAAGGAATCAAAAATATATGGTTCAGCAATTAATTTATTTTTACTGTGGATTTTATGGCCAGGTAATTCATCAATTAATTTATTTGTTACCATGGATGTTATGGGTAGTAGGCATGAAAAATGGTGCTCGTTTGTGAAGTGCTTATGTTTTTTTTTTCACAAATTCATTTTTTAAGTCACCAACGGGGAATTGATCAAATTCTCTGAAATCTCTTTCTAACAGAGGCCTACTGAACAGGCCTCTGTGAGAGAAGCCTAGCTATTTACAGAACTAATGAAGGGATCTTGAACATTTCCTCATGGTATAACAGTTCGCCGCTTCAGAATAACCTGTGGTAGTAGACTTCTAGACTATGCTCGTCGTTGGGTAGGGGCTGTCTCTATCTGTTGCCAAATTGCACAGTGCTCTGCACACAGTAAGCGCTCAATCCATTGAGTGTCCACTTGGCACAGTGCACTGTGCTAAGCGATTGATATGCACAAAAGTTTTGTTAATATGTTATGTTTTGTTGTCTGTCTCCCCATTCTAGACCGTGAGCCCACTGTTGGGTAGGGACCGTCTCTAGATGTTGCCAGCTTGTACTTCCCAAGCGCTTAGTACAGTGCTCTGCACACAGTAAGCGCTCAATAAATACGCTTGAATGAATGAATGAATGAATGAATGAAAAGAAAGAAGTGATTACGGTGATAATGATAATTGTGGTATTTGTTAAGTGCTTTCTATGTGCCAGGCACTGTGCTAAGCGCTGGGGTGGATACAGGCAGATAGGGTTGGACACAGCCCCTGTCCCCTGTGGAGCCCACCGTCTTAATCCCCATTTAAAGATGAGGTAACCGAGGCCCAGAGAAGTGAAGTGACTGGCCCAAGGCCACACAGCAGACGAGTGGCGGAGCCGGAATTAGAACCCATGACCTTCTGACTCTTGGGCCCGGGCTCTCTCCACTGTGCCATGCTGCTTCCCATGTTCACGATGATATTTGTTTAGTGCTTACTATGTGCCAGGCACTGTTCTAAGCGCTGGGTAGATACAACTAATCAGGTTGGACACAGCCCCCGTCCCACATGGGGCTCACAGTCTCAGTCAATCAATCAATCAATCGTATTTATTGAGCGCTTACTGTGTGCAGAGCACTGTACTAAGCGCTTGGGAAGTCCAAGTTGGCAACATATAGAGACAGTCCCTACCCAACAGCGGGCTCACAGTCTAGAAGTCCCCATTTTACAGATGAGGGAACTTCTGAGGCCCAGAGAAGTAAAGTGCCTTGCCCAAGGTCACACAGCAGACGAGTGGTGGAGCCGGGATTGGAATCCAGATCTTTCTAACTCCCAGGCCCGAGCTCTATCCGTTAGGCCACGCTTCTTCCCAACGGGCTTCTACAACTGTTCTATAACAATTCTAGACTGTGAGCCCGCTGTTGGGTAGGGACCGTCTCTATACGTTGCCAACTTGGACTTCCCAAGCGCTTAGTACAGTGCTCTGCACACAGTAAGCGCTCAATAAATACGATTGAATGAATGAATGAACTTCCCCCAAGGAGCTTACAGTCGAGAGACTGTGAGCTCGTTGTGTGCAGGGACTGTGTCTGATTATTGTTGTGAATTGTTGGTCCAATTCTCCGCTCATAAGCCTTCTTCTATAAAACGGGGGTCGAAACTGTGAGCCCCAAGTGGGGCAGGGCGGACGGAGTGATATTTGTTAAGTGCTTATTACTGTGGCATATAGGAAGCGCTTAATAAATACCACAATTATTATTATTATTGATAGTGTCTTCCTAAGCCATAAAGGTTCTAGGATGGTCAATATGTTACTTGAGCATCTATCAGCCGGAGGAGTAGTGGGAAGCACTGTGGGAAGCCGGGTGGCCTAATGGATAGAGCGCGGGCCTGGGAATCGGGAGGACCTGGGTTCGAATCCTGCCTCCGCCACTTACCTGCCACGTGACCGCGAACAAGTCGCTTCACTTCTCTGTGCCTCAGTTACCTCGTCTGTGACGATGAGGATTGAAACTGTGAGCCCTATATGGGACAGGGACTGTGTCGACCCCAGTTACCTCGTATCCACCCCAGTGCTTAGTACAGCTCCCAGCACATAGTAAGCACTTAATAAATATCACTATTATTATCATTATCACTATTATTATAGTGATTCTCTGCATTTGTGAGCACTTAGTACAGTGCTCTGCACACAGTAAGCGCTCAATAAATAAGATTGATTGAGAGAAATGTGTGAGAAATCACACATTGTGATTTGAGAGAGCTCTCTGAGTCACACATTGTGAATGTGTGAGAAATCACAGCATTTTCACTATTATTAGCATTATTGTTGTGATTAACAAATATCACTATTATTAGCATTATTGTGAAAAGAAAATTTCTCCTTTTTTCCAGATATCCTTGAAGTAAACTTGGGCTCGTTTCTATCTTCAATGTGCTAAAAATAAAAGCCGGGTAAACCATCTTTGAGTCTTGAATTAAAATGTCTGTTCCTCTTCTGAATGAGCATAATAATTGTGTAATCACTTAAAATATCAGATTTGTCAAAATGTTGACTCCCTGGAAAATCTGGGGGTTTGGAGAAACACGGCTTTTTTGATAGCTTTTTCTGCTTTCTCGCATTTCTCAAAATAAAAGAACTCAAGTGCCTTTGAAAATGCTCATGTTTCCAGTAATTAGGGATTCCATGCTGACAATGGAACCGTAAACAAATGTATTAATGCACTGTAATGGACCGTTAACTACTTAGTATTATCGGCCTGCGATTAGGAAATTGTGAATGGGGTTGATTCCATTCCTGGAGTAGAAAGGGAGTCTGAGTAGCCAAATAGACCTATCCCGTGCTCACAGATTTTTTTATTTTATTTTATTTTTTTAACGGTGTTCTTTAAACACTTACCATGTGCCAGGCACCTTTCTAAGTGCTGGGGTTGATTCAAGCAAATCAGGTTGGACACGGTCCCTGTCCCATGTGGGGCTCACAGTCTTCATCCCCATTTTACAGATGAGGTAACTGAGGCACAGAGAAGTGAAGTGACTTGCCCAAAGTCACACAACAGACAGGTGGTGGAGCTGGGATTAGAAGGAGCTCGTTGTGGGCAGCGAATGTGTTTGATGTTATATTGTACTCTCCCAAATGCTTAGTACAGTGCCTCGCACACAGTAAGTGCTCAATAAATACATTTATTAATAATAATAAAAATAATAAGGCAGGTCCTTCTGACTCCAGGCCCTACTCTATTCACTAGGCCTAAATGAAGAGCTTCTTATTGAATTTTCGGCTCCTGCCTTTTGAGTCTTGATTCACATTTTAGAGACAGTCCCTACCCAACAACGGGCTCACAGTCTAGAAGGGGGAGACAGGCAACAAACAATTCGAAACTTCTCCCCGATATTTTAGATGCTGATTCTGATAGCCACTCAGCCTCCTGAGATTTTGGTCCATGATTTTAATCTCACTGTGTCCAGACAATCTGCTCCAGAGAAACACGTGAAATAAAATTAGTCGAATGCAGACGGTGAGCCCTGTGTGAGACAGGGACTGTGTCCAGCCTGTACCCCAGCGCTTAGTACAGTTAGTGCTTGGCATATAGTCCGTGCTTAACAAATACCGCAAAAAAGTGCATAGCAGGACATCAAAGCATCTCTACTTGGATGTCTCCGCGACACCGTAAACGTCACGTGTCTTAAAATAATAATAATAATAATAATAATAATAATAATAATAATGGCATTTATTAAGCACTCACTATGTGCAAAGCACTGTTCTAAGCACTGGGGAGGTTACAAAGGCAATCAGGTTGTCCCACGTGGGGCTCACAGTCTTAATCCCCATTTTAAACTGAGGCCCAGAGAAGTGAAGTGACTTGCCCAAAGTCACACAGCTGACAACTGGCGGAGCCGGGATTTGAACCCATGACCTCTGACTCCAAAGCCCGGGCTCTTTCCATGGAGCCACGCTGCTTCACTTGCCTCATGAGTGACCTTGGGTAAGTCACTTCACTTCTCCGTGCCTCGGTTGCCTCATCTGTAAAATGAGGATTAAGACTGTGATCCCCATGTGGGATGGGGACTGTGTCCAAACTGATTAACTTGTATCTATCCCAGCGCTTAGTAGAGTGCCTGGCACATAGTAAGTGCTTAATAAATACCATTCAAAAAACCAACCAAACCTCTGCTGAATTGTTTTCTCGTAAGTGCATAATAGTCAATCAGTCCATCAGTCGTATTTATTGAGCGCTTACTGTGTGCAGAGCACTGTACTAAGCGCTTGGGAAGTACAAGTTGGCAACATACAGCGCTTACAGCGCTTTGCACACATCATCATCATCATCATCATCAATCGTATTTATTGAGCGCTTACTATGTGCAGAGCACTGTACTAAGCGCTTGGGAAGTACAAATTGGCAACATATAGAGACAGTCCCTACCCAACAGTGGGCTCACAGTCTAAAAGGGGGAGACAGAGACCAAACATACTAACAAAATGAAATAAATAGAATAGATATGTACAAATAAATTAAATAAATAAATAAATAGTACAGTACGCGCTCAATAAATGCCAGTGATGGTTGCATTGATCGATTCTTATTTCCTGAGCGCTTACTGCATGCAGAGCACTGTTCAAAGCGCTTGGGAGAGAATATAAAATATATAATATATATATATATATATTATAAATATATAATATATTTCCCCCTACCTTCTGGAGCAAATGATTAAGCTTCCCACACTGACCGCAGACTTGAGTCACAAAGAAAGTTCGCCGTGGTTTCCATCTTCAAAAAGTTGCTCCTGACTTTTGAACCTTCCTGCACCTTCCCCTGAAACCATCTGAACGTGTTGGAATAAAATATCTAATCACCCTCCGTGCAGGCCCCCTTAATGTTCTCGGCAGGGCTCCCGAAAGATTTATGTCGCGCCGTGAAATTCCGCCCACAGTAAATTTAGACTTTTTATGAAACATGCCTTTGGTTAATAGTTGCAAATGATTATCCGGTTCAGCGGCTAGGAAGCCCTTAAAAGGTTAACATTTCTTTGCAGTCAGTTTGAAAAGTTCAAAGACAGATCGTCTCAAAACCTGCCATTCACCAAAACTTTAAAATATCGAGCAGTTGTGATTCTCAGCTTGTCCTGAAGACACCTCACAAGAAGCAGTTGGAAAGGAGACCAAAAATGGCTAAAAGCGTAATGTCATCCTTAAAAACCGTTGAGTTTTCGTCATCATCATCATCAATCGTATTTATTGAGCACTTACTGTGTGCAGAGCACTGGACTAAGCGCTTGGGAAGTACAAGTTGGCAACATATAGAGACAGTCCCTACCCAACAGTGGGCTCACAGTCTAAAAGGGGGAGACAGGGAACAAGACCAAACATAGTAACAAAATAAAATAAATAGAATAGATAGGTACAAGTAAAATAAATAAATAGAGTCGCATGCGGTGCTCGTTTCTAATCGTATTTCAGGATAATCTAATGCCCTTAAACATGCCCCAACAATTCATTCTGATTCTTCTAGACTGTGAGCCCACTGTTGGGTAGGGACCGTCTCTATATGTTGCCAACTTGTACTTCCCAAGCGCTTAGTACAGTGCTGTGCACATAGTAAGCGCTCAATAAATACGATTGATGATGATGATGATGATGCCCCAACAATTCATTCTGATTCTTCTAGACTGTGAGCCCACTGTTGGGTAGGGACCGTCTCTATATGTTGCCTACTTGTACTTCCCAAGCGCTTAGTACAGTGCTCTGCCCACAGTAAGCGCTCAGTAAATACGATTGAATGAATGAATGAATGAGTTCTGATTGTCCCAGAGCAGTCAAAATTTTCAAAATTGGGCATTCCGACCATGGCTTTTTCTGATGTCCCTAATTCTTCTGAAGCAAGTGCTTCTGCGTAACCAGTCAATAACCATTTGTATTTATTGAGCACTCGCCATGTACAGAGCACTGTACTGAGCACTTGGGAGAGTACAGTAGAACAATAAACAGACACATTCCCTGATGCCAAAGATCATGTCTACTTTATTAGATGCGCCCAAGCACTTGGGAGTTCAAGCACTTAGTGCAGAATGTGCGTCCGCTGTTGGGTAGGGACCGTCTCTATATGTTGCCAACTTGTACTTCCGAAGCGCTTAGTACAGTGCTCTGCACACAGTAAGCGCTCAATAAATACGATTGAATGAATTCTGATTGTCCCAGAGCAATCAAAATTTTCAAAATTGGGCATTCCGCCCATGGCTTTTTCTGATGTCCCTAATTCTTCAGAAGCAAGTGCTTCTGCGTAACCAGTCAGTAACCATTTGTATTTATTGAGCACTCGCCATGTACAGAGCACTGTACTGAGCACTTGGGAGAGTACAATAGAACAATAAACAGACACATTCCCTGATGCCAAAGATCATGTCTACTTTATTAGATGCGCCCAAGCACTTGGGAGTTCAAGCACTTAGTGCAGACTGTGAGCCCGCTGTTGGGTAGGGACCGTCTCTATATGTTGCCAACTTGTACTTCCGAAGCGCTTAGTACAGTGCTCTGCACACAGTAAGCGCTCAATAAATACGATTGAATGAATTCTGATTGTCCCAGAGCAATCAAAATTTTCAAAATTGGGCATTCCGCCCATGGCTTTTTCTGATGTCCCTAATTCTTCTGAAGCAAGTGCTTCTGCGTAACCAGTCAATAACCATTTGTGTTTATTGAGCACTCGCTATGTACAGAGCACTGTACTGAGCACTTGGGAGAGTACAATAGAACAATAAACAGACACATTCCCTGATGCCAAAGATCATGTCTACTTTATTAGTTGCGCCCAAGCACTTGGGAGTTCAAGCACTTAGTGCAGACTGTGAGTCCGCTGTTGGGTAGGGACCGTCTCTATATGTTGCCAACTTGTACTTCCGAAGCGCTTAGTACAGTGCTCTGCACACAGTAAGCGCTCAATAAATACGATTGAATGAATTCTGATTGTCCCAGAGCAATCAAAATTTTCAAAATTGGGCATTCCGCCCATGGCTTTTTCTGATGTCCCTAATTCTTCTGAAGCAAGTGCTTCTGCGTAACCAGTCAATAACCATTTGTGTTTATTGAGCACTCGCTATGTACAGAGCACTGTACTGAGCACTTGGGAGAGTACAGTAGAACAATAAACAGACACATTCCCTGATGCCAAAGATCATGTCTACTTTATTAGATGCGCCCAAGCACTTGGGAGTTCAAGCACTTAGTGCAGACTGTGAGTCCGCTGTTGGGTAGGGACCGTCTCTATATGTTGCCAACTTGTACTTCCGAAGCGCTTAGTACAGTGCTCTGCACACAGTAAGCGCTCAATAAATACGATTGAATGAATTCTGATTGTCCCAGAGCAATCAAAATTTTCAAAATTGGGCATTCCGCCCATGGCTTTTTCTGATGTCCCTGATTCTTCAGAAGCAAGTGCTTCTGCGTAACCAGTCAATAACCATTTGTGTTTATTGAGCACTCGCTATGTACAGAGCACTGTACTGAGCACTTGGGAGAGTACAGTAGAACAATAAACAGACACATTCCCTGATGCCAAAGATCATGTCTACTTTATTAGATGCGCCCAAGCACTTGGGAGTTCAAGCACTTAGTGCAGACTGTGAGTCCGCTGTTGGGTAGGGACCGTCTCTATATGTTGCCAACTTGTACTTCCGAAGCGCTTAGTACAGTGCTCTGCACACAGTAAGCGCTCAATAAATACGATTGAATGAATTCTGATTGTCCCAGAGCAATCAAAATTTTCAAAATTGGGCATTCCGCCCATGGCTTTTTCTGATGTCCCTGATTCTTCTGAAGCAAGTGCTTCTGCGTAACCAGTCAATAACCATTTGTATTTATTGAGCACTCGCCATGTACAGAGCACTGTACTGAGCACTTGGGAGAGTACAATAGAACAATAAACAGACACATTCCCTGATGCCAAAGATCATGTCTACTTTATTAGATGCGCCCAAGCACTTGGGAGTTCAAGCACTTAGTGCAGACTGTGAGTCCGCTGTTGGGTAGGGACCGTCTCTATATGTTGCCAACTTGTACTTCCGAAGCACTTAGTACAGTGCTCTGCACACAGTAAGCGCTCAATAAATACGATTGAATGAATTCTGATTGTCCCAGAGCAATCAAAATTTTCAAAATTGGGCATTCCGCCCATGGCTTTTTCTGATGTCCCTGATTCTTCAGAAGCAAGTGCTTCTGCGTAACCAGTCAATAACCATTTGTGTTTATTGAGCACTCGCTATGTACAGAGCACTGTACTGAGCACTTGGGAGAGTACAGTAGAACAATAAACAGACACATTCCCTGATGCCAAGGATCACGTCTGCTTTATTAGACGCTCCCAAGCACTTGGGAGTTCAAGCACTTAGTGCAGTGCTCTGCACACAGTAAGCACTCAATAAATACGATTGAACGAATGAATGAACATGGAACAGTGCTCCTCACACAGTAAGAGTTAATGAGAGAAGAGAAGCAGCGTGGCACAGTGGATAGAGCCCGGGCTAGGGAATCAGTAGGTCGTGGGTTCTTATCCCGGCTCCGTCGCTTGTCTGCTGTGAGACCTTGGGCAAGTCACTTAACTTCTCTGAGCCTCAGTTACCTCATCTGTAAAATGGGGATTACGACTGTGAGCCCCACATGGGACAACCTGATCACCTTGTATCCCGCCCCCCCAGTGCCTAGAACAGTGCTTTGCACATAGTAAGCGCTTAACAAATGCCATCATTAATTAATTAATTAATTAATTAAGTCACTTTACTACTCGCTTTACTACTACTACTTAGAGAAGCGGTGTGGCTCAATGGAAAGAGCATGGGCTTGAGAGTCAGAGGTCATGGGTTCAAATCCCGGCTCCACCAATTGTCAGCTGTGTGACTTTGGGCATGCCACTTAACTTCTCCGTGCCTCAGTTACCTCATCTGTAAAATGGGGATTAATCAATCAATCAATGAATCGTATTTATTGAGCGCTTACTGTGTGCAGAGCACTGTACTAAGCGCTTGGGAAGTACAAGTTGGCAACATATAGAGACGGTCCCTGTGAGCTCCATGTGGGACAACCTGATCACCCTGTATCCTCCCCAGCGCTTAGAACAGTGCTTTGCACATAGTAAGCACTTAATAAATGCCATCATTATTATTATTGTTATTAGTCTGTGCCTCAGTGACCTCATCTGTAAAATGGGGATCGAGACCGGGAGCCCCGCGCGGGACAGGGACTGTGTCCAACCCGATTTGCTTGTATTAGTCGCTTAGTACAGTGACTAGTACAAAGTAAGCGCTTAGCAAATACCATGATTATTCTTCTTCTTCAATGAATATCATTTATTGATTGATAGGGCAGAAGGAAGTGTCCCTTGAACTCTGACCCGAAACATTTCCAGGCTACTAAGCCCTGTCCATCGCCCTCCCCCTTCCCCTCTCCCTTTCTTCCATGCTCTCCGGAAAAGCCGGGACATTCCTGACCTCAGCTCCCTCTGACCCGCTCTCACAGCCAGGACCACTGGAAACTCATCTGTAGACTGGAAGCTCGCTGTGGGCAGGGAACGTGTCTACCAACTCTTTTGTATTGGATTCGCCCATGCGGTGCTCGCTTCTAATCGTATTTCAGGATAATCTAATGCCCTTAAACGTGCCCCAGCAATTCATTCTGATTCTTTTAGACTGTGAGCCCACTGTTGGGTGGGGACTGTCTCTATATGTTGCCAACTTGTACTTCCCAAGCGCTTAATACAGTGCTCCGCACACAGTAGGCTCTCAATAAATACGATTGATGATGATGATGATGATTCGCCCAAGTGCTTACTACAGTGCTCTGGAGGCCTTTCCAGACTGAGCCCCCTCTTTCCTCTCCCCCTCTTCCCCCTCCCCATCCCCCCGCCTTACCTCCTTCCCCTCCCCACAGCACCTGTATAGATGTATATACGTCTGTACATATATTTATTACTCCATTTATTTTATCTGTACATATTTATTCTATTTATTTTATTTTGTTAATATGTTTTGTTTTGTTGTCTGTCTCCCCCTTCTAGACTGTGAGCCCGCTGTTGGGTAGGGACCGTCTCTATATGTCCAACTTGTACTTCCCAAGTGCTTAGTACAGTGCTCTGCCCTCAGTAAGCGCTCAATAAATACGATTGAATGAATGAATGAATAAATGCGATTGAATGAATGAATGAATGCTCTGCACCAAGTAAACGCTCAACAAACACGATGGATTGAGAAGCAGCATGCTGTAGTGGATAGAGCACGGGCCTGGGAATCAGAAGGTCATGGGTTCTAATCCTGATTCTGCCTCTTGTCCGCCGTGTGGCCTTGGGCAAGTCCCTTCACTTCTCTGGACCTCAGTTACCTCAGCTGTGAAATGGGGATTGTGACAGTGAGTCCACGCATGACAGGGACTGTTTCCAGTCCGATTTGCTTGTATCCACCCCAGCACTCAGTACAGTGCTTAGCACATAGTAAGTACCTAACAAATGCCATTATTACTACCATTATTATTATTAACATGTCTACCAACTCTATTGTACTGTCAGCTCATTGTGGGAAGGGAATGTGTCTGATATATTGCAATATTGTATTCTCCCAAGCTCTCAGTGCAGTGCTTTCCACACAGTAAGCGCTCAGTAAATATCTTCGATTGACTGTATGCTCCCAAGCGCGTAGTACAGTGTTCTGCACACAGTAAGCACTCTGTACATACCATTAATTGATTGATTGATTGTCTGCCTTACTGACCAGTACAGGTTGTTGTCTCCCTTTTTATTTTTATTGTCTCCCTGCCGGGAAAGACACTTCCCCTCACAAACCAGCGAGGAAGGTGGTGAATGCTCACAACCCAAATCCAATTAAAGGCTCCATCTGATCTCCCGATTCCATTAAGTCGTTTTTCTCGCCACGGAACAGGAATGAAATATGGTTTGAGAAATAGTTGCTCGGTTATCTGGGCATAAGCCGCTATCTTGCAGCCGCTCGACGCGGTGAGGCTAGCGTGGATTTGGAGTTATTCTCCGTCCAGGATAAATTCGGTCGGTAGGTGTCCAGAGTTTTCCCTTCAGGGTGTGAAGTTTCCCTTCTCATATTCCCGTTATTTTTGTATGGCCCTGTTACTCTCTCCCTTACATACCTAACTTCCCCTCTGAATAGCCTCTTCTCCTCTGTGACTTTATCCAGCCCCTCTCCAGATGCCTAATAATTCAGTCCCACACAGCTTCCTAAGATTACAAATCCAGTCAATCAAGCATGTTGATTGAGTGCCTGCTGGGGAGTGAGCGGTATATTAAGTGCTGGGGAGAGTAAAAACGAATTAGTAGACACAATCGCTGCCCTCAAGAAGCTTCCAGTCTACTATTTTGCTTGAGAACAGAGTTATAGACATGATCCCTGCCCTCAAGGAGTGTGCATTCTACTGTACGCAGAGCACTGGACAATGCCCCCCTTTTCCTCTGCTCCTCCTCTCCTCCCCCTCACCCCACTCCCTCTGCTCTACCCCCTCTCCGCCCCGTAGCACTTGTTTATATAGGGACTGTCTCTATATGTTGCCAATTTGTACTTCCCAAGCGCTTAGTACAGTGCTCTGCACACAGTAAGTGCTCAATAAATACGATTATTTTGTTAGTATGTTTGGTTTTGTTCTCTGTCTCCCCCTTTTAGACTGTGAGCCCACTGTTGGGTAGGGACTGTCTCTATATGTTGCCAATTTGTACTTCCCAAGCGCTTCGTACAGTGCTCTGCACATAGTAAGCGCTCAATAAATACGATTGATGATGATGATTGATGATGATGATGATATTTATTACTCTATTTATTTTATTAATAATGTGTATATATCTATAATTCTATTCATTGATATTGATGCCATGGATGCCTGTCTACTGGTTTTGTTTTGATGATGATGATGATGGCATTAATTAAGCGCTCACTATGTGCAAAGCACTGTTCTAAGCTCTGGGGAAGTTACAAGGTGATCAGGTTGTCCCACGGGGGGCTCACAGTCTTCACCCCCATTCTACAGATGAGGTAACTGAGGCCCAGAGAAGTGAAGTGACTGGCCCAAAGTCACACAGCTGACAAGTGGTGGAGCCGGGATTTGAACCCATGACCTCTGACTCCAAAGCCCGGGCTCTTTCCACTGAGCCACGCTGCGTCTCTGTTTTGTTGTCTGTCTACCGCCTTCTAGACTGTGAGCCTGTTGTTGGGTAGGGATTGTCTCTGTTGCCGAATTGTACTTTCCAAGCACTTAGTACAGTGCTCTGCACACAGGAAGCGCTCGATAAATACGACTGAATGAATGAGAGTACAATTCAAGAGAATTCGTAGACGTAACCCCACCCCACGAGGAGCTTACAATTTAGCGGGAGGAGACAGACCCTAAAAAAGAGTGTGAGCCCCATGTGGGACAGGGACTGTGTCCAATTCTATTTGCTCGGATCCACCCCAGTGCTTAGTACAGTGCCTGGTATACAGTATGTGCTTAGCAAACACCACAGTTACCTGGAACATAGTAAGCGCTTAACAAATACTATTTGTTATTATAGGAAGAAGAAGCCAAATGAATAAAAAATTAATTCCATTTCTGTCATCACTATTTCCTTAGAGTGTAACCTCGTCCTTTAGACTGAAAAAGCTCAATGTGGGCAGGGAAAGTGTCTACCAACTCTGTTATAATAAAAATAATGATAATGGCATTTATTAAGCGCTTACTACGTGCAAAGCACTGTTCTAAGCGCTGGGGAGGTTACAAGGTGATCAGGTTGTCCCACGTGGGGCTCACAGTCCCCATTTTATAGATGAGGTAGCTGAGACACAGAGAAGTTAAGTGACTTGCCCAAAGTCACACAGCTGACAAGTGGCAGAGCCGGTATTTGAACCCATGACCTCTGACTTCAAAGCCCGGGCTCTTCCCACTGAGCCACGCTGCTTCCCCAGCGCTTAGTGCAGTGAGCACAGTATGCGCTCAATACATTTGATCGATCGTTCGATCCTTCTCCGTGTGAAGTGTTTCCTCGTGTTCGTTATGAATCTACATTTTCAAGTGTCAGTGAGTCCCCCTGTTCTGGTGTAGTGGACCTCAGTTTCCTCATCTGGAAAATGGGAATAAGAAAAACTGTGTGCCCCATGAGGGACTGTGTCTGATCTCACAGTCGTTCATCTATCCCAGCAATTAGTACATAATAAGTGCTCACTAGTAATAATGCTATTATTATTATCACACAATGAGTTCATTCAGAACAAAAAAGTTATGAGAGAATGCGTATGCTGAATAAATGAGCATTACGTGTACTGCACATCGCTGTCTTCCAGTACTCTATTTTGAGCTCAAATTAAACTCTGCAATGTGCAAGATCATAAATCGTTGTAAATAAAAATCTCAGTGAAGTCTGTGTTATTAGTTTGTTATAGATTCGAGGTAGATTAGAAAAGATGAGGGAATATTCCGTTTTTAAAAATCCATGTTTGTGGCAAATGGTACAAGCGATCAAGGTCTGGGCACTATCTTCCTTGTCCTTAATTTATTGAGATATGAAGAATTTTCAAGTAATCCTCTGCACAGCAATATCGGTTTTTGACCTTTCACTTCCTGTGGACTCAGCAGAAGGCGGCTGATAAATAGCGTACCTTAATCCACTCCAGATCAGCCTTTCATTCCTTTATCCTAAACACGATCATTTCTAATGCAGCCACTTTTAACTCGAAATAATTGAGGGTTATTTGGGAGATTCCCTGACTACTTGGATCAATTAACGGTGTCGATTGAGTGCTTACTCTGCGCAGAGCACTGTGCACGTGGGAAAGGAATCGATCAATTATATTTATTAAGCGCTTACTGTGTGCAGAGCACCGCACTGTGAACTTGAGGGAGTATAATATAACGGAAATGGTCCCTGCCCACAGGAGCGTTTTTATTTATGGTATTTGTTAAGCTTTTACTTTGCGCCAAGCACTGTACTGAGCGCTGGGGTAGATACAAGGTAGTCAGGTTGGGCACAGTCCGTGTCTCACATGGGGCTCCTGGTCTTCATCCCCGTTTTACAGATGAGGCAACTGAGGCACAGAGAAGTTAAGTAATAATGATAATAATAATAATAATAATAATAATAATAATAATAA
This sequence comes from Tachyglossus aculeatus, assembly GCF_015852505.1. Lineage (NCBI taxonomy): Eukaryota > Metazoa > Chordata > Mammalia > Monotremata > Tachyglossidae > Tachyglossus > Tachyglossus aculeatus. The sequence goes on from NC_052067.1 coordinate 4,795,166, forward strand.
TGGCATTTGTTAAGCGCTTACTATGTGCAGAGCACTGTTCTGTTCTGTTAAGTGACTTGCCCAAGGTCACACAGCAGACAAGTGGCAGAGCCGGGATCAGAACCCAGGTCCTTTTGACTCCCATGCCTGTGTTCTCTCCACTAGTTATAGTGTATTCTCCCAAGGCTTGGATTTTTCCAACTTTTCCATTTCCACACGAAAGTAGAATTACAAAGAAGAGATAAAGTAAATTCAAACATGAGCCGTGAGGCCTTGAGGAAACTGTTTGTTTTTGTTGGTTTCAGTGGGTTTTTTTAACCTATGCACCTCGTTCATATTTATGAGAGCGACGCGAACAAACAAAGGGCCAGAGAGTAGACCCGATGCAGAAAGTTTTAAGGAATTACGGTGATACGATGTGGCTCGATAATAATCAGGATACGAAGTGCTTCCACAGATTGCTAAGCACGGAGGTGGAGACAAGAGCATCAGAATAGATGAGGTTCCCTGTCCCACATCAGACGGAATCGAAGAGAAAGAGAAATAGCAGTGAAAGGTGTTGGAAGCCATGAAAGATTGTTCTGCTTTCTGAGAGGATCGGCTGCACTCTGCCATTCCCTCCAGACTGTAAGCTCCTTGTGGGCAGGGAACGTGTCTCCCGACTCTGTTCTGTCGTACCTTCCAAGCATTCCCAAGCGCTTAGTACAGTGCTCTGCACACAGTAAGAGCTCAATAAATACGACTGAATGAATTTAATACAGTGCTCTGCCCACAGCACTCAATAAGTAGGATTGATTGATTAAGCGCTTAGTACAGTGCTCTGCACATAGTAAGCGCTCAATAAATACGATTGATTGATTAGGGCAGTAGGAGAGGCTAGGAAAAGGAATAAGCAATCTGGTTTTTTTTCATGGTTCTTGTTAAGTGCTTCCTATAATAATAGTAATAACGATGATGATGATGTTTGTTAGGCGCTTACTATGCACCAAGTTCTGAGCACTGGAGGAGATACAAGGTAACCGGCATTCATTCATTCATTCAATCATCGTATTTATTGAGAGCTTACTGTGTGCAGAGCACTGTACTAAGCGCCTGGGAAGTACAAGTTGGCAACATATAGAGACGGTCCCTACCCAACAGTGGGCTCACAGTCTAGAAGGTTGGACACAGTCCCTGTCCCACATGAATCTCACAGTCTTAATCCCCATTTTACTATGCACCAAGTTCTGAGCACTGGAGGAGATACAAGGTAACCGGGTTCATTCATTCATTCAATCGTATTTATTGAGCGCTTACTGTGTGCAGAGCACTGTACTAAGCGCTTGGGAAGTCCAAGTTGGCAACATATAGAGACGGCCCCTACCCAACAGTGTGCTCACAGTCTAGAAGGTTGGACACAGTCCCTATCCCACGTGAATCTCACAGTCTTCATCCCCATTTTACAGATGAGGTAACAAAGGCCCAGAGAAATGAAGTGACCTGGCCAAAGTCGCACAGCAGACAAGTGGCAGCGCTGAGATTAAAACCCATGACCTTCTGGTTCCTAGGTCCATGCTCTGTCCACTGCGCCCTGCTGCTTCTCTGGGTTCTAGGCACTGTACTCAGCGCTGGGGAAGATACAAGCTAATCAGGTTGGACACACAGTCCCTGTCCCACATGAGGCTTGCAGTCTTAATCCCCATTTTGCAGATGAGGGAACTGAGGCCCAGCAAAGTGAACTGACTAGCCCAAGTTCACACAGCAGACAGCAATTGTCAGCTGTGTGACCTTGGGCAAGTCACGTAGCTTCGCTGGGCCTCAGTTCCCTCATCTGTAAAATGGAGATTAAGACTGTGAGCCCCACATGGGACAACCTGATCACCTTATATCCTCCTCAGCGCTTAGAACAGTGCTTTGCACATAGTAAGCGCTTAACAAATGCCATCATTATTATTATTTTTATTATTAAGCGGCGGAATCGAGATTAGAACCCAAGACCTTCTGAGCTTCAATTCATTCAATCGTATTTACTGAGCGCTTACTGTGCACAGAGCACTGTACTAAGCGCTTGGGAAGTACAAGTCGGCAACATATAGAGACGGTCCCTACCCAATAACAGGCTCACAGTCCATCCACTACACCGTGCTCCTTCTCATTAAGAGCCAACGTGCTCTCAGGCACACTTCTAGCCTTCCCAAACTGCTTCGACGCGATCTATTTTCCAGCTTCGTTTTTATTTTTCCTCGTAAAGTCTCACAGCTTTCGCCGACAGGCCTCTTCGGCCCCTCCGTATCTGTGCTACTTTAGTACTGAGTTATATTTCGGAGCTGAAATTCTGCCGAGTTGGGCACTGAAAGCCACGCCAGGTCTGTTTCTTGCCTTGAAGGGCTGGAGTTAAGGCGACACAGGGCATCAAAATTGTACCTTTCCCCCTAGCAGGGTCTTAGTCTGCTGAAAGGGAGAGAGAGACAGAGGAAAATAGTTGTGGAGCAGATTTTAAATCATGGAACGAGGGGGGACATTTTTAACTCTACATGACTCAGAGTTCTCCGACAAACATTTTACAGTATCAAACTTGTCTGAAGAATATCTGGGTGGAATTAAGACATGCACAGCCAATTTAAATCATCTCAGAACGCGCCCTGTCCATCTCAGTCCGAAAAGTCTCAGACTTTCTGGGCTCTCCCGGGACAGGAGCGACTCCATTCCCGTGGAGTCCTTCTCATTCCAACAAACAGTTGCTATTGAGCACCGGCAGATCACTGTACTGAGCATTTCAGAGAGTACAGTAAAGATAGCAGGTGTGATCCCCGTCTTGAAGAAGCATACAATATAGCAGGGGACAAAGAAACAAAATAATTTTCCCGAAAGGAGGGAAAGAGAGAATGGAAAGGTTGGAATGTGGATGTGCTTAAGTAGTAAAATATTTACGTCAATACATATTTTTATGGTATTTGTTAAGCGTTTAGTATGTGCCAGACACTGTACTAAGCACTGGGGTAGATACAAGCTGATCGGATTGGACACAGTCCACGTCCCAGATGGGGCTCACAATCGAGCCCCCCATGGGACAACCTGATCACCTTGTAACCTCCCCAGTGCTTAGACCAGTGCTTTGCACATTGTAAGCACTTAATAAATGCCATCATCATTAATCCCCATTTTCCAGATGAGGCAGCTGAAGCCCAGAGAAGTGAAGTGACTTGCCCAGGGTCACCCAGCAGATGACATCTCCTCCAGGAGGCATTCCCTGACTAAGCCCCCCACTAGCGTGGCCCAGTGGAAAGAGCCCGGGCTTTGGAATCAGAGGTCATGGGTTCAAATCCTGGCTCTGCCAATTGTAAGCTGTGTGGCTTTGGTCAAGTCACTTAACTTCTCTGTGCCTCAGTTCCCTCATCTGTAAGATGGGGATTAAGACTGTGAGCCCCTGGTGGGACAACCTGATTGCCTTGTAACTTCCCCAGCACTTAGAACAGTGCTTTGCACATAGTAAGCGCTTAATAAATGCCATTATTATTATCATTATTATTTCCTCTTCTCTCCCTCCCTTCTGCATCCCCCTGACTTGCTCCCTTTGTTCTTCCCTCCTCCCAGCCCCACAGAATTCATTCGATCGTATTTATTGAGCACTTACTGTGTGCAGAGCACTGTACTAAGCGCTTGGGAAGTCCAAGTTGGCAACATCTAGAGATGGTCCGTACCCAACAGTGGGCTCACAGTTTAGAAGGGGGAGACAGACAACAAAACAAAACATATTAATAAAATAAATAGCATAAATATGTACAAGTAAAATAAATAAAACACTCATGTCCATATCTGTCTATTAATATCTGTCTCCCCTGACTAGACTATAAGCTCATCATGTGAGCCCACTGTTGGGTAGGACTGTCTCTATATGTTGCCAATTTGTACTTCCCAAGCGCTTAGTACAGTGCTCTGCACACAGTAAGCGCTCAATAAATACGATTGATGATGATGATGATCATGGGCAGGCAATGTATCTGTTTATTGTTGTATTGTACTTTCCCAAGCGCTTAGAGCAGTGCTCTACACACAGTAAGCGCTCAGTAAATGCGATTGAATGACAGGGGCGGAGCCGGGATTAGAACCCAGTGCCTTCCGACTCCCAGCTACGCGCTCTATCCGCTTGACCACGCTGCGTTGAGGCCGTGTGAAAAGATTTAGGTGGTAGGGGATTGCAATTTGTGGGGATGAAAAAGTAACCAGGGAGAAAGCACGGGGAAGATCCATCCGTCCTTAAGACGGAGAGAACAGGGAGGTTGTACTGGTCTTTTTTGTTTGTTTCTTTGCTTAATGGTATTTGTTAAGACCTTACTATGTGTCAAACATCAATCAATCAATCAATCGTATTTATTGAGCGCTTACTGTGTGCAGAGCACTGTACTAAGCGCTTGGGAAGTCCAAGTTGGCAACATATAGAGACTGTCCCTACCCAATTGGGCAAATTGTATTTGCCCAAGTGCTTAGTACAGTGATGATGATGATGATGATGGCATTTATTAAGCGCTTACTATGTGCAATGCACTGTTCTAAGCGCTGGGGAGGTTACAAGGTGAACAGGTATTCCCACAGTGGGCTCACAGTCTAGGTGCTGGGTAGGTACATCTGAATTAGGTTGGACACAGTCCTCTTCCTTCAAGGGGCTCCCAGTCTTAAGTAGGAGGCAGAACAGGACAACTGAGGCCTGAAGAAGTGAAGTGATCTGCCCAGTGTCACACAGCAGATGAATGGCACAGAGAAGCAGCGTGGCTCAGTGGAAAGAGCCCAGGCTTTGGAGTCAGAGGTCACGGGTTCAAATCCCGGCTCCTCCACCTGTCAGCTGTGTGACTTTGGGCAAGTCACTTCACTTCTCTGTGCCTCACTTTCCTCATCTCTAAAATGGAGATTAAGACTGTGAGCCCCCCGTGGGACAACCTGATCACCTTTTAACCTCCCCAGCACTTAGAACAGTGCTTTGCACGTAGTAAGCGCTTAATAAATGCCATCATTATTATTATTATTCCCTGGGCCTCAGTTACCTCATCTGTAAAGTGGGGATGAAGACTGTGAGCCCCCCGTGGGAATACCTGATCACCTTGTAACCTCCCCAGCGCTTAGAATGGTGCATTGCACATAGTAAGCGCTTAATAAATGCCATCATCATCATCATCATCACTGTACTAAGCACTTGGGCAAATACAGTCCAACAGAATTAGCAGACGTGTAATAATGGGTGGTGTCTCAGTGATTTCCTGAATCCCAGAGCTGTTAGGTAGATTTGATCAAAAGAGGCATCGACCAAGCGATCCATCAGTGGTATTTAGTGAATGCTTACTGTGTGCAGCTCATACTTGAGATAGTACAACAATACAGCGGAGTTGGTGGACACGGTTTCTTCCCGCAAAGAGCTTTCAGGCTAAAGGGGATGACATACGATAAAATAAATTACAGGTATATACGGAATTGCTGTGGGGTTGAGAGTGGGGGTGAATAAAGGATGCAAATAATAATGATAATGATGGCATTTATTAAGCGCTTACTATGTGCAAAGCACCGTTCTAAGCGTTGGGGAGGTTACAAGGTCATCAAGTTGTCCCACGGGGGGCTCACAGTCTTCATCCCCATTTTACAGATGAGGGAACTGAGGCCCAGAGAAGTGAAGTGACTTGACCAAAGTCACACAGCTGACAACTGGCGCAGCCGGGATTTGAACCCATGACCTCTGACTCCAAAGCCCGGTCTCTTTCGCTTCTCGTGCAAATCCAAATGTAAGGGTGATGCAGAAGGGAGTGAGAGAAGAGGAACCGGAGGGCTTAGTCGGAGAAGGCCTCTTGGAGGAGGTGGGCCTTCAATAAGGCTTTGAAGTGGGGGAGAGTCTTCGTCTGTCGGATGTGAAGAGGGAGGGTGTCCCAGCTTGTATATATTTATTCTATCATTTTATTTTGTTAATACGTTTTGTTTTGTTGTCTGTCTCCCCTTTCTAGACTGTGAGCCCACTGTTGGGTAGGGTCCGTCTCCGTGCGTTGCCGACTTGTGCTTCCCGAGCGCTTAGTACAGTGCTCTGCACACAGTAAGCGCTCACCAAATACGATTGAATGAATGAATGACCGCCTCTATGTAATGCCGATTTGTACTTCCCAAGCGCTTAGTACGGTGCTCTGCACACAGTAAGCGCTCAATAAATAGGATTGAATGAATGACTGAATGCGGGCGAAAGCTCGGCGTCAAGAGAGATGAGATGGAAGGACAACGAGTAGGTTGGAATTAGAGGAGCAAAGCGTGCCGTCTGGGTTGTGGTGGGAAAGCGTGAAAATAGGACAGTGAAAATAACAGTGTGGCCTAGACGATATATATGTATATATGTTTGTACATATTTATTACTCTATTTATTTATTTATTTATTTTACTTGTACATATCTATTCTATTTATTTTATTTTGTTAGTATGTTTGGTTTTGTTCTCTGTCTCCCCCTTTTAGACTGTGAGCCCACCGTTGGGTAGGGACTGTCTCTATATGTTGCCAATTTGTACTTCCCAAGCACTTAGTACAGTGCTCTGCACATAGTTAGCGCTCAATAAATACGATTGATGATGATGATGTCTCCCCCTTTTAGACTGTGAGCCCACCGTTGGGTAGGGACTGTCTCTGTATGTTGCCAATTTGTAATTCCCAAGCGCTTAGTACAGTGCTCTGCACATAGTAAGCGCTCAATAAATACGATTGATGATGATGATGATGATGAATACGGGCCTGGGAATCTGGGTCCTAATCCCGGCTCTGCCACTCGGTCTGCAGTGTGACCTTGAGCAAGGCACTTAGCTTCTCTGTGCCTCAATGACCGCATCGGTAAAATGGAATTCGTTACCAGTAATTCGTTACCAGTTCTCCCTCCCTCTTGGATTGTGAAGCCCAAGCGGGACGTGGACTGTATCCGATCTTGAGCGTACCGCATCTCTGACCGGGCCTGACACACAGTAAGGGCTTAACAGATACCGCAATTATTATTATTAAAGTACGAGCATATGGTATACCGGAAACCACTTTAGAAACAACTGTGTCAGATTCAAAAGAAAAGATGGAATATGACAGCAGTGAGGAAATGAAACAGACTCTGTGTGATGGAAGTAGAAAACATTTTGCTCTCATTAGTATTTTTTTTATTATTTCCCCCCCGCCTCAACCACAGAAATGAATCCATCTGCAATGCCGGGTTTTTTGTTTTTTCGGTATTTCAAAAGAAGGCAGTTTTAATTGGCCTTGATACAGCGTTGGAGGTAATCGGACCATCCGAAATAGGCTTTTATGGGAAGCTAAGCTGAACTTAATGAAACAGGCGTCCGCTTCATTTCCAGTGTCCCGAAGGTTTAAGAAATGAGTCGAATGTTGGAAAAGAAAGCCCAGCCTCAAATGGGAAGCGACTCCTTCCCTCCTCGCCACCGTGAGAAGTCATTGTTAGGAACTTCGGCTTCCGATTCATTACGACAGTCAGGTTTTCAGAGCCTGTTGCAAGAGATAAAAACCCGCTGCAAATGAAGACAGCATCCATTTTACTTTCACCTCGGGCCACCGAGAATTGATTGGGGTAATAAAATGACAGCACCTTGTAATATACTGACGGCTCTTTAATTTGAAAACCAGTTCTAGCCTGATTCAAAGCTTGTTTAAAACTAATTTATGGCTGGCATAATTTCCAACTGGACCAGAGTAAAGGATGATGTATGAAAACCGATACAGAGTTAACATAATATATTCAGATCTGTCATGTTGAAGTCAACGGGTATAAAAAGGAAAAAAAGCGGGGTGGGAGGGGAGCAGAAGTGGCAGAAAAATAATTGGTAAAGCTTTGTGGGGAGGTGAATACGATGGCTTTGAAACTGCAGTTTAAATTTCCAATCGTCGGGTGCCCGGGCTCATTCTGTGGGTTCTTGGGAGGCGTGAACAATTTCCATGTTGTGTGTGGTGTTTGTGTGTGTATGTGTGTGTGTGTTTTAAATGTGTTTGGGAGAAGCAGGTCTTTGTTGGATGTGAAGGCATATCTGAGGCGGGTTGGAATCGGGCGGGGGATTGGGGTAGGTTTTGGGCGGAATAGCTGTTGGGATTTGGACACCGTGTCTGTCCTGCGTGGGCTCACAGTCTTCATTCCCATTTTACATTCATTCATTCAGTCGTATTTATTGAGCGCTTTCTGTGTGCAGAGCACTGTACTAAGCGCTTGGGAGAGGACAATAATAATAATAATAATGGCATTTGTTAAGCGCTTCCTATGTGCAAAGCACTGTTCTAAGTGCTGGGGGGATACAAGGTGATGAGGTTGTCCCACGTGGGGCTCACAGTCTTCATCCCCATTTTACAGATGAGCTAACTGAGGCTCAGAGAAGTGAAGTGACTTGCCCAAAGCCACACAGCTGACAAGCAGCTGAGCCGGGATTAGAACCCATGACCTCTGACTCCCAAGCCTGGGCTCCTTCCACTGAGCCACACTGTAAACAGACACATTCCCTGCCCACAACAAGCTTACAGTCGAGAGGAACTTACAGTCCCTGAGCGCTTTACAGATGAGGGAAATGAGGGACACAGAAGTGTGAAGTGACTTTATACATATTTATTACTCTATTTTATTAATGATGTATATATGTATATATGTTTGTACATATTTATTACTCTATTTATTTTACTTCTACATATCTATTCTATTTTATTTTGTTAGTATGTTTGGTTTTGTCTCCCCCTTTTAGACTGTGAGCCCACTGTTGGGTAGGGACTGTCTCTATATGTTGCCAATTTGTACTTCCCAAGCGCTTAGTACAGTGCTCTGCACACAGTAAGCGCTCAATAAATACGATCGATGATGACGATTGATGATGATGTATAATTCTATTTATTCTGATGGTATTGACACCTGTCTACTGGTTTTGTTTTGTTGTCTGTCTCCCCCTTCTAGACTGTGAGCCCGTTGTTGGGTAGGGACCGTCTCTAGATGTTGCCCATTTGTACTTCCCAAGTGTTTAGTACAGTGCTCTGCACACAGTAAGCTCTCAGTAAATACGATTGAATGAATGAATGACTTGCCCAAGGCCACACAAGCAGACAAGTGGCAGGGATTAGGAGCCATTGTGGCCGCCGGATCCTTCTTTAATCTGGCGGCTTCTGGCCACGTAGCTTTCTGGGTGCAAAATAGACGACCCTTTCCCAATTCCCTCTCTCATGTGCATCGCCTGCGCATTTGGATTTGAGTAAGCGCTCAATAAATACGATTTGATTGATTGATTGGATCTGTATATTTAAAGCCCTTGATATTCTACCCATCCTCAGACCTAGAGGACTTTGGGATCCATCAGTCGGTCACCCCATCAGTGGTATCGATTGACTGCTTACTGTGTACAGAGCACTGTACTAAGCGCTCGAGGACATTAGTCATATTAATGTCTGTCTCCCCCGCTAGCCTGGAAGCTCGTTGTGGGCAGGGAACGGGTCTGCTAATCCTTTTGGATTGTGTGCTCTCCCAAGCGCTTTACATGGTGCTGTGCACATTGTATGAGCTCAATAAATACCACTGATTGATTGACTGGGGGAGTAGAATATAATAGAGGTGATCGACAGATTCCCTGCCCTCAAAGAGGTTACAGTCTAGAAGACTGGCTTCTAGAGCATGGGCCTGGGAGTTAAAAGGATCTGGGTTCTAATCCCAGCTCGGTCACATATCTGCTGTGTGCCCTTGGGCAAGTCACTTCACTTCTCTGTGCCTCAGTTACCTCATCTGTAAAATGGAGATGAAGACTGTGAGCCCCATGTGGGACAGGGATTGGGTGCAATTCGATTTGCTTGTATCTACCCCAAAGCTTAGTACAGTGCCTGGCACATAGTAAGCATTTTTTTTTTGTTTTTTGTTTCTTACTCTTCATTTTGGTCAGGGAATGTGACTGTTTATTGTTGTACTCTCCCAAGCGCTTAGTACAGTGGTCTGCATACAGTAAGCACTCAATAAATACGAACGGATGAATGAATGAATGAATGAGCTTGTATCTACCCCGGTGCTTAGAACAGTGCTTGGCATATAGTAAACACTTAACAAGTATCATGATTATAGTAATTATTATTATCATTTAATATCATTAATATCATTTATTATCTATCCCCTTCTAGACTGTAAACTCCCCGTGGGTAGGACATGAAGCGGTTCCTGCCTTGGTATCGGTTAAGCGCTTATGATATATCAGCCACTGTTCTGAGCGCCAAGTTCTGATGGATTTTCTCTGACACCGGCAGTGGCTGTTTTCCAATACCCGAATGCGGGGTCTGTCCTCGGCTTTCCGAATTATCCATCTGGACATTTTGAAAGAGCGCCATCCATTTTATCTTACCAAAAGGAAGGTTAGGTTTTAGATTTTCATCCGTTTGGGCCATTTGTCTTTATTTAACCTTTTCCTATTGACTGCTCCCCTTTAAGTCCTCTCCGCTCAGATTTCTTTGTTCGGTGGAAGGTATTTAATACGCGGCTCAAGGAGATGAACTTCCCGAGCTCGGCAGTTAATCTGAATAGCTCTCCATATTGACCTATGAAAGAGCATAATTAAGTTGGCCTAATTAAGTTAATTAATTGTCACACTCGGGTGAATTGTGTATTGAGAGGAAATGAAAGGCAAATAGACATGAGCAGCCATTGATTTGGAATCACAGTTTGAAGGATTTACAAAGATCATTGTATTTAGGGGAAGAAAATAGCGTGGGGTAATGACCACGGTATAGAAAATGAAAAAAGCTAAATAATGAGCGCTCATGGGGTAGTCAACCTTACTGCTTGGCATTTGGATTTGATCCCGAAGAGAGAAAAAAAGTTTCGAAGACCGGAAAAATTAATTTCACAAGCGATCAATTTAGCATCCACAGAACTGAAAAACGTGTTTCTGTTCCTATGTGAGTACCAGCTGAAGGAGTAGAGAAGGGAACTTTTATCAATACTGTGTCCCTGGATTTCTCCTCATTCCCGTCTGATGCCCTTGGCTCTATGAATTCTGTTTCTAGGCATTTTTATTTTATTTTATTTTTACCCCTGCCTTCCCCATTAGAGTGTTAGCTCTCTGAGGGCAGGGAACGTGTTTCTCTTCATTCATTCATTCAATCGTATTTATTGAGCGCTTACTGTGTGCAGAGCACTGCACTAAGCGCTTGGGAAGTACAGGTTGGCAACATATAGAGACGGTCCCTACCCAACAGTGGGTATCATCAATAAGAAGCAGCCTGCCATAGTGGATAGAGCCCGAGCCCGGGAATCGGAAGGTCACGGGTTCTAATCCCGGCTCCACCACTTGTCTGCTGTGTGACCTTGGGCAAGTCACTTCACTTCTCTGGGCCTCGGTTCCCTCATCTGTAAAATGGGGATTGAGGCTGTGAGCCCCACGTGGGACAGGGACCGGGTTCAACCCAACCTGCTTGTATCCACCCCAGTGCTTAGTACAGTGCCTGGCACATAGATAAGCGCTTCACGAATGCCATTATTATTATTATCAATGGTATTTATTGAGCACTTACTGTGTGCAGAGCACTGTACTGAACGCTTGGGCGAGTACACTATGACAAAGTTGGTAGACACATTCCCTGTCCACGACGAGCTTACAGTCTAGAGGGGGAGACAGACGTTAAGGGGGAGACAGGCATGAATATGAACAATTAATTCATGGTATATAATTTATAGATTTGTACTATGTGCTGTGGGGCTGAGGGTGGGGCGAATATCAAATGCCCAATGGTCACAGATGATGATGATTCATTCATTCATTCATTCAATCGTATTTATTGAGCGCTTACTGTGTGCAGAGCACTGTACTAAGCGCTTGGGAAGTACAAGTTGGCAACATATAGAGACGGTCCCTACCAGACAACGGGCTCACAGTCAAGAAGTCTATGTACATATACACACAGATATATATATACAAATGCACACACACACACACACATATATGTGTGTATATATATATATATATATATATATATATATATATATATACAAATACATATACACACATGTACACATATATACAAATAAACATACATATATGTACACATACACACATATACATATATATGAGTAGCAGCGTGGCTAAGTGGAAAGAGCCCAGGCCTTGGATGGTCGGCCTCCTTGTTCCCCCCAGCCTCGGGTGGTCAGCCTTTGTTAAGCGCTTACTATGTGCAAAGCACTGTTCTAAGCGCTGGGGAGGTTACAGAGTGATCAGGTCGTCCCCTGTGGCGCGACCTTGGGAAGCAGCCTAGCATGGGAGTCAGAGGAGCTGGTTTCTAATCGCGGCTCTGCCACTTGTCTGCTGTGTGACCTTGGGTAAGTCACCCAACTTCCGCGCCTCAGTTTCCTCACCTGCAAGATGGAGATTCAATTCCTATTCTCCCCCCTACTTAGACTGCGAGCCTCATAAAGGACCTGATGATCTTGTATCCACCCAGCGCTTAGTACAGTGCTTGACACTGTATGGCCTAGAGGATAGAGTCCAGGCTTGGGAGTCAGAAGACTTGGGTTCTTAGTCTGGCTCTGCTACTTGCCTGCTGTGTGACTGTGGGCAAGTCACTTCCCTTCCCTATGCCTCAGTTCCCTCATCTGTAAAATGGGGATTAAGACTGTGAGCCCCATGTGGGGCAGGGACTCTATCCAACCTTATTACTTTGCATCTACTCCAGCACTTAGAACAATGCCTGGCTCATAGTTAGTGTTTAAGAAATACCATAAAGAAAAATAATAGTTGGTACTTGTTAATGATGATGATGATGATGGCATTTATTAAGCGCTTACTATGTGCAAAGCACTGTACTAAGCGCTGGGGAGGTTACAAGGTGATCAGGTTGTCCCATGGGGGGGGGGGCTCACAGTCTTAATCCCCATTTTGCAGATGTGGTAACGGAGGCCCAGAGAAGTGAAGTGACTTGCCTAAAGTCACACAGCAGACAATTTTTGGAGCCGGGATTTGAACCCATGACCTCTGACTCCAAAGCCCGAGCTCTTTCCACTGCACCACGCTGCTTCCATTTGCCTACCATTTTCCGGGAACTGTACTAAGCGCTGAGGTAGATGTGCAATCAACAGGTCCCAGATGGGGCTCTCCTTCGGAATAGGAGTGAGCACAGGTATTGAAGCTCCATTTTGCAGGTGAGGGAATTGAAGCCCAGAGAAGTGAAGCAACTTGCCCAAGGTCACCCAGCAGACAAGTGGTGGAGCCGGGATCCGAACCTAGGTCCTTCTGACTCCGAGACATGGGCTCTTTATAGTAGGCCACGTGATTTCCTGTAATAATAATAATAATAATAATGAACCCACTGTTGGGTAGGGACCGTCTCTATATGTTGCCAACTTGTACTTCCCAAGCACTTAGTACAGTGCTCTGCACACAGTAAGCACTCAATAAATACGATTGATTGATTGATTGGTTGATAATAATAATGGTATTTGTTGAGTGCTTACGATGTGCCAGGATCTGCCCTCCAGAGGCCATAATAATAATAATAATAATAATGATGGCATTTGTTAAGCGCTTACTATGTGCCAAGCACTGTTCTAAGCACTGGGGAGGATACAAGGTGATCAGGTTCTCCTACGTGGGGCTCACAGTCTTCATCCCCATTTTACTGATGAGGCAACTGAGGCACAGAGAAGTGAAGTGACTTGCCCAAGGTGCAGCGTGGCTCAGTGGAAAGAGTACGGGCTTGGGAGTCAGAGGTCATGGGTTCAAATCCCTGCTCCGCCAATTGTCAGCTGTGTGGCTTTGGGCAAGTCACTTAACTTCTCTGTGCCTCAGTTACCTCTTCTGGAAAATGGGGATTAAGACTGTGAGCCCCACATGGGACAACCTGATCACCTTGTAACCTCCCCAGTGCTTAGAACAGTGCTTTGCACCTAGTAAGCACTTAATAAATGCCATTGTTATTATTATTATTAAATTTATTAAGTTAAAAATCTTTAGTTTGGCCTTCTACTCCCCTCGTATTCTCCCAAGCGCTTAATAGTATGCTCGGCACACAGTAGACACCTTACAAATAACAAATGAGTAGCAGCATGGCTCAGTGGAAAGAGTCCGGGCTTTGGAGTCAGAGGTCATGGGTTCAAATCCCGGCTCCGCCAATTGTCAGCTGTGTGACTTTGGGCAAGTCACTTCACTTCTCTGGGCCTCAGTTCCCTCATCTGTAAAATGGGGATGAAGACTGTGAGCCCCCCGTGGAACAACCTGATCACCTTGTAACCTCCCCAGTGCTTAGAACAGTGCTTTGCACATAGTAAGCACTTAATAAATGCCATTATTATTATTATTATTATTATTATTATTATTATTATTATTATTATTATTATATACCTGACAGTGAACCCAGACTCCCCCTCTAGACTGTAAGTTCGTTGTGGGCAGGGAATGTGTCTGCTATATTGTTCTATTGTCCTCTCCCAAGCGCTCAGTTCAGTGCTCTGTACACAGTAAGTGCTCAATAAATACAATTGCCTGACCGACTGACCAAGACAGACACGTCACCCGGCTGCTGTTTCCCCCATTGGGTTGATTTTCCAGCTTCTCAGGGAGGGGGCCGCACCGTCTTGTCGTTTCCTGAGTGTTCCCCGAGTGACTAGTACAGTGCCTGGCTAGTACAGTACCCCAAATCCAGGAAGCGCTCAATGGGTGCCATTCATTCTGATACCGAGATGGCATCGCCGCATGTATTTGAACGTGGGGTTACCATCTTGGTGCGAGCGCACGTTAGATGCGAGTGCTTACTCCGTACAGAGCACTGTACTGTGCAACGCCTGTCAGCTGTGTGACTTTGAGCAGTGCCAACTTGTACTTCCCAAGCGCTTAGTACAGTACTCTGCACACAGTAAGTGCTCAATAAACACGATTGAATGAATGAATGAATGAATGAAGTCACTTCGCTGTGCCTCGGTTACCTCATCTGCAGAACGGGGATTAAGACTGTGAGCTCCGCGTGGGACAGCCTGATCACCTTGTATCCTCCCCAGCGCTTAGAACAGTGCTTTGCACATAGTAAATGCTTAACAAATGCCATTATTATTATTATAATTGATTTGGACTCATCCCTGCCCTTGAGGGTTTACAGTCTAGCAGAACTTTCTGTTAAGGTTCACATAGGCAGGGATTGTGTTTCTGCCCATTGTGGACTGGGAATGTGTCCATTTATTGTTGCTCTGTACTGGCCCAAGTGCTCAGTACAGTGCTCTGCACACAGTAAGCGCTCAATAAGTACTATTATTGAACAATTGAATACCCCAGCCGCAAAGGGGCCTTCCCAGACTGAGCCCCCTCCTTCCTCTCCACCTCTTCCCCCTCCCCATCCCCCCCGCCTTACCTCCTTCCCCTCTCCACACCACCTGTATATATGTTTGTACGGATTTATTACTCTATTTATTAATTTATTTTATTTGTACATAGTTATTCTATTTATTTTATTTTGTTAATCTGTTTTGTTTCATTGTCCGTCCCCCCTTCTAGACTGTGAGCCCGCTGTTGGGTAGGGACTGTCTCTATACGTTGCCAACTTGGACTTCCCAAGCGCTTAGTACAGTGCTCTGCACACCGTAAGCGCTCAATAAATACGATTGAATGAATGTGATAAGAGCAGGTATCAAGCCATTCTCAGCCCCAACACAGCTTGGACGTCACCGGACTTGACAGGGATTCGCCGGGCCCGACGGCAAAACTTTTCGGTTCCTTGAATTTTAAGAAGAGCCCTCTCACCCGTTCCCTCTGTTCTCGAGGCGGCCCCGAGCCCTGTTTTCCCATTCCCTTTTCCGCTATTATTTATTTATTTTATTTGTACATAGTTATTCTATTTATTTTATTTTGTTAATATGTTTTTGTTTTGTTGTCCGTCCCCCCCTTCTAGACTGTGAGCCCGCTGTTGGGTAGGGACCGACGGGAAGGTGTTTTCATTCCGCACGTTAAATCGGAAAGGAGCTTTGAAGCTATCTCCGGAACAGCCTGTAAATCATTAAGATCCCATTGTCAGGCAAAAGTGCTGGAACGTTATTGAAAAATTCAATGTCATCTTTAAGTTAGTGAAGATAAGAACAGGTCAAACTGTAGTCATTAATAATGTCGTTATATAGATTTTTTTTCTCCCCCCTCCTCCTTCTTTCAGGGTTATCTTGGAATTGCAAACACACTCCGGTGCCACCGGAATACAATTTGATCAACTAAGTAGGATACCAAGGCTGCCTCTTAAATTCTTTCAAATACTTTGGCGTGGGTGATGGTTGTTTAATTGTAGTAGTAAGCGCTTAACAAGTACCATTATTATTGCAGAGAAGCAGCGTGGCTCAGTGGAAAGAGCATGGGCTTTGGAGTCAGAAGTCATGGGTTCAAATCCCGGCTCCGCCACTTGTCAGCTGTGCGACTTTGGGCAAATCACTTCGCTTCTCCGTGATCACTATGCTTTGCACATAGTAAGCGCTTAATAAATGCCATCATTAAAAAATCAAGCGCTTAGTACAGTGCTCTGCACATAGTAAGCGCTCAATAAATACGATTGATGATGAAATCACTTCGCTTCTCCGTGCCTCAGTTACTTCATCTGTAAAATGGGGATTAAAACTGTGAGCCCCCCGTGGGACCACCTGATCACCTTGTAACCTCCGCAGCGCTTAGAACAGTGCTTTGCCCATAGTAAGTGCTTAATAAATGCCTTTATTATTATTAATAGTGACAATGATAATGGCGGGATCTGCTAAGTGCTCACTGTGTGCCAAGCACTGTTTGTACATATTTATTACTCTATTTATTTATTTATTTATTTTACTTGTATCTATTCTATTTATTTTATTTTGTTAGTATGTTTGATTTTGTTCTCTGTCTCTCCCTTTTAGACTGTGAGCCCACTGTTGGGTAGGGACCGTCTCTATATGTTGCCGACTTGTACTTCCCAAGCGCTTAGTACAGTGCTCTGCACACAGTAAGCGCTCAATAAATACGACTGATTGATTGATTGATGGATTGCTCATCAGGTTGGACATAGTCTCCGTCCACATGGGGCTCACAGACTAAGTGGGAAAGAGTTGGTTTTGATCCCCATTTTACAGATGAGGGAACTGAGGCCCTAAGCGCTCAATAAATACGATTGATTGATTGATTGATGGATTGCTCATCAGGTTGGACATAGTCTCCGTCCACATGGGGCTCACAGACTAAGTAGGAAAGAGTTGGTTTTGATCCCCATTTTACGGATGAGGGAACTGAGGCCCAGAGAAGGGAAGCGACTTGCCCAAGGTCACACAGCAGACACGTGGTGGAGCCGGGATTAGAAGCCAGGTCCTCCTGACTCTCGGGCCCGGACAATAGCCATTAGGCCACACTGCTTGTACGGGGCTGTTTAGGACTGAGGTGTCTCATTTGGTCATTTTTTCTCAGTCGAACCGAACAGATTAACTTCTGCGTCGGTTCTTCAGTTCTGGGACAGTTTGCTTAGTTGAAAAAGAAAGAAATCCCCTTTCCACCACGTATTTTTGAGGCGTCCCAAAGTGACATTTTGCTAAAAGCAGCGTCATCTTTGGTGGCGACTCTGGGTTGGGTCAGAGCCCGGGTGGGTCAGGGACCTGTCTGATTTCTTGAATCTATCCCCCGAATTTAGCCCACTGCTTGGCTAATAATAAGCACTTAATAAATACCATTAGCTGTATTTACTACCCTGCACATAGTAAGCGCTCAATAAATACGATTGATGATTTACTATTTCGAGTATTTAGAGAAGCAGCGTGGCTCAGTGGAAAGAGCCCGGGCTTTGGAGTCAGAGGTCATGGGTTCAAATCCCGGCTCCGCCAATTGTCAATCAATCAATCAATCGTATTTATTGAGCGCTTACTGTGTGCAGAGCACTGTACTAAGAGCTTGGGAAGTACAAGTTGGCAACATATAGAGACAGTCCCTACCCAACAGTGGGCTATTGTCAGCTGTGTGACTTTGGGCAAGTCACTTCAGTTCTCTGTACCTCAGTTCCCTCATCTGGAAAATGGGGATTAAACCTGTGAGCCCCCCCATGGGACAACCTGATCACCTTGTAACCTCCCCAGCGCTCAGAACAGTGCTTTGCACATAGTAAGTGCTTAATAAATACCATTAGTAGTAGTAGTAGTATTCTTGTCAAAAGGTGAAAGCTCTAAAAGTTGCTCCTTTCAAGAGTACGGTTATAGTTCGTGCGCATCTGTAAGTTTATTCACCTATCAACTGATGAATGGTATTTTTTGAGCGCTTGTTGTGTGCAGAGTGTACTAAGCGCTTGGGAGAGTACAGTAGAACAGGTGATAGGCACGCTCCCTGCCCACAAGGAGCTTATAGCCTAGAGAAGCAGCGTGGCTCAGTGGAAAGAGCACGGGCTTTGGAGTCAGAGGTCGTGGGTTCGAATCCCAGGTGTGCTGTGTGACCTTGGGCAAGTCACTTAACTTCTCTGTGCCTCAGTTACCTCATTTGTAAAATGGGGAGTAAGACTGTGAGCCCTCCGTGGGACAACCTGATCAACTTGTATCTACCCCAGCGCTTAGAACAGTGCTTTGCACATAGTAAGCACTTAATAAATGCCATTATTATTATTATTATTTTCTCGTATAAATTTACCCAGAAGAGGTATCAGTTTCTTACGAAGTCCCAAAGTTCTGATTGCATTCAACATCCAGTGTATTTCTTTATATGTAGAATCACACAGAGCAGTGGCATGATTAAACTTAAAAATTTGCATGAAACCCACGGTTGGATTTCAGATCTACAACGTTTGTTTTCTCCAGAAGTTTACACACATCCAAAAGATAAGACTCCTGGACTATTCGGGTGGTTAAGGTATGCACTGATATGACGCCTTATTGTGATTTTTTTAATGGTATTTGTTACGCATCTACCCTGTGCCAGACGCTGTATTAGGTGCTGGGGTAGATACAAGATAATCAAGTGGCTCACAGTCTTAATCCCCATTTTACAGATGAGGTAACTGAGGCTCAGAGGCGTGACATACCCAAGAGTACACAACAGACAAGTGGCGGAGCCAGAACTTCTAGACTGTGAGCCCACTGTTGGGTAGGGACCGTCTCCTCTATATATTGCCGACTTGTACTTCCCAAGCGCTTAGTACAGTGCTCTGCACACAGTAAGCGCTCAATAAATACGATTGAATGAATGAATGAATTAGAACCCAGGTCCTCTGTCTCCCATGCCCGCTCGCTTTCCACTAGGCCACGCTGCTTCTCATCCTTTCGCTTAGGATTTCTTTCCCGATGCTCTTCACCTGCTTTATAAGAATACTGCAACCTCCCTCCTTTCTCTATTTATTTCTCTTTTATTTCTCTATTTCTCTATTTATTTCTCTTTCTCTATTTTATTTTGTTAGTATGTTTGGTTTTGTTCTCTGTCACCCCCTTTTAGACTGTGAGCCCACTGTTGGGTAGGGACTGTCTCTATATGTTGCCAACTTGTACTTCCCAAGCGCTTAGTACAGTGCTCTGCACACAGTAAGCGCTCAATAAATACGATTGATTGATTGATTGATTGATTCTCCCACAACTCTGTTTTACCAGAGGAAAAATAGGTGCGCATTCTCCATTATTGGGGGAGGGGCCTATTTATTCCCAAATCCGATAACGGCCACCATTATCGTTTGGGTGCCGGGTTTGCGAGTTTGCGTGAAAAACGGTAAACGGCGTCAGGAAAAGTAAGACTTTCATTAGCACAAATAGCTCCCCGTGGAGGGAAGCAGCGCGGCATAGTAGAAAGAGCATCATCATCATCATCATCAATTGTATTTATTGAGCGCTTACTATGTGCAGAGCACTGTACTAAGCGCTTGGGAAGTACAAATTGGCAATATATAGAGACAGTCCCTACCCAACAGTGGGCTCACAGTCTAAAAGGGGGAGACAGAGAACAAAACCAAACATACTAACAAAATAAAATAGAATAGATATGCACAAATAAATTAAATAAATAAATAAATAGAGTAAAAAAATATGTACAAACATATATACATATATAGAGCACCGGCCTAGAGTCAGAGGACCTGGGTTCTAATCCTGGCTCTGCCACTTTCACTCATTTATTCATTCAATCATATTTATTGAGCGCTTACTGTGTGCAGAGCACTGTCCTAAGCGCTTGGGAAGTATAAGTTGGCAACACATGGAGGCAATAGCTACCCAACAACGGGCACTTATCTGCTGTTTGACCTTGGGAAAGTCACTTAGCTTCTCTGGGCCTCAGTTACCTCATCTGTAAAATGAAGGTGAAGAGTGTGAGCCCTATGTTCATTCATTCATTCATTCAATCGTATTTATTGAGCGCTTACTGTGTGCAGAGCACTGTACTAAGCGCTTGGGAAGTACAAATCGGCAACATGTAGAGACGGTCCCTATCCAGCAGCGGGCTCACAGTCTAGAAGGGGGAGAAAGAGGCCAAAACAAGTAGACAGGTGTCAATACCATCAGAATAAGTAGGATTATAGCTATATACACATCATTAGTAAAATAGAATAATAAGCACTTAGTACAGTACCCTGCACACAGTAAACACTTAATACATTGGAACTGAATATGTGTTATATGGCACTCTTAGAGAAGCAGCGTGACTTGGTGGCAAAGAGCTCGGGTCACTTTTAGCTATGTGGGACAGGGACTGTGTCTAAATCAATTATGCTGTGTCTGCCCCACTGCTTAGTACAGTGTCTGCCACATAGGGAGCACTTAACAAATACCACAGTGATTATTATTATTATTATTGTTATTATTATAATTATTATGGGGATAACGGATGTACTAGCAGAGAAAACGGGAAGAATGTGTCCCTGGACTATATGAACATCTCCCAACTGGAAATGGGTCTGCTGAAGATCCTCCACAGTCGAGAAGCAGTTTGGCCTAGTGGCAAGACTCCAGACTGGGAGTCATCAATCGTATTTATTGAGCGCTTACTATGTGCAGAGCACTGTACTAAGCGATTGGGAAGTACAAATTGGCAACATATAGAGACAGTCCCTACCCAACACAGGACCTGGGTGCTAATCCCGGCTCTGCCACCTGCTGCTGTGTGACCTTGGGTAAGTCACTTCACTTTTCTGGGCCTCAGCTACATCACCTGAGATTGCCACCTGTTCTCCCTCCTCCTTTTTCTGTGAGTCCCGTGTGAGACCTGGTCATCTCTTTTCTTCCCCAGTACGTAGGGCAGCGTTGGGCTTATAGTAAGCTCTTAACAAGTACTGCGATGATTGTCGTCATAGTAATAATAATAATAATAATAATAATAATAATAATAGCATTTATTAAGCGCTTACTATGTGCAAAGCACTGTTCTAAGCGCTGGGGAGGTTACAAGGTGATGAGGTTGTCCCACGGGGGGCTCCCAGTCTTAATCCCCATTTTACAGATGAGGTCACTGAGGCACAGAGAAGTTAAGTGACTTGCCCAAAGTCACACAGCTGACAATTGGCGGAGCCAGGATTTGAACCCACAACCTCTGACTCCAAAGCCCCGGCTCTTTCCACCGAGCCACGCCGCTCCTCTATCATTATAATGACTATTATTGGTTTTATCGGGGTGGAATGTTCTTTCCGTCATTCATTCATGCAGTCGTATTTATCGAGCGCTTACTTTGTGCAGAGCACTTGGGAGAGGACAATGGAACAACAAACGGACACATTCTCTGCCCATATCGAAGCTCCCGCTCCTGAAATCCCGGGCCCAGATAGTAATAATACTACGGTGTTTGTTAAGCGCTGATCGGGTGCCAAACACTGTGCTAAGCGCTAGGGTAGGGACAAGATAATCAAGCCAGACCCGGTCCCCAAAGACATCGAATGACGGCATCTCTGTTTACGCGCCCGTCTCAGATGTTCTCCAATTAAAAGTCGGGAAAAACCCTTCTGCCCTTCGCCGTTCTCACCGTAAAACAGGTAACCATCACTCAGCACCCCATAATGGATCATTATTATCTGCTTCCTGCGCCCATTCTGTAGAGCGAGAATAAATATTTATGTTTTCTCATTTTTCCAAACTAGGAAGATACAGAGAGAATAGGCTGGAAGTGTCAAGCGTAATTCATTGCCAGCAGAGAAAGGTTTTCGGCTGATACTGTGGGGAAGGGGGGAAAGTATCTAAATCATGTGGGCGGCAAGCTTATAACCAAGATAACATCAGCATTTTCCTTTTCGAAAATATATCTGCCATAAATTGAAGGCGGGCTTCAGTATTATATTAAAATGCCGGTGTCAGGCAGAGCCCCGTCCTCCTCTTCATCCCAAGAAACTCCTCTTAGAGAGAAGGGCATGTTTTGTTGTCTGTCTACCCCTTCTAGACCGTTGTCGGGTAGGGACCGTCACTATGTGTCGCCGACTTGTACTTCCCAAGCGCTTAGAACAGTGCTCTGCACACAGTAAGCGCTCAATAAATACGATTGAATGAGTGAATGAAAAGGGCGGCTGAAAGGTGTCGGCTTCACCCTCGTGTTCATTCGGCGAGAATTCAGGCAAAGTCTGAAATGGAAACGGGCCCGATCTCGATCGAACGCGTCTCAGGTCAGGATTCGGCTCGTATTTTCCCCTACGGCCCAGAACGTTGTTTTGCTCCTGATAGGAACTCAATAAACAATAGTCCACGATTGAATGTCTAGTAGTATCTCCGGAGAGACCGGGATACTCCCAAGTTCATAACTGGTCACCGTTACTAGAAATCACACTCGGCGATCTGTTCAGTGGTCATACCAAAATGAAGTAAAAGTACGAGCCTGTTTTTTGCCCCTCATTCATTCATTCATTCATTCATTCAATCGTATTTATTGAGCGCTTACTGTGTGCAGAGCACTGGACTAAGCGCTTGGGAAGTACAAGTCGGCAACATCTAGAGACGGTCCCTACCCAACAGTGGGCTCACAGTCTAGAAGTGGGAGACAGACAACAAAACAAAACATTAACAAAATAAAATAAATAGAATAAATATGTACAAATAAAATAAATAAATAAATAGAGTAATAAATACGTACAAACATATATACATATATACAGGTGCTGTGGGGAGGGGAGGAGGTAAGGCTAGGGGGATGAGGAGGGGGAGAGGAAGGAGGGGGCTAATACTTCTCATACTTCTCTTCCACACAAGAGGTGCATATGGCTACTCGAGCAAGTATTTTGAGCACTCTAGTTGTAAATGTAATAATAATAATAATGATGATGGTATTTGCCGAGCACTGTTCTAAGCGCTGGGGTAGATACAAGGTAATCAGGTTGTCCCCCATGGGGCTCACAGTCTTAATCCCCATTTTACAGATGAGGGAACAGAGGCACAGAGAAGTCAGTATTTTGAGCACTCTAGATGTAAATACAATAATAATAATAATGATGATGGTATTTGCTGAGCACTGTTCTAAGCGCTGGGGTAGATACAAGGTAATCAGGTTGTCCCACATGGGGCTCACAGTCTTAATCCCCATTTTACAGATGAGATAACGGAGGCACAGAGAAGTCAGTATTTTGAGCACTCTAGATGTAAATATAATAATAATAATAATAATAATAATAATGATGATGGTATTTGCCAAGCACTGTTCTAAGCGCTGGGGTAGATACAAAGTAATCCGCTTGTCCCCCATGGGGCTCACAGTCTTAATCCCCATTTTACAGATGAGGTAACTGAGGCACAGAGAAGTCAGTATTTTGAGCACTCTAGTTGTAAATATAATAATAATAATGATGATGGTATTTGCCAAGCACTGTTCTAAGCGCTGGGGTAGATACAAGGTAATCCGGTTGTCCCACATGGGGCTCACAGTCTTAATCCCCATTTTACAGATGAAGTAACTGAGGCACAGAGAAGTCAAGTGGCTTGCCCAAAGTTACACAGCTGACAAGTGGAGCCGGGATTAGAACCCATGACCTCCGACTCCCAACCCCGGGCTCTGTCCACTGAGCCACGCTGCCTCTCATGTGTATGTCTGCCTCCCCCTTTAGAGCGGAAGCCTTTTGTGGACAGGGAATGTGTCACTTTCTTCTTCTCAAGTTCCATGTAGTATAGTCCACCATCCCCAGGGAGTACTCAATAAGTACTTCTACTACTGCTGCTACTACTGTGGCGGCTACTACACTGCTACTGCTGTGGCATACTGGATAGAGCGTGAGCCTGGGAATCAGAAGGTCATGGGTTCTAATCCCGGTTCCGCCACTTGCCCGCTGGGTCGTTGGAGGAATTTTTGATCTTCAGATAGTTTCAGCTCTACCTTATTTTGGAGAAGGAGAAATCAAATTCCCTTCCTAGTTTTACCGAGTTTTAGATGACAATGGTTGTTAGATTTTGAGCCCCCCACGGGACGGTAAGTGCTCAAAAATACAACTGAATGAATAATAGTAATATTAATAATGATTACTATTATTCATTCAGTTGTATTTTAATACAACTTATTAATATTAATACAAATTAATATTAACACAAATTATTGGGAAGCAGCATGGCTCAGTGGAAAGAGCATGGGCTTTGGAGTCAGGAGTCATGGGTTCAAATCCCAGCTTTGCCAATTGTCAGCTGTGTGACTTTGGGCAAGTCACTTAACTTCTCTATGCCTCAATTCCCTCATCTGTAAAATGGGGATTAAGACTGTGAGCCCCCCGTGGGACAACTGGATCACCTTGTAACCTCCCCAGTGCTTATAACAGTGCTTTGCACATAGTAAGCACTTAATAAATGCCATCATCATCATCAGTAATAATAATAATTACAGGGACCATGCCTAATTCCACCTGCGGATTCTCTTTCATTCATTCATTCATTCAGTCGTATTTATTGAGCGCTTACTGTGTGCAGAGCACTGTACTAAGCGCTTGGGAAGGACAAATTGGCAACATCTAGAGACGGTCCCTACCCAACAGCGGGCTCACAGTCTAGAAGGGGGAGACAAGCAACAAAACAAAACAGATTAACAAAATAAAATAAATAGAATAAATATGTGCAAGTAAAATAAATAAATAAATAGAGTACACTGCACCTCCACTACACCAGTGACTTGACCAAGAGCACACAACAGACAGGTAACGGAGTCAGGATTAGAACCCAGGTCTTTGTTACTCCCAGGCCCATGCTCTATCCATTCAGCCATGCTGCGTCACCCAATCCTACCCACTGCCTATCTGTCCCGCGGAATTATACCTGCCTCTGTCACAATTATGTCATTCCAACCTTAAGAGGGTTAGAAGCAGGGATTCAATTCCCAGTTCCTCAATTCCCAATTGTTTTAAAAGGCTCCAACTCCAGACTGAATCTTCTCTTCCCCTTGGAAGAGTGTTCTTGTCAACTTAATAATAACAGTAATAATAATAGAAGCAGCGTGGCTCAGTGGAAAGAGCACGGGCTTTGGAGTCTGAGGTCATGGGTTCAAATTCCAGCTCCGCCACTTGTCAGCCGTGTGACTTTGGGCAAGTCACTTCACTTCTCCGGGCCTCAGTTCCCTCATCTGTAAAATGGGGATGAAGACTGTGAGCCCACCGTGGGACAAGCTGATCGCCTTGTATCCTCCCCTGCGCTTAGAACATAGTAAGCGCTTAATAAATACCGTAATTATTATTAATTATTATTTATTAAGCGCTTAGTACCTACTCTGATCTTTCAGTTCCGTTTTCGGGGGTAACTTATTGCACGCAGAGCAATCGGTCCCAGGGGAAAGAGCAGGGAAGGTTCTGGACCAAAGAAATTCCCAGGGCTTCCGAAGGAAGGAGAGGCTCAGCATGAGGCAGTGTGGCCTGGTGGAAAGAGCCCAGGCTTGGGAGTCAGAGGATGTGGGTTCTAATCCAGGCTCCACCACTTGTCTGCTGTGTGACCTTGGTAAAATCACTTCAATTCTCTGGGCTTCATTAGCTCATCTGTAAAATGGGGATTCAGACTGTGAGCCCCGTGGGGGACAGGGACTGTGTCCAACGCCTGCGCTTAGTACAGTGTTTGACATAATAAGCGCTCAACAAATTGGACAGTTGTTAATTTGAATCCTGGAGGAAGGTGATTGGCGTGGTCAGTGAGAGCCGCGTTGACCGCTGAGATGGTTAACCTGTCTCCAATTGTGTTCTCAGTGACTCAATCAGAGGACCTGGGTTCTAATTCAGGCTCCACCCTGGCTCTTCTCCGTGGCCTTGGGCAAGTCACTTCGCTTCTCCGGGCCTCAGTTCCCTCATCTGTAAAATGGGGTTAAAGGCTGTGAACCCCATGTGGGACAAGGACCGTGTCCAACCTGATTAGCTTATATTCATTCATTCAGATGTGTTTTTGAGCACTTACTGTGTGCAGAGCACTGTACTAAGCACTTGGGAGAGTACAATAAGCAGACACATTCCCTGCCCACAATGAGCAGGGGGGGAGACAGACATTAGTATCAATAAAAAAACGACAGATGTGGACATAAGTGGTGAGGGGCTGGGAGTGGGGGATGAATTTAATACTTGAATGAATGAATTGAATTGAATTGAATGAATTTAATAAGGTATTTTAGACTGTGAGCCCACTGTTGGGTAGGGACTGTCTCTATATGTTGCCAATTTGTACTTCCCAAGCGCTTAGTACAGTGCTCTGCACATAGTAAGCACTCAATAAATACGATTGATGATGAATGAAGGGAGCAAGTCAGGGAAAAGCAGGAGAGAGCGGGAAAAGAGGAAAGGGGCCCACTGTTGGGTAGGGACTGTCTATATGTTGCCAACTTGTACTTCCCAAGTGCTTATTACAGTGCTCTGCACACAGTAAGCGCTCAATAAATACGATTGATTGATTGATTGATTGATTGATTGATTGGAGGAGATGGGCCTTCAGTAAGGCTTTGAAGCTGGAGAGAGTCATTGTCTGTTGGATAATTGTATCTACCCCAGCGCTTTGTACAGTGCCTGGCACATTGTAAAGTGCTTAAAAAATACCACTTTTTTTAAAAAAATGCTACTTGTCGGTCATGGGACACTTAATATGCTCCTTCTCCATCTCTGACATCTCCCCCTTCCTCCCACCCCCAACAACATCAAGGCACCAGGAGATAAAAGCCCATTATTTCCAGATTGGTTTTTGCAATAACGTACAGTTGTTATCATGCTAGAGATGTTAATCAAGTCCTTACACTGTTTATAAGCATTTTATCCCAGAGATAAGAATCGGTTCAACCCCATCAAGTAATTAGTTTTTCCCGATGTTTCCTGTAGAGAATTTCATTATTCACAAATGTTAATTCTGTGGGTTTACCGAATTTTTTTTGGACGGCGGGCAAACGGAGAGAATCGTCCGTACCGTTGATAGAGGGGATATGCTAAAGGAGTCACAATTCATTTCAGTATTCCTCATGTTAAAAAGCCTTATTGTGTTAGCAACTAGTGGATCAATGACTTCAGTGATAGAATGAGAATGCAACAGCAGAAGGGTTTTCTGTTTTGTTTACCTTCCTGCCCCAATTCCTGTTTTTAATGGTATTTTTATGGAATAGGAAAATGAGAAAAAAATTAGAAATCATATGCCTCTACAAATTGATACGAAGTTGATGGAAAACAAACACTGACCGGATTCATTTTAAAATATGAATATTTTGCTCCCCAAATGAAATACCTGATTAATTTATATATTTTAGTCTGCTTTTTCTTGTAATCGAATGGATTATACGTATTTAGCGATGTCAATTTTGCCTAATTGTCTCATGACTCTTTCTCAAACATTTATCTTAGTTGGGATTATTTGGGCAGGGATTTTCAGTCTTCTCAGGAGTAAATAATAATTATGGTGTTTGTTAAGGGCTTACTATGTGATAAGCGCTGTTCTAAGGATGTTATAAGAGTAATAATAATACTAATGATGATATTTGTTAAGCACTTACAATGTGCCAAGCACTGTTCTAAGCACTGGGGGGGATACAAGTTATGGGTTCTAATCTCAGCTCCGCCACATGTCTGCTGTGTGACCTTGGGCAAGTCATTTTTTTTTTCTGTGCCTCAGTTCCCTCATCTATAAAATGGGGATTGAGACTGTGAGCCTCACGTGGGATCTGGACTGCGTCCAACTTGGCTTGCTTGTATCCACCCCAGCGCTTAGTACAGTGCCTGGCACCTGGCAAGGGATTAACAAGTACCATAATTATTATTATTATTATCACTCTACAGGGTCAATCAATCAATCGTATTTATTGAGCGCTCACTGTGTGCAGAGCACTGTACTAAGCGCTTGGGAAGTCCAAGTTGGCAACATATAGAGACGGTCCCTACCCAACAGTGGGCTCACAGTCTAGAAGGACTAGGGTCTACTTCATAGCCCAAATGCCATGTTGGTGATGGACATACTGCAGATTATTTTTATTTACTAGGTGTTGAGTCGATCTGTTGTACACGTTGAGGGCCTGCTTTGGGCAGAGCACTGTTCTAAGCGTTTAGATTGTTTGAACTGAGAGCATGATGATCCCATTTTTTACTTGTCTCCGGTACAATTTAATGAGAATATTTTTATACGCCTCCAATGCCTGTTTTTAAACCTCATTTTTTCCCCCATTAGATCAGTTAACCAGAGTTTGAATATGCACACACACACTCTGTCTCTCAATCCACAATTTGTGAATGGCAGAGAAACTCACCCACTCCCAAGAAAGTAGCAATCTCCGTGGTATCTACCAAGTAGCGTGGCTTAGCGGAAAGAGCCCAGGCTTGGGAGTCAGAGGTCGTGGGTTCTAATCCTGACCCCGCCACTGATCAGCTGTGTGACTTTGGGAAGTCACTCGAGTTCCCTGTGCCTCAGTTACCTCATCTGTAAAATGGGGATGAAGACTGTGAGCCCCACGTGGGACAACCTGATACCTTGTTCCCCCAAACAGTGCTCGGCACAAAGTAAGCGCTTGAAAAATACCGTAGTTATTATTATTATCATTAAAGTACTTACGTAGCGGAACTATTAAAGGCTTTTCTAGAAAAGAATGATAAACATATGGAATAGGGGACCAAAGAACCTCTACTCTTGTTGGAACCACTTGGTTCTTGGAGGAATTTGCTTTTGAAATAAGCCATACATCATCTCGGCTTCCTCGCATTAAATACCTGATTCCGGATAGATTAAATGTTTGCAGGGGGAAGGGGATGAGTCAACAGCCATGCATCAACATCGTACTCATTTGTTTTAAACCTAGACCAAATAAAGAACAAAAACGGGAAGCCGTTTTTGGAGTCCGACCCGTTTCCCTCGAAGGGTTTATTAGCGGTTTCTGATTTAATGGAGAAAAATAACAGACTAAAGTTCATCAAGGGTAGTGGCTTTGATGAAGAAGAAATCGAGCTCACGGTGACCTCGTCAGAATGCATGGGTTCCCTGGATCTTGGCATAGATGATGTTCAAGGGACATGAAAATAATATTTGATTCGGGTGAGAATCGCTTAGGCTGAAATAGCTTCCACAAGATGGACGATTGTACTTTTGGAAGTGATCTATTTTCAAATAATTATGTGCCACTCATGCAGTTTGTTTGGAAAGTGACATGAATCAACTAATTGATCATGTGGTATATTCAAATTGCATTAGCATGTTACTGATGATAAGAATGTCATTAGCGTGATTCAAGAAATTAATTACTGGGAGATAAGGCAAGGAAATACATTTAATAGCACCCGGCCAGCGACTTAAAAATAAACTCCCAACATACATTCCAATTTATGCTCTTAGGGGGAATCAGTCTCCAATTTTTTTGAAAAGAATTCTCCCATTCTTATGGTTAAATTCATTCATTCGTTCATTCATTCAATCGTATTTATTGAGCGCTTACTGTGTGCAGAGCACTCTACTAAGCACTTGGGAAGTACAAGTTGGCAACATATTGAGACGGTCCCTACCCAACAGTGGGCTCACAGTCTAGAAGGGGGAGACAGACAACAAAACAGAACATATTAACAAAATGAAATAAATAGAATAAATATGTACAAGTCAAATAAATAAATAGAGTAATAATAAATAAATAGAGTAATGAGGTGGCGAAGAAGTCGTTTGAGTTAAGCGCTTAGCACAGTGCTAAGTAATTCATTCATTCATTCAGTTGTATTTATTGAGCGCTTACTGTGTGCAGAGCACTGTACTAAGCGCTTGGGGAGCACAAGTCGGCAACATACAGAGACGGTCCCTATCCAAATGAGCATTTTCAGTTTTCGTTTTGTTGTCTGTCTCCCCGCTTCTCGACCGTGAGCCTGTTGTTGGGTGGGGATTGTCTCTACCTATTACCGAATTGTACTTTCCAAGCGCTTAGTACAGAGCTCTGCACACAGTAAGCGCTCAATAAATACGATTGAATGAGTGAATGGGTGGCAGGTAAGCCTCCTTACCATCTGCTCTAAGGTAGTGGATCGGCTGTCCCTCTCTTGGCTGATTTGTCCGATCTACTGGAGCCCAGCCCACACGCGTCACTCCTCTTAACGCCAACCTACTCACCACATCCCGATCCCGTCTATCTCACTCTCGACCCGCTACGTCCTGCCTCTGGCCCGGACCGCCCTCCCTCCTCAAATCCCACAGACAACGACTCTCCCCACCTCCAAAGCCTTACTAAAGTCCTGTCTCCTCCGAGAGGCCTTCTCTCCCTTAGTCCCACTCCCTTCTGCGTCATCTGAGAAGCAACGTCGCTTAGTGGAAAGAGCTCGGGCTTGGGAGTCAGAAGTCATCATCATCATCATCATCAATCGTATTTATTGAGCGCTTACTATGTGCAGAGCACTGTACTAAGCGCTTGGGAAGTACAAATTGGCAACATATAGAGACAGTCCCTACCCAACAGTGGGCTCACAGTCTGAAGTCGTGGATTCTAATCCCGGCTCTGCCTCTGGTCGGCTGTGTGACTTTGGGCAAGTCACTTCACTTCTCTGCCCCTCAGTTCCCTCATCTGTAAAATGGGGATGAAGACTGGGAGCCCCTCGTGGGACCACCTGATTACCTTGTATCTACCTCGGGCAAGTCACCTAACTTCTCTGTGCCTCAGCTCCCTCATCTGTAAAATGGGGATTAAGATTGTGAGCCCCACGTGGGACAACCTGATCACCTTGTATTCCCCCCAGCGCTTAGAACAGTGCTTTGCACATAGTAAGCGCTTAACAATGCTATTATGATGATGATTATTATTACCCCTGCATCTGTGAGCCCGCTGTTGGGTAGGGACCGTCTCTAGACGTTGCCAACTTGTACTTCCCAAGCTCTTAGTACAGTGCTCTGCACACAGTAAGCGCTCAATAAATACGATTGAATGAATGAATGAATGAATGAACAGTGCTTGGCAGATAGTGAGCGCTTAACAAATACTGTCATTATTATTATGATTACTATCTGAGCACTTGGCTCTTTAAGCCCTTGAAATTCACCTGCCCTC
Source organism: Tachyglossus aculeatus (assembly GCF_015852505.1). Taxonomy (NCBI): domain Eukaryota; kingdom Metazoa; phylum Chordata; class Mammalia; order Monotremata; family Tachyglossidae; genus Tachyglossus; species Tachyglossus aculeatus. The sequence continues at coordinate 4,826,474 of NC_052067.1, forward strand.
AGCTCCACCTCACTTATATCCATATCCATATTGTATTTCAAAGTCTGTGTCCCCCTCTAGACTGTAAGCTGCTTGTGGACAGGGACCACATCTGCCGACTCCTATCGTATTGTACTCTCCTAGGTGCTTAGTACAGTGCTCTGCACCAGCAATCAATCGATTGATCGCTGGAACACGATCCACTCGTGGACAGAAGGAGATCCGTTGGCGGGGGGGGAAGCCGTCATGCACAGGTGGGAGATGTCGGTCGTGGCTTGGGGCCCGGGTGCCGGGAGGACCCAGGTTCTAATTCCGGCTCCACCGCGTGTCTGCTGTGTGACCTTGGGCAAGTCACTTCACTTCCCTGGGCCTCAGCTACCTCAGCTGGAAAATGGGGATGAAGACTGTGCACCCCAAGTGGGACCAGGACTGTGTCCAACTTGATTAACTTGTATCCACCCCCAGTTCTTATAACAGGGCTTGGCACGTAATAGGCACTTCACAAGTACCATTATTATTATTATTATTATTATTGTGGCTGCAATTCTTCCCAGCCCCTGCTTCGCAATCATCATCATCATCAATCGTATTTATTGAGCGCTTACTATGTGCAGAGCACTGTACTAAGCGCTTGGGAAGTACAAATTGGCAACATATGCCAATGGGTGGGACTTTCTGTTTCTGCAAATTGACAACATCTAATACGGTAAAATCCAGCTCTCTTCACTCCCAGACCCCCACTCTTTCTTCCAGGCCCCGCTCTGAGAGCCAGAAGAAAGTTGTGGCTCAATAAAGCCCTTCTCTTTTGAGGGGTGAATTCCTTCGACTCCATTTAACCGCTCACTTGGAAGGCCAGATCAAATGGAAAGTTAATCAAATAACATTAAATCGGTCAGAAAGTCATTAGATTAGGGAGCTATCTCAGCTTTCTTTATCTTAGCCAGACGGATTATATAGATCTGCCCGACTCCCCATTTGAGTCTAGAGCATTTCTAAGATTCTGAGCTGGGGAGTTGGGGTGTTTTTTAAAGTGGCATACGGCGTTTCTAGAGTAGAGTATTGCGAAGCTGAAGGATCTTGGCCCAGTGTTTTCATTCACTATCACTGGCCTCTTCCAGTTCCTCATTCATTCATTCATTCAATCGTATTTATTGAGCGCTTACTGTGTGCAGAGCACTGTATTAAGCACTTGGGAAGTACAAGTTGGCAACACATAAAGACGGTCCCTACCCAACAGCGGGTTCACAGTCTAGAAGGGGGAGACAGACAACAAAACAAAACATATTAACAAAACAAAATAAAATAGATTGTGTCTATTATATCACACTCTCCCAAGCACTTTGTAAAGTGCTCTGCACACAGTAAGTGCTCAATAAATACCAAAGATCAATTGACTGATTGGCCTAGTTCTACCCAGGGCCCCAGTGGAGGATGAGTAATTTGTGGCTCAGTGGAAAGAGCCCGGGCTTTGGAGTCAGAGTTCATGGGTTCGAATCCCGGCTCCACCAATTGTCAGCTGTGTGACTTTGGGCGAGTCACTTAACTTCTCTGTGCCTCAGTTCCCTCATCTGTAAAATGGGGATTAAGATTGTGAACCCCGCATGGGACAACCTGATCACCTTGTATCCTCCCCAGGGCTTAGAACAGTGCTTCGCACATAATAAGCACTTAACAAATGCCAAAATTATTATTTTTATTATTATTATTTGGGCTGGGTTGATCAAAAGAATAACAAATCAGTATTTGTTAAGTGCTTTACTCTGTGCCAAGCACTGTAATAATAATAATAATAATGGCATTTGTTAAGCGCTTACTATGTGCAAAGCACTGTTCTAAGCACTGGAAGGGATACAAGGTGATCAGGTTGTCCCAAGTGGGGCTCACAGTCTTAATCCCCATTTTACAGATGAGGTAACTGAGGCTCAGGGAAGTTAAGTGACTTGCTCAAGGTCACACAGCGGACATATGGCAGAGCCAGGATTCGAACCCATGACCCCGGACTCCAAAGCCCGTGCTCTTTCCACTGAGCCACGCTGCTTCTCACTGTACCTAGTGGTGGGGTAGAGACAACATAGTCGTCAGACCCAGCCCCTTTGCATTATAGGGCCAACAGTCTGAACAGGAGGGATGACAGGTATTGAATCCCCGTTTTACAGATGCAGAAACTGAGGCCCAGAGATCTGAGTGACAGCAGGCACATGGCAGAGCCGGGATGAGAACCCAGGTCCTCTGATTCCCAGGCGCCTAATCTTAATAGTAATAATAATAATGATGGCATTTGTTAAGCGCTTACTATGTGCCAAGCTCTGTTCTAAGCGCTGAGGGGGGCTACAAGGTAATCGGGTTGTCCCACATGGAGCTCACAGTCTTAATCCCCATTTTCCAGATGAGGTAACTGAGGCACAGAGAAGTCAAGTGGCTTGCCCGAAGTCACACAGCCAAGTGGCGGAGTCGGGATTAGAACCCACAACCTCTGACTCCCAAGCCCGGGCTCTTTCCACTGAGCCACGCTGCTTCTCTGATCTTACTCCTAAGCCATGCTGTGTAGCCATCCAGTCCACATTATATGGAAACAAAACCACCTTATAAAAACCACTCTTAGAAAATGATTTTCTTCTGAATGCCATGGATTCTCTCTCCAGAAGTGATGGCAGATGAACTGGAAGAACCTGCCAAGTAGTTTCAGTACCTGAGATTTCTGTGCCAAGAGTAGATTTTGTGTGTATGTGTGTGTCGCTTAATATCCTCAAGTATCCTAGGGACCTTGAAAATTCCGTATCAAAAAGGCATTCCCAAATCAGACAGAAGAAAAACATTTCAGGCTCAAATACGGAAGAGAATCTGTGTCCGAGATCAGTGATGCCCCGGTAAAACAGTGATTGGCATTGGTAAATTTACGTGTTTCCCCCAGGGCTTAGCTGCTGAACCCATAAGGAGAAGAGAGGAAAATGAAGATAAAGTCCTAGAAATTGTAGATCAAATCCGTAGTTACACGCTATCAGTGGAGTTGAAATGGACTAAGTTGATTATTGAACATCTGTCTTCCGGGGATTCAGGGCATTTCAATGTATAACTTCCCACCGTTCAGTGTAGTTGGCTTCATGCACCTATGGAATTGTTAACTTTTGTAGTGGGTATTTTGGGAAGCGGCTTGGAAAGAGCCCGGGCCTGGGAATCAGAGGACCTGGGTTCTAATCTCGGCTCTGTCATTTGTCTGCCGGGGCACGTGGGGCAAGTCACTTCACGTCTCTGTGCCCCAGTTCCCTCATCTGTAAAATGGGGATTAACACTGTGAGCCCCATATGGGACGAAGGACTGCATCCAACCCGATTGCTTAGAGAAGCAGCGTGGCTCAGTGGAAAGAGCCCGGGCTTTGGAGTCAGAGGTCATGGGTTCGAATTCCGACTCCGCCGCACGTCAGCTGTGTGATCTTGGGCAAGTCACTTAACTTCTCTCTGGGCCTCAGTTACCTCATCTGTAAAATGGGGATTAAGACTGTGAGCCCCACGTGGGACAACCTGATCACCCTGTATCCTCCCCAGCGCTTAGAACGGTGCTTTGCACATAGTAAGCGCTTAACAAATGCCAATTATTATTATTATTATTATCCACTCTAACACTTAGTACAGCGCCTGACACGTAATAAGTGCTTAACAAACATCACAATTGTTATTATTTTACCCCCAGGCTTATGTTTTTAAATGCATACTGCTCTTCGGTTTGTTTGTTCCCTTGTATCGTTGTCCAGCTTTGAATCGCATCTTCCTGGCGCATTTTCCCACTAAGACTTTTGTAGCCAAAGCATCTCCCAAAGCACAAAAAGCTTTTGGAGTCCTACTTGACGCTGGCTATATAGAAGTTTCCGCCCCCTTGGTTTCCGTCAGATAGATAGGAAGCTGGCAGACCTCACTTGGAAAGTGCGTTTATCCACGAGCTGCTGTCAAGGATTGAGGGGCCTCGATGATAAATCCTCTGTACCATCCGCTTATTTGAGGATAAAAGGACGATCCACCCAAGGCATTACCGGAACTTTACATGGCTCAGGAGCTGATCGCGGCCACCTTTTCTGATTCCCTCCCTTCCCTATCTCCCTCCGAAGTCCGTGAATCCCGATCTTTGAAAGGAACCTGGACAGTATCAGTCAGTCAGTCAAATGTATTTATCGAGCGCTTACCATGTGCAGAGCACTGTACTAAGCACCTGGGAGTCAGAAGGTCATGGGTTCTAATCCCGGCTCCGCCACCTGTCTGCTGTGTGGCCTTGGGCAAGTCACATCACTTCTCTGGGCCTCAGTTACCTCACCTGTAAAATGGGGATTGAGACTGTGAGCCCCACGGGGTCAGGGACTGTGTCCAATCCAATTATCTTATATCAGCCCCAGTGCTTAGAACAATGCCTGGCACTTAGCACTTAACAAGCTCAACAAGCTCACCTCCTCCAGGAGGCCTTCCCAGACTGAGCCCCTTCCTTCCTCTCCCCCTCGTCCCCCTCTCCATCCCCCCATCTTACCTCCTTCCCTTTCCCACAGCACCTGTATATATGTATATATGTTTGTACATATTTATTACTCTATTTATTTATTTATTTTATTTGTACATATCTATTCTATTTATTTTATTTTGTTAGTATGCTTGGTTTTGTTCTCTGTCTCCCCCTTTTAGACTGTAACCCCTCTGTTGGGTAGGGACTGTCTCTATATGTTGCCAACTTGTACTTCCCAAGCGCTTAGTACAGTGCTCTGCACATAGTAAGCGCTCAATAAATACGATTGATGATGATGATGATGAAGTCCCATCATTACTATCATTAATTTAACAGACACATTCCATGCCCACAACGAGCTTTCAGTCACAGCGGTATAACTCGGTTATGTTGTACTCTCCCAAGTGCTTAGTGCAGTGCCCTGCACATAGTAAGCACCCAATAAATACCGTTGATGATAAGGATATAAACACCATTGATTGACTTTGTTCCTTGTGGGCGGGGAACGGGTCTACCGTCTCTGTCATGGTGTACTCTCTCAGGCGCTTAGGACGACGTGAGAAGCAACATGGCCCAGTGGATATATGTATATATGTTTGTACATATTTATTACTCTATGTATTTATTTATTTATTTATTTTACTTGTACATATCTATTCTATTTATTTTATTTTGTTAGTATGTTTGGTTTTGTTCTCTGTCTCCCCCTTTTAGACTGTGAGCCCAATGTTGGGTAGGGACTGTCTCTATATGTTGCCAATTTGTACTTCCCAAGCGCTTAGTACAGTGCTCTGCACGTAGTAAGCGCTCAATAAATACGATTGATTGATTGATTGATTGACTGTCTCTCTATGTTGCCAATTTGTACTTTCCAACCGCTTAGTACAGTGCTCTGCACGTAGTAAGCGCTCAATAAATATGATTGATTGATTGATTGATTGATAGAGCCTGGGCCTGGGCGTCAGAAGGCCCTGGGTTCTAATCCCGGCTCCTCCACCCGTCTGATGCATGTCCTTGTGCAAGTCACTTCTCTGTGCCTTCGTTCCCTCATCTGTAAAATGGGGATTAAGAGACTTGGAGCCCCATGTGGGGCAGGGATTGTGTCCAAACCCGATTAGCTTGTATCTACCCCAGCTCTGAGAACAGTGCCTGGCACTCAGTAAGCGGTTAGCGGTTATCTCAGTCGTTATGATTATTTTGTGGAGCTTGCAGTGAGTTCTCAGCCCGGTTTTCGCCTGCCGTAAGGTAACCCTTCCGCGAAGCCCCCCAGAGCCCACGTGGAATGAAGGGACCGGCAAGGTGCGATCAAGGTGGACGTTTTGTTCTCGGTCTCCCCCTTTTAGACTGTGAGCCCACTGTTGGGTAGGGACTGTCTCTATATGTTGCCAACTTGGACTTCCCAAGCGCTTAGTACAGTGCTCTGCACACAGTCAGCGCTCAATAAATACGATTGATGATGATGATGGTGACGTCGACGTCACCTCCTTCGGCTAATGGTACTAAATGGTTGCAGAGGGTTAGTGCGGAGAGGGAAATAGTGATTTATAACGTCAGCCCCCTCATACGATGTCGCCCCTGAAGGGCCGCAGAACTCTAATTAGTTCTGGTCCGACTGCGACTACGCGGGCATATCTCCTTCACGCGGAGCTTGGCAGGGACGGAATGAATTGCTTCGGCGTGAGTCTTTCCCAGAAAATCTTCCAAACAACCTCTTTTTATTTATTTATTTTTCGTTGTTGTTTTTTGAGGCGAAGCTGAAATTCCTCCGGAGCCGGATTTGGGGAGGGCGGGCCTGTAAGAATAATAATAATGATAGCATTTATTAAGCGCTTACTGTGTACAAAGCACTGTTCTAAGCGCTGGGGAGGTTAACAAGGTGATGAGGTTGTCCCACAGGGGGCTCACAGTCTTCATCCCCATCCCCAAGCGCTTAGTTCAGTGCTCTGCACACAGTAAGTGCTCAATAAATACGATTGATTGATTGATTGATTGATTTACAGATGAGGTAACTGAGGCCCAGAGAAGTTAAGTGATTTGCTCAAAGTCACACAGCTGATAAGTGGTGGAGCCAGGATTTGAACCCATGACCTCCGACTCCAAAGCCCGGGATCTTTCTACTGAGCCACGCGGCTTACTGTAGACATTGTAGCAAATCATCTGGGAGAATAAAGTGAAATTGCTCCCCATTGCCCAGATCCGACCAAAAGTCACCCTTTGAATTTCACCTAACATCCAACTTGTACTTCCCAAGTGCTTAGTACAGTGCTCTGCACACAGTAAGTGCTCAATAAATGTGACTGAATGAATGAATTCAGTCAGTCAGTCAAATTTATCGAGTGCTTACTGGACTCTCCCAAGCGCTTAGTCCAGTGCTCTGCACTATCTCTATATGTTGCCAACTTGTACTTCCCAAGCACTTAGTACAGTGCTCTGCACACAGTAAGCGCTCGATAAATACGATTGAGTGAATGCAGAGCTCACTAAATACAATTGAATGAATGAATGCAGAGCACTGTACTGAGTCCAGTAGAACAATAAATAGCCCCAGTCCATGACGTTCTTGACAGGTGATAGTTCTACGAGAGTACTATAGCTTAAGCACCAAGGCCCTCTTTGGGCAATGCCCCTGAGTTTCCCAAATTAAACGTGAACAATAAGTGCAGTAAGAATAACAATAATAATGTATTTGTTAAGCGCTTACTATGTGCCGAGCACTGTTCTAAGCGCTGGAATAGATGCCAGGTTATCAGATTGTCCCACATGGGGCTCACAGTCTTAATCCCCATTTTACAGATGAGGTCACTGGTAACTGAGGCAGAGAGAAGTTAAGTGATTTGCCCAAAGTCACCCAGCTGACAAGTGGCGGAGCCGGGATTAGAACCCAAGCCCGGGCTCTTTCCACTAAGCCATGCTGCTTCTCAGTGTTTGGATTCCGGATCGTTTCCCATCGGTTCCGAATTGGACAACTGTCAGGGAAGCGATGTGGGGGGGAACTCACGGCTGCACCCTCCATCCCAAGGAGGGAAGGGAATCAATCAATCAATCAATCAATCGTATTTATTGAGCGCTTACTATGTGCAGAGCACTGTACTAAGCGCTTGGGAAGTACAAATTGGCAACACATAGAGACAGTCCCTACCCAGCAGTGGGCTCACAGTCTTAAAGGGGGAGACAGAGAACAGAACCAAACATACCAACAAAATAAAATAAATAGGATAGAAATGTACAAGTAAAATAAATAAATAAATAAATAAATAAATAGAGTAATAAATATGTACAACCATATATACATATATACAGGTGCTGTGGGGAAGGGAAGGAGGTAAGACGGGGGGATGGAGAGGGGGGCGAGGGGGAGAGGAAGGAAGGGGCTCAGTCTGGGAAGGCCTCCTGGAGGAGGTGAGCTCTCAGCAGGGCCTTGAAGGGAGGAAGAGAGCTAGCTTGGCGGAGGGGCAGAGGGATTGGGGGCATTCCAGGCCCGGGGGATGACGTGGGCCGGGGGTCGATGGCGGGACAGGCGAGAGCGAGGTACAGTGAGGAGATTAGCGGTGGAGGAGCGGAGGGTGCGGGCTGGGCTGGAGAAGGACAGAAGGGAGGTGAGGTAGGAGGGGGCGAGGGGATGGGCAGCCTGGAAGCTCAGGGTGAGGAGTTTCTGCCTGATGCGCAGATTGATCGGTAGCCATTGGAGGTTTTTGAGGAGGGGAGTAATATGCCCAGAGCGTTTCTGGACAAAGATAATCCGGGCAGCAGCATGAAGTAAGTATGAAGTATGGAATGTAGTCGTCCAAAATACCACCTAATCGGTGCACGGCGCACAGTCCGAACGCACACTTCACCTCGCTAGAAAAATACCAAGATCGTAAAAATCAAGCAGTCAGTGTAAGGTATTGATGGAGCGCTTACTGTGTGCAGAGCACCAGACTGAGCGCTTGCAGAGTACAGTTCGTTAGAATTAACCACAGTACATATACTTCCAAAGTGGTATTCCTTGTTTTGGAAAGAGCACGGGCTTGGGAGCCAGAGCTCATGGGTTCAAATCCCAGCTCCACCAGTTGTCAGCTGTGTGACTTTGGGCAAGTCACTTCACTTCGCTGTGCCTCGGTTACTTCATCTGTAAAAGGGGGATTAAGACTGGGAGCCCCACGTGGGACAACCTGATCACTTTGTATCCTCCCCAGCGCTTAGAACAGTGCTTTGCATATAGTAAGCGCTTAACAAATGCCATCATTATTATTATTATTACTATGAAGATACCGGCTGGATTTTGACACCAGTGAGCGGCGTCAGTTCCCTTTAGGCCACACTTCTTTTTGCTGAAAGGAACAAAAAAAGAAATCAAGAATCTTCTTTGTTGTTCCTGAGCTGTTTCCCTCACCGTCATTGTGGCCAGGGATAAAAACTAAAGCCGGATTATAAATCTTTTTCATCGGCGGCGTTGATGTCAACCCCGGCCTATTGCAAGATAGATCAATCTTGCGGTGTTGTGGGGAAGGGCCGCCGTGACCTTATCGATTCGGACTTATCTGAGAGAAGAGATGGGCATCCTTTTTGCTTTTCTCCTCCAGCCCACCCTGACTAAATCCGGAACTGTTCAAGGAAAGGAGTGCACGCTCAGAAATTAACAAAGAGGTTGGTGTACGCTTCTTTTGAACAATGGTATCCGTTGAATGCTTACATGTGCCAGGCACTGTCCAAAGCCCCGGGATAGATACAAGATGATCTGGTTGGACACAGTCCACGTCCCACATGGGGCACGCGGTCTTAGCCCCCCATTTTACAGGTGAGGTAGCTGAGGTCCAGAGAGGTTGAGGGATTCGCCCAAGGTCGCACAGCGGACAAGTGGCGCTGTTCTTTTAGACTGTGAGCCCACTGTTGGGTAGGGACTGTCTCTATATGTTGCCAATTTGTACTTCCCAAGCACTTAGTACAGTGCTCTGCACACAGTAAGCGCTCAATAAATACGATTGATGATGATGAAGTGGCGGTCTGTCACCAGAAGCAGCAAGGCCTAATGGATAAAGCCCGGGCGTGGGAGTTGGAAGGACCCGGCTTCCGATATCGGCTCCGCCACTCGTCCGCTGGGTGACCTTGGGTAAGTCACTTCACTTCTCTGGGCCTCAGGTCCCTCGTCTGTCAAATGGGGATTAAAACTGCGAGCGCCAGGACGTGGAGTGTGTCCAACCCGATTAGCCTGTGTCTATCCCGTAGTACAGTGCCTGCCACATAGTAATCGCTTAACAAATACCATAGGAAAAAAAAAAGTGACAGAACTGGGATTAGAACCCAGGTCTTCTGACGTCCAGGCCCAGGCTCTTTCCACTAGGCCACACTGCCTCTCGGGCTCTTTTTCCAATGAACCAGTACCAGTAGGGGAATGAGCTCAGATGGTAGATCACTCGCTTAGCAGGCGAGAGGTAGCGGGATCGATGCCCGCATTCTTCAATTTCTTCTAGACTGTGAACCCTTCTAGACTGTGAGCCCACTGTTGGGTAGGGACCGTCTCTGTATGTTGCCAACTTGTACTTCCCAAGCGCTTAGTACAGTGCTCTGCACACAGTAAGCACTCAATAAATACGATTGATTGATTGATAAATAATAATAATGATGGCATTTGTTAAGCGCTTACTATGTGCAAAGCCCTGTTCTAAGCGCTGGGGGGATACAAGGTGATCAGGTTGTCCCATGTGGGGCTCACAGTCGTAATCCCCATTTTACAGATGAGGGAACTGAGGCTCAGAGAAGTGAAGTGACTTGCCCAAGGTGACACAGCAGACATGTAGCGGAGCCGGTATTCGAACCCATGACCTCTGACTCCAAAGGCCGTGCTCTTTCCACTGAGCCACGCTGCTTCTGTATTCAGTATTCTGACAGTGGGTCCTTCTGTTATTTCCTTCTCCATTATCCTCGTTGTATCAATCAATCAATCGTATTTATTGAGCACTTACTGTGTGCAGAGCACTGTACTAAGCGCTTCGGAAGTACAAGTTTGCAACTTGTACTTTGTTGTATCTTTGTTTTTTTCTCATTCCCACAGGGATCGGGTGAGGGGCTGTCCTGTGACTCAGAGTCCTGGCTTCTCCGACAGGCTCAGAGCCCAGTCAGTCACCACTCCATCCCACTTCTCTCTTGCTTCGAGTCCCCGTTTTACAGATGAGGAAACCGAGACCCAGAGGAGCGAAGCAACTTGGCCAAGGTCACACAGCAGACAAGGGGCAGAGCCGGGATTAGAACCCAGGTCCTCTGGTTCCCACTGTCTCCACTGGGCAGAAGCAGCGTGGCTTAGTGGATAGTGCCCAGGCTTGGGAGTCTAATAATAATAATAATACTAATAATAATGGCATTTGCTAAGCGCTTACTATGTGCAGAGCACTGTACTAAGCGCTGGGGGTGAATACAAGGTGATCAAGTTGTCCCACATGGGGCTCACAGTCTTAATCCCCATTTTACAGATGAGGTAACTGAGGCTCAGAGAAGTTAAGTGACTTGCCCAAGGTCACACAGCAGACATGTGGCAGAGCCAGGACTCGAACCCATGACCTCTGACTCCAAAGCCCATGCTCTTCTCCACTGAGCCACGCTGCTCCTCTAATCTTGACTCTGCCACTTGTCTGCTGGGTGACCTTGGCCAAGTCACCTCTCTGAGCCTCAGTTTCCTCATCTGTAAATGAGGATTAAGACTGTGAGCGCCCTAGTAAGCACTCAATAAATACGATTGATTGATTGATTGATTGATTGTGGGACAGGGACTGTGTCTAACCCGATTTGCTTGTATCCACCCCAGCACTTTGTACAGTGCTTGGCACAAAGAAGCGCTTAATCAATCAATCAATCAATCAATCGTATTTATTGAGCACTTACTGTATGCAGAGCACTGTACTAAGCGCTTGGGAAGTACAAGTTGGCAACATATAGAGACGGTCCCTACCCAACAGTGGGCTCACAGTCTAGAAGCTTAACAAATACCACAATTATTATTATCATTATTAGGCAGCACCACACTTAGGGGTGACCCAGTGGATGATATCATTCATTCACTCAATCATATTCATTCATTCATTCATTCAGTCGTATTTATTGAGCGCTTACTGTGTGCAGAGCACTGTACTAAGCGCTTGGGAAGTACAAGTTGGCAACATTTAGAGACAGTCCCTACCCAACAGAGCGCTTAGAGCACTGTACTGAGCTCTTGGGAGAGGACGTTCCCTGTCCGCATCAAGTTTACAGTCTAGTTGGGAGTAGTTCTCTAAACTGTAAGCCCATTGTGGACAGGGAACGTGTCTTCTGACTCCGATATAGGGAAGCAGCACGGCCTAGTGGATTGAACACAGGCCTGGGAAGGACCTGAGTTCCAATCCCGGCTCCACTACTTGTCTGCTGTGTGACCTCGGGCAAATCACTTCTCTGGACCTCAGTTCCCTCATCTGTAAATTGGGGATTAAAAGTGTGCACCCCACAATAATGATAATAACGGCATTTATTAAGCGCTTACTATGTGCAAAGCACTGTTCTAAGCTCTGGGGAGGTTGCAAGGTGATCAGGTTGTCCCACGGGGGTCTCACAGTCTAATGTGGGACTGTACCCAACCTGATTAGCTTGTATCTACCGCAGCGCGTAGAACAGTGCTTGACACATAGTAAGCAATTAACAAATCCCATCATCGTGATTATTTTTATGTTGTAACCTCCCAAACGCTTAGCACGGTGCTCTGCACACAGTAAGCCCTCAAGAAATACCACCAAACGATTAGGGAATGAAACACGGCAGAGAAAACTGCACTAGAATTTACCTCCGTTTACAGGGCGTAGACACCGATCCATAAACCAAATAATCGGTCCTTGGATAACCTACATTCAGCTGCTCTTAAATGCAGAAAAGTGAGTTTTCATAGTTGCCCTATCTCCCGTTGGGTTTATAGGGACTGGGAAATATCTGAACGCATCATGTCAGTCTGGGGCTAGTACATCCCTTGGACGTTGAGCAAATGTCCAGCCGACGAGCCGAAAGCGTCTGCTTTAGTTTAGAGGAAAGAGGAACGGTTCAGATCAGACTCTCGAACATGTCTATATTTGCTCGTGTTTCATCCGGCCTCACCCAGGCTTCTCAAGTGACTTTGATTCTATAATTCAGCATTCTTCTAATTAGATAGGAATCCTGTCACATTCTAAAAAAAAACCTTCACTTGGGCTTTTCTACAGTGAATTTAATTAAGCATTTCTTGTAAGTTCATTTCCGTTTCTATCATGCCCCACTAAAGCTGGGATTCGGTGGTAAAACGGCAAATTAATTGCCTTTTGTATTAAATGAAATCAGAAGCCCAAATATGCCGAGTCAGGAAATTTAACCGCGTCCCTCAATTGCTTCTTCAATGCGTCGGAAAACCGAAATCCCGAAGTACAGAAGGAGAGGGCCGAAGGTTGTTAAACGTAGCGCGTTAACACGCGTTTTGAACTTTACTTAATGAACCAAGTGTTTATTACTATGAAATAAACGCGCCATTTAAAGAATTACGGTGGAATGGTAAAACATTAAAAACTCTAATTAATTTTGGTCAGAAGCGTGCAGCGGGCTCGTTTGATCTAAAACGTTTTCATTACGCTCGAGGTTCCGCCGGCAAGCTGCAGCAGCAGCATATTTTGAGGGTTAAAAAGCGCGACCCTAAGGTGTCACCAAGGGTGAGAGCGCTTTCCTCCGGTGAAATCGGCCGATTCTTCAGGCCAGTCAAGTCAGAAGTGGCCGTTTTATCCCCCTTTAGATCCACCCGGATCATTCTTTCCATCCTGCGGTCGTATTTATTGAGCGCCAACTGGGTACAGAGCACTGAAATGCCACCTCTCCTCCAAGAAGCCTTCTTTGATTGAATTTCCTTCCTCCCAGAGATTAGGCCCTCGCACACAGCACCTGTGTATATATTGATTTAAGCACTCTATTATTTAAGCACTTATTCATTCGCCCCCTCATTTCGTTCATTCATTCAATTGTATTTTTTTTAATGGCATTTATTAAGCGCTTACTCTGTGCCAAGCACTGTTCTAAGCGCTGGGGGGCTACAAGGTGATCAGGTTGTCCCACGGGGGGCTCACAGTCTTCGTCCCCATCTTACAGATGAGGCAACCGAGACACAGAGAAGCCAAGTGACCTGCCCACAGTCACACAGCCGACAAGTGGCGGAGCCAGGATTCGAACCATGACCACTTGTCTGCTTTGCGACCATGAACAAATCACTCAATCTCTTGTATCTATTGATTGAGCGCTTACTGTGTGCAGAGCACTGTACTAAGCGCTTGGGAAGTACAAGTTGGCAACATATGGGGCGGTCCCTACCCAACAACGGGCTCACACTCGTTTTCCGTTCCATTTCTCCTCCCATTTGAACAGTATTTCGTGTCCATCTCCCCCGCTGGAATATAAATCCCTCGAATCAATCAATCGATCGTATTTATTGAGCGCTTACTATGTGCAGAGCACTGTACTAAGCGCTTGGGAAGTACAAATTGGCAACATATAGAGACAGTCCCTACCCAACAGTGGGCTCACGGTCTAAAAGAAGAGAAGGATCCTGCGTACTAGCTCTGTTGCGCTCTCCCAAGTGCTTAGCACACTGCTGTGCACATGGTTGGGGGTAAGCCCTTGAGGACGGGGAGAGGGTCTACCAACTATCATACTCTGCCAAGCGCTTAGTACAGTGTTTTACACACAATGTTAGATTGTAAGTGCATCGCGGGCAAGGAGCATGTCTGTTAGCTCTGTCATACTCTCCCAAATCATCATCATCATCATCAATCGTATTTATTGAGCGCTTACTGTGTGCAGAGCACTGTACTAAGCGCTTGGGAAGTACAAGTTGGCAACATATAGAGCCAGTCCCTACCCAACAGTGGGCTCACAGTGCTCTGCCCGCCTTAAGCATTTAAAACCTCCTCCTTCTAGACTGTGAGACCGCTGTTGGGTAGGGACCATCTCTATATGTTACCAACTTGTACTTCCCAAGCGCTTAGTACAGTGCTCTGCACACAGTAAGCACTCAATAAATACGATTGAATGAATGAATGAATGAAAACATTATTGATTTACTGGACTGATATTTTGAATCCAGTCTGACTTATTCAATCAGTAGTATTTATAGAGTGCTTAGTCCATGCAGAGTAGCTCCTTGTGGGCAGGGAATCTATCTACCAACTCTGTTCTCTTGTTCTCTCCCAAACACTTAGTACAGTGCTCTGCTCGCAGTAAGTGCTCATTAAATGCCAGTGATTGATTGATTGAGAAGCAGTGCGGCCTAGTGGAAAGAGCACGAGCTTAGGAGTGAGAAGGACCTGGGTTCTAATCCCAGCTCTGCCACTCGTCCGCTGTGTGACCTTGGACAAGTCACTTCACTGCTCTGTGCTTCAGTTCCCTCATCTGTAAAATAGGGATTAAGACTGTGAGTCCCACAGGGCACAGAGACAGGGTCCATCCTGATTAGCTTGCTTCTACCCCATAGTAGGGGTAGTAGGGCTTAGTACAGTGTCTGGCACATTGTAAGCTCTTAACAAACCCCATTAAAAAAAAAAGATTGATTCAAAGCAGGATACTAAACTCTTGGAGGAGTTCAAGAGAGGGAGACAAGGTCCCTGCCCAAGAGGATTTTTTTTTAAATAAACTAGTGATTGCTAAACTCAGGCCAGATCAATCAGTAGTACTTATTGAGCGCATAGTCTGCATCCAGCCCTGTACTAAGCTTTTGGGAAGAGTATATAAGGCCATTCATGAGCTCATGTGTGGAAATGCTTAAGAGAAGCCTTCCCCAATTAAAGCGTCATTTCCTCTTTCCTCTCTCCCTTCTGCATCGCCCAGCTCCCTGAAAATTACGTCCATTTCCATATTTTTATTTATTTCTATTAACACCTGTCATCCCCCTTAAGTGCTCCCCCTTTTAGACTGTGAGCCCACTGTTGGGTAGGGACTGTCTCTATATGTTGCCAACTTGTACTTCCCAAGCGCTTAGTATAGTGCTCTGCACACAGTAAGTGCTCAATAAATACAATTGATTGATTGATTGATTGATTGATTGATCCCCTCTAGACTATAATAATAATTATGGTACTTGATAGCGCTTACTATCTGCCAAGCACTGGGGTAGATAGAAGTTAACTATATCCCATGGGACTCACACTCTTAATCCCTGTTTTACAAATGAGATAACCCAGTCCCAGAGAAGTTAAGTGACTTGCCCAAAGTCACACAGCAGACACCCGGCGGAGCCAGGATTAGAACCCAGGACCTCCTGACTCTCATGCCGTATCCTCTAGGCCATGCTGTAAGCTCGTGGTGGGCAGGGAATGTGTCCGTTATATTCCGTTGGACTCTCCCAAGCGTTTAGTACGGTGCCCTGTACACGATAAGTGTTTAATAAATACGATTGATTGGTTGATTGATTGAGAGCCTGACATTCGCATCACCTGCCGATTCAGATAGACAACCTTGCGTCTTTAGTGCTTGTGTGTCTGGAAAGGCCCAGGAAATAAACAGGGCCATTGATGCATAGGGGAGTCATATTTATTGAGCACCTACTGTGTGCAGAGAACTGTACTAAGCACTTGGGAGAAAACAATGTAACAGACATGTTTCCTGCCCTCTTGTTTGGATGCCTTTCTCCCTGCTTCTAGACTGTGAGCCTGTTGTGGGCAGGGATTGTCTCTATTTGTTGCTGAATCGTAATAATAAATAATAATAATAATAATAATGGCATTTATTAAGCGCTTACTATGTGCAAAGCACTGTTCTAAGCGCTGGAGAGGTTACAAGGGCTGAGAAGCAGCGTGGCTCAGAGGAAAGAGCGTGGGCTTGGGAGGTAGAGGTCATGGGTTCGAATCCCACCTCCCCCACATGTCTGGTGTGTGACCTTGGGCAAGTCACTTCACTTCTCTGTGCCTCAGTTCCCTCATCTGTAAAATGGGGATTAAGACTGTGAGCCCCACACGGGACAACCTCATCTCCTCGTGTTCCCCCCAGCGCTTAGAACAGTGCTTTGCACATAGTAAGTGCTTAACAAATACCAACATTATTATTATTATTATCAGGTTGTCCCACCAGGGGCTCACAGTCTTAACCCCCCTTTTACAGATGAGGTAACTGAGGCCCAGAGAAGTTAAGTGACTTTCCCAAAGTCACACAGCTGATAATTGGCGCAACCGGGATTAGAACCCATTAACTCTGACTCCAAAGCCTGTGCTATTTCCACTGAGCTACGCTGCTTCTCATTGTACTTTCCAACCGCTTAGTACAGTGCTCTGCAATCAATCAATCAATCAATCAATCGTATTTATTGAGCGCTTACTGTGTGCAGAGCACTGTACTAAGCACTTGGGAAGTACAAGTTGGCAACATATAGAGACAGTCCCTACCCAACAGTGGGCTCACAGTCTAAAAGAGCACACAGTAAGCGCTCAATAAATATGATTGAATGAATGAATGAGGGCAGAGAGGGAAATGTGAGCTTAGTCTGGGAAGGCTTCTTGGAGGAGATGGGATTTTAGGAGGGTTTTGAAGGTGGGGAGAATGGGGGACTGTCAGATATCTGGGGGTTGGGGTTAGAAGAGAGAGAAAGTTACATGCCCTGGGGAGAATATGAGTAACGAGTGTTTTGTTGGTTTGTTTTTTGTTGTTGTTGGATTTTTTTACGGCATTTGTTAAGTGCTTACTATATGCCAGGCTCTGTACTAAGCACTGGAGTAGATAGAAGCTAATCATCATCATCATCATCAATCGTATTTATTGAGCGCTTACTATGTGCAGAGCACTGTACTAAGCGCTTGGGAAGTACAAGTTGGCAACATATAGAGACAGTCCCTACCCAACAGTGGGCTCACAGTCTAATCAGGTTGGACACAGCTCCTGTCCCCCATGGGGCTCACAGTCATATTCCCCGTTTCATAGAGTAAGTCTCTAGACTATCTATTATTATTATTATTAACAATAATATTATTAATAATAATAATAATTGTGGTATGTGTTAAGCCCTTATTATGTGCCAAGCACTGTTCTGAGCACTGGAGTAGATACAAAGTAATCAGGTCGGGCACAGTCCCTGTCCCACATGGGGCTCCCGGTCTTGATCCCCATTTTACAGGTGAGGGAACTGAGGCTCAGAGAAGTGAAGTGACTTGCCCAAGGTCACCCAACAAACAGTGCTCTGCACACAGTAAGCGCTCAATAAATACGATTGAATGAATGAATGAAAGTGGCGGAGCTGGAATTAGAACCCAGGTCCCAGGCCTGGGCTTTATCCACCAGGAAGCAGCGTGGCTCAGTGGAAAGAGCCCGGGCTTTGGAGTCAGAGGTCATGAGTTCAAATCCTGGATCCACCACTCGTCAGCTGTGTGACTTTGGGCAAGTCACTTCACTTCTCTGGGCCTCAGTTACCGCATCTGTAAAATGGGGATGAAGACTGGGAGCCCCGCATGGGGCAAGCTGATCACCTTGTAAATTCCCCAGCGCTTAGAACAGTGCTCTGCACATTGTAAGCGCTTAATAAATGCCATTATTATTATTACAGAGAGTGGGTTGGTGTTACAAGGAGAGAAGTGTGCCGCAGGGGTTGTAGTATGAGATTGATTGATTGATTGATTGATTGGCTGATTATAAGAAAGAGTTACCATCTAGCAGTATGGATCAGGCAGAAGGGGTCAAACCGACTGCCCTCCTTTGGTGTCAGAGGAGTGGGGTACGTGTATACCTGTGTATATACCTGTGTATACCTGTGTATATGTGTATATATTTGTGTGTATTTATTGCTCTGTTTTATTTGTATATATTTATTCTATTTATTTTATTTTGTTGATGTGTTTGGTTTTGTTCTTTGTCTCCCCCTTCTAGACTGTGGGCCCACTGTTGGGTAGGGACCATCTTTGTGTGTTGCCAACTTGGACTTCCCAAGCGCTTAGTGCAGTGCTCTGCACACAGTAAGCGCTCAATAAATACGATTGAATGAATCCCCCCCCTTACCTCCTTCCCCTCCCCATAGCACCTATATATATATTTGTATCATCATCATCATCAATCGTATTTATTGAGCGCTTACTGTGTGCAGAGCACTGTACTAAGCGCTTGGGAAGTACAAATTGGCAACATATAGAGACAGTCCCTACCCCACAGTGGGCTCACAGCCTAAAAGGGAGAGACAGAGAACAAAACCAAACATACTAACAAAATAAAATAAATAGGATAGATATGTACAAGTAAAATAAATAAATAAATAAATAAATAAATAAATAAATAAATAAATAAATAGAGTAATAAATATGTACAAACATATATACATATATACAGGTGCTATGGGGAAGGGAAGGAGGTAAGATGGGGGGATGGAGGGGGGACGAGGGGGAGAGGAAGGAAGGGGCTCAGTCTGGGAAGGCCTCCTGGAGGAGGTGAGCTTTCAGCAGGGCCTTGAAGGGAGGAAGAGAGCTAGCTCTGTATGTATTTATTACTCTATTCATTTTATTTGTACATATTTATTTTATTTTGTTAATATGTTTTGTTTTGTTCTCTGTCTCCCCCTTCTAGACTGTGAGCCCGCTGTTGGGTAGGGACCGTCTCTATATGTTGCCAACTTGTACTTCCCAAGCGCTTAGTACGGTGTTCTGCACACAGTAAGCGCTCAATAAATACGATTGAATGAATGAATGGGTTGTGTGGGCTGGGTTGTAGTAGGAGATTGATCGATCGACTGATGGATTGATCGATATGAGAAAAAGTTAGTTACCGTCTGGCAGTGAGGGGCAGTCAGAAGGGTCATTCCCACTGCCCTCCTGTGCCGGTAACCAGGAGGCTGCTTCTGTTCTGAACAAAAATCCCCGTCCCCAACCACCAGGCGTATTTAAAGGAGGGATTTTTTTTTATCACCGCGGCCTTTCGGTGTAGCTAAATTATGGTGCCATTTCCCTGGCATGTTTTGTTTACACAGAGAGAACCGTGCCTGTGGTGAAACAGCTGTACTAAAGCTTCCGAGACACGCTTGAGAAGGTGTTCGTGGGCGTCCTTTGTGTAATCCAGAAATCTTCCAAAGGGGAAAATTCACCGGCAAACCAAGGAGACATATTAATTAGGGTATTTATTAAGCATTCACTGCATACTTCATAGAGTGTGAACCCCATGTGGGACAGGGACTGTGTCCAACCTGATTAGGTTGTATCTGCCCCAGCGGTTACTACAATCCTCTCCTTTCTTCCTTTTTTCTTTTTTTGTTGTTATTTGTTAGGCGCTAACTATGAGCCAGGCACTATACTAAGCGCAGGGGTAGATACAAGTTAATCAGGTAGGGAACAGTTCCAGTCTCACATAGGGCTCACAGTCTTAATCCTCATTTTCAAGGCCCTACTGAGAGCTCACCTCCTCCAGGAGGCCTTCCCAGACTGAGCCCCTTCCTTCCTCTCCCTCTCGTCCCCCTCTCCATCCCCCCATCTTACCTCCTTCCCTTCCCCACTGCACCTGTATATATGTATATATGTTTGTACATATTTGTCACTCTATTTATTTATTTATTTTACTTGTACATATCTATTCTATTTATTTTATTTTGTTAGTGTGTTTGGTTTTGTTCTCTCTCTCCCCCTTTTAGACTGTGAGCCCACTGTTAGGTAGGGACTGTCTCTATATGTAGCCAACTTGGACTTCCCAAGCACTTAGTACAGTGCTCTGCACACAGTAAGCGCTCAATAAATACGATTGATGATGATTTTACACATGAGGGAACTGAGACCCAGAGAAGTGAAGTGACTTGCCCCCAGGTGACAGAGCAGGTAAATCGGCAGAACCGGAATTAGAACCCAGGTCCTCCGCCCCCCCCCAGCTGGGGCTGTACCCACTAGGTCGCACCGCTTCTTGTCACCTGAACAAACTTTCCTGCATTAGGAACCATCCAGGGGTTCAATCTTCAGCGTGATTACTTATAATAATAATGATGATGGTATTTGTTAAGCGCTTACCATGTACCAAGCACTGTTCTAAGCCCTGGGGGAGATACAATGTACTCAGGTTGCCCCATGTGGGACTCACAGTCTTAATCCCCATTTTCCAGATGAGGGAACTGAGGCGCAGAGAAGTGAAGTGACTTGCCCCAAGCGGGATTAGAACCCGCGACCTCGGACTCCCAAGCCTGGGCTCTTTCCACTAAGCCACGCGGGGAACCGGGGGGGACGCCACTTTGTCTCTGACACACTCACCGGGGATTATCTCTCCCCAAGTTGGCCTCTCACAGGGTCCTGCCCAAGAGCCTTCCATTCGGTGGGAATAGCGTTTTACGGATGAGAGGGAAATCCCTAAAAGTCCTAAGGTAAAGGAGGATAAGCCAAAATCCCCGCCTGCTGATGTGAAAATCCGCTCTTTGATTTCCATCTAGAGGATTCCGGGAAAACTGCACACTCCCAGGGTTCATTCATTCATTCATTCAATCAATCGTATTTATTGAGCGCTTACTGTGTGCAGAGCACTGTACTAAGCGCTTGGGAAGTCCAAGTTGGCAACATACAGAGACGGTCCCTATCCAGCAGCGGGCTCACAGTTTAGAAGGGGGAGACAGACAACAAAACACAACATAATAACACAATAAAATGAATAAATATGTACAAGTAAAATAGAGTAATAAATCTGTACAAACATATATACATATATGCAGGTGCTGTGGGGAGGGGAAGGAGTGTGGCTCAATGGAAAGAGCACGGGCTTTGGAGTCAGAGGTCACGGGTTCAAATTCCGGCTCTACCACTTGTCAACTGTGTGACTTTGGGCAAGTCACTTCACTTCTCTGGGCCTCAGTTACCTCATCTGTAAAATGGGGATGAAGACTGTGAGCCCCCTGTGGACAACCTGATCACCTTATATCCTCCCCAGTGCTTAGAACAGTGCTTTGCACATATTAAGTGCTTAATAAAGGCCATTATTATTATTATTATTACAAACATATATAAATATATATATACAGGTGCTGTGGGGAGGGGAAGGAGGTAAGGCTTGATTTCAGCCTCTCTGCTCAGCTGGAAGAAACAGGGAAGAAGAAAACCCTGCATAGAAAATCCTGCATCTGAGAATCCAGCAATCCAACAATCATATTTATTGAGCCCTTACTGTGTGCAGAGCACTATACTAAAACTTTGGGAGAGGACAGTAGGACAGAGTCTACGAAAAATAGCAGCATGGCCTAGTGGATATGAGTAATAATAGTAATTATGGTATTTGTTCATCCATTCATTCAGTCGTATTTATTGAGCGCGTACTGTGTGCAGAGCACTGTACTAAGCACTTGGAAAGTACAATTCAGCAATAAAAGCCACACTGGGCTTACAGTCTGCAGTCTTGTTAAGCGCTTACTATGTGCCAAGCACTGTTCTAAGCACTGGGGTAGATAAAAGGTAGTCAGTTGTCCCACGTGGGGCTCACAGTTCTAATGCCCTTTTCGTAGATGAGGTAACTGAGGCACAGAGAAGTTAAATGGCTTGTCCAAGGTCACACAGCAGGCAAGTGGCAGAGCTGGGATTAGAACCCAAGTCCTCTAACTCCCAAGCCCGAGCTCTATTAAGACCCATGTGGGACAGGAACTGTGTCCAACTCGATTTGCTTGTATGCACCCTAGCACTTAGTACAGCGGGCGGGGGAGTGTTTACTTATTAATAATAATAAAATAAGGATGATGGTGGTATTTGTTAAGTGATGATGATGATAATGATGGCATTTGTTAAGTGCTTACTATGTGCAAAGCCCTGTTCTAAGTGCTGGGGAGGATACAAGGTGATCAGGTTGTCCCCTGTGGGGCTCACAGTCTTCATCCCATTTTACAGATGAGGGAACTGAGGCCCAGAGAAGCGAAGTGACTCTCCCAAAGTCACACAGCTTACAAGTGGCGGATCCGGGATAATAATAATAATAATGATGGCATTTGTCAAGCACTTACTATGTGCAAAGCACTGTTCTAAGCTCTGATTTGAACCCATGACCTCTGACTTCCAAGCCCGGGCTCTTTCAATCAATCAATCAATCAATCAATCGTATTTATTGAGCGCATACTGTGTGCAGAGCACTGTACTAAGCGCTTGGGAAGTACAAGTTGGCAACATGTAGAGACAGTCCAAACCCAACAGTGGGCTCACAGTCTAGAAGACTTTCCACTGAGCCACACTGCTTGTAGTTCTCGGAGGCACGTCAGGGAGATAGAACATATTGGAGCGACAAAACCCAGCCTCTCCCTACTCTCAATCAATCAATCAATCAATCAATCAATTGTATTTATTGAGCGCTTACTGTGTGCAGAGCACTGTACTAAGTGCTTGGGAAGGACAAGTTGGCAACATATAGAGGCAGTCCCTACCCAACAGTGGGCTCACAGTCTAAAAGGGGGAGACAGAGAACAAAACCAAACATACTAACAAAATAAAATAAACAGAATAGATATGTACAAGTAAAATAAATAAATAGAGTAATAAATATGTACAAACATATATACATATATACAGGTGCTGTGGGGAAGGGAAGGAGGTAAGATGGGGGGATGGAGAGGGGGACGAGGGGGAGAGGAAGGAAGGGGCTCAGTCTGGGAAGGTCTTCATCCACATTTTACCAATGGGGTAACTGAGATGCAGAGAGGCGAAGTGACTTGCCCCAGGTCACAAGGCCGAGACGTGACAGAGCTGGGATTAGAACCCAGGTCCTTCTGACTCTCAGGCCCTTTCATTCATTCACTCATGCATTCAGTCATATTTATTGAGTGTAGAGCACTGTACTAAGTGCTTGAAGGAAGTGCAGTACAACAGAAAATAGACACATTCCCTGCCCACCACAGGCTAGAAGGGGAGACGGACAACCATAAATGACAGATGTGGACATAAGTGGTGTGGGGCTGGGAGGGGGATGAATAAAGGGAGCAAGTCGGGGCGACGCCGAAGGGAATGGGAGAAGAGGAAAGGAGGGCGCAGTCAGGGAAGGCCTCTTGGAGGAGATGGGCCTTCATTAAGGCTTTGAAGGTGGGGAGAGTCATCATCTATGGGATTTGAGGAGGGAGGGCGTTCCAGGCCAGAGGCAGGACCTGGGCGAGAGGTTGGCGGCGAGATAGACGAGATTAAGGTACAGTGAGTAGGTTGGCATTAGTCAACTTGTACTTCCCAAGCGCTTAGTACAGTGCTCTGCACACAGTAAGCGCTCAATAAATACGATTGAATGAATGAATGAATTAGAGGAATGAAGTATGTGGGCTGGGTTGGAGTAGGAGAGTAGCGAGGTGAGGTAGAAGAGGGCAAGGGGATCGAGGGCTTTAAAGCCGACGGTGAGGAGTTTCTGTTTGATGCGGAGGTGGCTGGGCGACTGCTGGAGGTTCTCGAGGGTGGGGGGAAAGTTTCCTGAACATTTTTGTAGGAAAGCACCAGAGGTGCATGTTCTATCCACTAGGCAGCACGGCCACCCTGAAGAGAAGCCCCAGTAAATAGGCCCGTGGTTTCATGGAAGACCCCGGGCACCCCAGGAAAGCTCAGGGGGGGAGATCGATGTGCATTGTCACTCTGTCATAGTGGGGAAAATGCGCCGTCAGGCGCGACTCCAATTATAATCCTTTCCTTCCACGGTCTCTGGGCCTCTAAGTACCTGTCTTTCGCTCGTTAAAAAGACCCCCCTGCTGTGGTTTTGGAATGCACTCGCTTCTGTCATGACGTAGATTTGGAAGGCTGAGAGGGAATTAAGGAATGCTCATCTGACAACATGAATCGGTTCGATTTGTCAATCGATCCATCGTATCTCGTAAGCACTTATTATGTGCAGAGCACTGTGCTTGGGGAGTACATTAGAGTTAACAATAATAATAATAATGATGATGATGATGATGATAGTATTTGCTAAGCGCTATGTGCCAAGCATTGTACTAAGCGCCGGGGTGGATAGAAGCAAATCAGGTTGGACACAGTCCCCTTCCCATGTGGGGCTCACAGAGCACTGTGCTTGGGGGAGTACATTAGAGTTAATAATAATAATAATAATAATAATGACAGTATTTGCTAAGCACTATGTGCCAAGCATTGTACTAAGCGCCGGGGTGGATAGAAGCAAATCGGGTTGGACACAGTCCCCTTCCCATGTGGGGCTCACACTCTTAATCCCCATTTTCCAGATGAGGGAACTGAGATCCAGAGAAGTGAAGTGTCTTGCCCAAGGTCACACAGCAGACAAGTGGTGGAGCCAGGATTGTTTCCTTGTTTTGTTGTCTGTCTCCCCCCTTCTAGACTGCGAGGCCGTTGTTGGGTAGGGATTGTCTCTATTTGTTGCCGAATTGTACTCTCCAAGCGCTTAGTACAGTGCTCTGCACACAGTAAACGCTCAAGAAACGTGATTGAAAGAATGAATGAATAAATGAGTCAACAAATGACCTTCTGATTCTCCGGCCATTGCCCCATCCACTACCCCATGGTGCCTCTCAATCTCTACCATCCCGGGGTTCCTGTCTTATCCGTACAGAGCACAGTGACGAGTGCTTGGGAGAGCAGGGAACGGTGCCTTTCACCTCTGTTGCATTGTACTCTCCCAAACACTCAGTACAGTGCTCTGCGCACATTAAGTGCACGGTAATAATTTCGATCGATCGATCGATTGAGAGAATGGTAGAGTTGGTAGACAATAATAATAATAATGATGGCATTTATTAAGCGCTTACAATGTGCAAAGAACTGTACTAAGCACTGGGGAGATTACAAGGAGGTCAGGTTGTCCCACGGGGGGGGCTCACAGTCTTACTCCCCCTTTTCCAGATGAGGGAACTGAGGCCCAGAGAAGTGAAGTGACTTGCCCAAAGTCACACAGCTGACAGTTGGCAGAGCTGGGATAATAATGGTGGTGTTTGTTAAGCGCTTACTCTGCGTCAAGCACTTTTCTAAGCGCTGAGGTAGATAAAGCTAATCAAGTGGAACACCGTCCATGTCCCACATGGGGCTCGGAGGTTGCCGTCTTACCCGTACAGAGCACTGTGACGAGTGCTTGGGAGAGCAGGGAACGGTGCCTATCAACTCTGTTGCATTGTACTCTCCCAAACACTCAGTACAGTGCTCTGCACACATTAAGTGCGCGGTAATAATTTCAATCGATCGATCGATTGAGAGAATGGTAGAACTGGTAGACAATAATAATAATGGTGGTGTTTGTTAAGCGCTTACTCTGTGTCAGACACTTTTCTAAGCGCTGAGGTAGATAAAGCTAATCAAGTGGAACACCGTCCCTGTCCCACATGGGGCTCGGAGGTTGCCGTTTTACCCGTACAGAGCACAGTAACGAGTGCTTGGGAGAGCAGGGAATGATGCCTATCAACTCTGTTGCATTGTACTCTCCCAAACACTGAGTACAGTGCTCTGCACACATTAAGTGCACGCTAATAATTTTGATCGATTGAGAGAGTGGTAGAATTGGTAGGCAATAATAATAATAGTGGTGTTTGTTAAGCGTTTACTCTGCGTCAAGCACTTTTCTAAGCGCTGAGGTAGTTAAAGCTAATCAAGTGGAACACCGTCCCTGTCCCACATGGGGCTCGGAGGTTGCCGTTTTACCCGTACAGAGCACAGTAACGAGTGCTTGGGAGAGCAGGGAATGATGCCTATCAACTCTGTTGCATTGTACTCTCCCAAACACTGAGTACAGTGCTCTGCACACATTAAGTGCACGCTAATAATTTTGATCGATTGAGAGAGTGGTAGAATTGGTAGGCAATAATAATAATAGTGGTGTTTGTTAAGCGTTTACTCTGCGTCAAGCACTTTTCTAAGCGCTGAGGTAGTTAAAGCTAATCAAGTGGAACACCGTCCCTGTCCCACATGGGGCTCGGAGGTTGCTGTCTTACCCGTACAGAGCACTGTGATGAGTGCTTGGGAGAGCAGGGAATGATGCATATCAACTCTGTTGTATTGTACTCTCCCAAACACTCAGTACAGTGCTCTGCACACATTAAGTGCACGGTAATAATTTCGATCGATTGAGAGAATGGTAGAATTGGTAGACAATAATAATAATGGTGGTGTTTGTTAAGCGCTTACTCTGCGTCAAGCACTTTTCTAAGCGCTGAGGTAGATAAAGCTAATCAAGTGGAACACCGTCCCCGTCCCACGTGGGGTTCACAGTATTCACCCCCGTTTTACGGCTAAGGCACAGAGAATTTAAGTCATTTTCCCGAGGTCACTCTGCAGACAAGTTGTGGAGCCAGAATTAGAACCCAGGTCCTGTGATTTCCAAGTCTGTGCTCTTCCCACTAGGCCACATGAGGACTATCCCACTGTATGTTTGGTTTTGTTCTCTGTCTCCCCATTTTAGACTGTGAGCCCACTGTTGGGTAGGGACTGTCTCTATATGTTGCCAATTTGTACTTCCCAAGCGCTTAGTACAGTGCTCTGCACATAGTAAGCACTCAATAAATACGATTGATGATGATGATGATGATGATGTTCTGGAAAAGCCACGTGAACCATCTAGATACTCCATCTTCGGTCTCCTCTGCAGGAAAATCCTGCCACAGGCCTAGGTGTGGCCGGGGCAGGGGGCTGTTGGATGGCGAAGGTTGCTTTGGACATGAACGTTTCAATCAGTCAGTCAGTGTTATTTACTGAGCACTTACTGTGTGCAGAGCACTGTACTAAGAGCTTGGGAGGGTACAATAGATGGCATTTATTAAGCACTTACTTTGTGCAAAGCAGTGTTCTAAGCGCTGGGGAGGTTACAAGGTGATCAGAGTGTCCCACGGGGGGCTCACAGTCTTCATCCCCCTTTTACAGATGAGGGAACTGAGGCACAGAGAAGTTAAATGACTTGCCCAAAGTCACACAGCTGACAATTGGCAGAGCCGGGATTTGAACCCATGAACTCCGACTCCACAGCCCGGGCTCTTTCCACTGAGCCACGCTGCTTCTCACGATAGAACAATAGAACACAATAGAACAATATAATAATTGTAATAATTGTGGTTTTAGTTAAGTGCTTACTATGTGCCAGGCACTGCACTAAGCCCTGGGGTGGATACAAGCAAATTGGGTTGGACACGGTCCCTGTCCCACGTGGGGCTCACGGTCTCGATCTCCATTTTCCGGATGACGTAACTGAGGCCCAGAGAAGTGAAGTGACTTGCCCAGGACCACACGGCAGACAAGTAGTGGAGCCAAGATTAGAATCCAAGACCTTCTGACACCCAGGCCCGAGCTCTATCCACTATACTATGCTGCTTCCCCGGATTTTGGTATTTGTTAAGCACTTACTCTGTGCCAGACACTAGAGAAGCAGCGTGGCTCAGTGGAAAAGAGCCTGGGCTTTGGAGTCAGAGGTCATGGGTTCAAACCCCGGCTCCGCCAATTGTCAGCTGTGTGACTTTGGGCAAGTCACTTAACTTTTCTGTGCCTCAGTTACCTCATCTGTAAAATGGGGACTAAGACTGTGAGCCCCCTGTGGGACAACCTGATCACCTTGTAACCTCCCCAGCGCTTAGAACAGTGCTTTGCACATAGTAAGCGCTTAATAAATGCCATTATTATTATTATTATTATTATTATTATTATTATTCCAAGTGCTGGGTCAGATACAAGCTAATCGGGTTGGACACAGTCCCTGTCCCACGTGGGGCTCACAGTCTTCATCCCCATTTTACAGATGAGGGAACTGAGGCACAGTTCCGCCCTCTCGGCCCCTTGTGGGATAGTGACTCTGTCTGATCTGATCCTATTATATCTGCCCCAGTGCTTAGCCCAGTTCTTGCCACATAGCAGATACTTAACAAATACCGTGGTTGTTGTTATTATCCTTCTTATTATTAGTGATAATCTATTCATTACTAATAATAATAACCACAAAAGTTGTCCAGTATTAGTCTTTTTGGTCACACATCCACCGATGGGTGAATTTCACTGTCAGCAATAATAATAACGATGGCATTTGTTAAGCGCTTCCCATGTGCAAAGCACTGTTCTAAGCGCTGGGGAGGATACAAGGTGATCAGGTTGTCCCACGGGGGGCTTTCAGTCTTCACCCCCATTTTACAGATGAGGGAACTGAGGCACAGAGAAGCTAAGTGACTTGCCCAAAGTCACACAGCTGACAGTTGGAGAAGCAGGGATTTGAACCTGTGACCTCTGACTCCAAAGCCCGGGCTCTTTCCACTGAGCCACGCTGCTTCCCAGTAACAAGTACTTTGAGTATAGTGGACAGACAGATTGATATATAGATAAATAGATAGGTGATGGATATATAGGTAGATATGTAGATTTGTGTATATATATACAAAATATATATATGATAATTGTGGTAGATATAATAATAATATATAGACAGTAATATTATCATACATATATATGTATACTGGTGGGTAATTGATAACCATACATGTATAGAGATATAATAATAATAATGATGGCATTTATTAAGCGCTTACTATGTGCAAAGCACTGCTCTAAGCGCTGGGGAATTTACAAGGTGATCAAGTTGTCCCATGTGATATATGTTTATTATTATTACTAAGTGCCGTCAAGTCGTTTCCGATTCATAGTGACTCCTTGGATATACTTTATGCACTTTATATGCACCTGTATATATGTATATATGTTTGTACATATTTATTACTTTATTTATTTATTTATTTATTTTACTTGTACATATCTATTCTATTTTATGTTGTTAGTATGTTTGGTTGTGTTCTCCGTCTCCCCCTTTTAGACTGTGAGCCCACTGTTGGGTAGGGACTGTCTCTATATGTTGCCAACTTGTACTTCCCAAGCGCTTAGTACAGTGCTCTGCCCACAGTAAGCGCTCAATAAATACGATTGATGATGATGATGATACTTTGTACATATATATTCTATTTATTTTATTTTGTTAGTATGTTTGGTTTTGTTCTCTGTCTACCCCTTTTAGACTGTGAGCCCACTGTTGGGTAGGGACTGTCTCTATATGTTGCCAACTTGTACTTCCCAAGCGCTTAGTACAGTGCTCTGCACACAGTAAGCGCTCAATAAATACGATCGATGATGATGATGATACTTTCTCCATAACGTCCTGTCCTCTGCCACAATTCGCAACGTTTCTAAAGGTTCTTCCATTATCCTTGTTATGGTCTCTATCCATCTAGCTGCCAGGCTGCCTCTTCCATGTTTTCCCGGGACTTTTCCTAGCATTAGTGTCTTCTCCAGAGAATCCATCCTCCGGACGATGTGTCCAAAATATGCTCATCTAAGTCGAGTCATTTGGTCTTCCAAAGACCACAGTGGTTTAATTTGCTTTAAAATCCATTTATACATATATAGTAATAATAATTATGGTACTTGTTAAGCACTTACTGTGTGCTGGGCACTGAGAGATAGATGATAGATATGCATGTGGAGGTACAGATTATGTTATAATAATTATAGTAATTGTGGTAATTGTTAGGCGCTTACTATGCTCCTGTGCTAAGTGCTGGGGTAGATACAAGGTAATCAGGTCCCTCATGGGGCTCGCTGTCTAAGGAGGAGGGAGAAGCAGTGTGGCCTAGTGAAAAGGGAGTCAGAAAACCTGAGTTCTAATTCCGGCTCCACCACTTGTCTGCTGTGTGACTTGGGGCAAGTCACTTTGCTTCTCTGTGCCTCAGCAACCTCACCTGGAAAATGGGGATTAAGACCATGAGCACCATATGGGACAGGGACTGTGTCCAACCTAATTAGCTTGTTTCTTACCCAGTGCTTAGTACATTGCCTGGCACAGAGTAAGCACTTTGACGAATACCAGTAAAAAAAAAGCATTCATTCATTCATTCATTCAATCGTATTTATTGAGCACTTACTGTGTGCAGAGCACTGTACTAAGCGCTTGGGAAGTCCAAGTTGGCAACATATAGAGACGGTCCCTACCCAACAGTGGGTTCACAGCCTAGAATGGGGAGACAGAGAACAAAACAAAACATAGTAACAAAATAAAATAAATAGAATAAATATGTACAAATAAAATAAATAAATAAATAAATAGAGTAATAAATACATACAAGCATATATACAAGTAGCAAATCCCCATTTTACAGGTGTGGAAACTGAGGATAGATATACAAATAGAGATATAGATATGTGTAATAATAATAAAAATGGTATTTGTTAAGTGCTTGCTATGTGCCAAGCCCTGTTCTACGCGCTGGGGGGATACAAGGTGATCAGGTTGTCCCACGTGGGGCTCACAGTCTTCATCCCCATTATACAGATGAGGGAACTGAGGCCTAGAGAAGTGAAGTGACTTGCCCAAAGTCACACAGCGGACAAGTGGCAGAGCTGGGATTAGAACCCATGACCTCTGACTCCCAACCCCGGGCTCTTTCCACTGAGCCACGCTGCTTCTCATGGTTAGATATAAATATAGCGACTGTGTCGATCTGATCCTTATTGAATCTGCCCCATTACTTAGTCCTGTTCTTGGCACATAGTAGGTACACGGTGCCAGCGATACCAGCTTTCTGGGGACCAGCAGTCAGATTCCTGGGGGATAAATTTGGGAACTTGGGAATTTTGGGTGCAGCTTGTTCTGTTTCAGTATGCAGCCAATATCGGTGGGATTTGGAAATACACACCGGGCAGATCTTTTAATTCCCTCTTTCTGCCTTTCGTTCCCTGATTATTTAACATTCTTCAGACACATTTTTCTCCATATACCCAGAGGCATTCAGGTTACGGGATTGTTTAATAAATCAAAGAGCCATTTAATTGATTTAGAACGCTTGATTCTCCATTGTTCTGCACTCTCCGAGTACAACTTTCTTGCCAAGATAAATCCTGGTTTCATTTTATATACATATTCATTCCTTAGCTTTCCCACACTGTCATTGAACGTTCTGTAAAATAGCCTACTGATAAAGGGCAAGGAAGTTCCGGGCGTTGGCTTGCGTTTGTGTTGTCAAAGGCTCACAGCGTTGTGCTCACAGTACACGCTCAGCACAGCGTTTGCCTGCGGAGTTTGGCCCGGGGGAAAGAGCCTGGAGTCCGGGCCTCAGCTTTCTTCGCACCGTGGGAGTGGCCAAAATCCATTTCAGGTACAGTTGTCAAGGTGTCGCCTCATCGACTCTCCATCTGGGGTATTTATTGAGCACCTCATTCAGCGCAACCCAGGGGAAAGAGCAGTGGCCTGGGAATCTCAGCACCTGGGTCCTAATTCATTCATTCATTCAATCGTATTTATTGAGCGCTTACTGTGCGCAGAGCACTGTACTAAGCGCTTGGGAAGTCCAAGTTGGCAACATATAGAGACGGTCATCATCAATCGTATTTATTGAGCGCTTACTATGTGCAGAGCACTGTACTAAGCGCTTGGGAAGTCCAAGTTGACAACATATAGAGACGGTCCCCGCCCAACAGCGGCTCCGCCACTTGCCTGCTGCATGATGTTGAACAGATCACTTTATTTCTCTGCCCCTCAGTTTCTTCATCTGTGAAGATTCACTACCTGTTCTCCCTTTTACTTCATAATAATAATAATTGTGGTATTTGTTAACCACTTACTGCGTGCCCAGCACTGTGGTAGATACAAGCTAATCAGGTTGGACACAGCCCCCGTCCCACACGAGGCTCACAGTCTTCATCCCCATTTTGCAGATGAGGGAACTGAGGGCCAGAGAAGTGAAATTCATTCAATCATATTTATTGAGCGCTTACTGTGTGCAGAGCACTGTACTAAGCGCTTGGGAAGTCCAAGTTGGCAACATATAGAGACGGGCCCTACCCAACAGTGGGCTCACAGACCAGTTCACCACGAAGGGCTACGTCAAGGGAGAAAGACCAGGTGGGGCGGAGGAGGAAATCTTCCCAGCGCAGCCGGCAAGTAAACGGGGCCCAGAAATCAGTCAGTGGGTGTGATTTGAGCGCTCAGTATGTGCACAGCACCTGCACTAAGCGCTTGGGAGAGTACGATGCAACAGAAATGCAGACTTAGCAGACGCCGGTCCCCGTCCACAAGGAGTTTACAGGCCAGAAATTGCTGAGGGCATATGCGACAGCCAGGCATTTCTGGGATTCATTCATTCAATTGTATTTATTGAGCGCTTACTGCGTGCAGAGCACTGCACTAAGCACTTGGGAAGTACAAGTGACTCAGCCGAGGTCCCACAGCAGACCAGTGGCAGAGCCGGATTTAGAACCCAGGACCTTCTGATTCCCTGGCCCGGGCCCTATCCACACAAAGTCTAAGTAGGAGGGGAAACAGGCCCTGAATCCCCATTTCACAGATGAGGAAACTGAGGCACGGAGAAGTGGTCACGTGCCCAAGGTCCCACACCGAGCAACCGGCGGAGCCGGTGTTAGAACTCAGGTCTTTCGACTCCTGGGCCCCCATTCTTTCCACTGGGCCGTGCTGAGTGCAGTGCTCTGCACGCAGTGAGCGCTCAATAAATACCACGGACCGACTGACCGTCAATTCATTCATTTATTTATTCATTCATTCATTCAGTCGTATGTATTGAGCGCTTACTGTGTGCAGAGCACTGTACTAAGTGCTTGGAAGCACGCGGAAGTGCTTAGTGCTTGTTCTAATTGGTCGAGAAGCAGCAATTGGCTCAGAAGCAGAAGTGGCTCCGTGGAAAGAGCCCGGGCTTTGAAGTCAGAGGCCATGGGTTCAAATTCCAGCTCCGCCCCTTAGCTGTGTGACTCTGGGCAAGTCACTTAACTTCTCTGTGCGTCAGTGACCTCATCTGTAAAATGGGGATGAGCCCCCTGTGGGACAACCTGATCACCTTGTAACCTCCCCAGTGCTTAGAAAAGTGCTTTGCACATAGTAAGCGCTTGATAAATGCCATCATTATTATTATTGGAAAGTACAATTTGGTAACAGAGACAGTCCGTACCCAACAATGGGCTCACGGTTGATGAGGCGGGATCTTGCCAGTCATACCTCGAAATTGTCTTCCACCATTCCCACAAGCGGGAAGACGGCAGCGGAGGGGCTCTGGGGGAGAGAGGATCCGGGAGGGTGAGGACTGCGATGTCACCTCATCGATTCCCCGGCTGCGCCCGGATCCTGCCGTGAGTTACGAATCCAGATCGGAGAGCGGAAAGCCCGGGGCCGATGAGAAGCGCGCCTGTTGGCCGACCATCTCGCGTGGCCCATTTTAGACCCGACCGAGCCTCGAATAACATACGGCGGGACGAATAACTGGAAAATCGGCAGTCCCGTCCGGAAAATACGCTCGACGGGCCCGGAGTACTACACTGCAGCACGTCACGTGTCTCTGAAGTCAAAATTCATTGCCTCCTATCAGGCAGGGAAGTAAAAGTAGCCAGTGTCCTCCAAACGGGACGTTTTTCTGTGGCAGCTGCTTTTGGGGAGAAATTCTGAAGACCAGGGTAAGGAATGGGAACATTGTCCGGCCAGGGAATGGCATAAAAAGCGAGATTGCTTCAGATTGAACTACGTGAGCTGACTTTCAGGGACCAGCAGTTTACAGACCTGATTCCAAGTGAAGAATTTCCAAGTTTCCTTTCCGTAGAGTTTTGGCGTCCTTAGTCAATTGTTCCAAAGCATGCGTAGTCATTGTGTCCTGTACTTCTTTTCTCAGGAAGATGAAAACGAAGGCGATAGAAAAGATGGATCACAAGAGCTTAGCGCGGAACAGAAAAATCCCAAGAAATAAAGGAGTCCCACCGGGCTGGCATGGGGGTAACTCACGGAACAGCCAGCAAACTCTCTCATTGTACAATTCATAGACCATTCTCAATAAAGTTGTTAGAAATAAAATCCAAAGCCGCACTTCGTGATCCTTGACTCTCCCGCAAATTTTCCGCTAAGCCGAAATGCCCCTTTCAGTCGCATAGGTTTAATGCATGGAGCATGCGCTGTGCCTCAGTTGATTCATCTGTAAAATGGGGTTCCAGACTGTGGGCCCCATGTGGGCAGAGACTGTGTCCAACCTCAGTTGGACGCAAGTTATGTTGCCAACTTGGACTTCCCAAGCGCTTAGTACAGTGCTCTGCACACAGTAAGCGCTCAATAAATACGATTGAATGAATGAATGAACCTGGCTAAGCTTGTTTCTACCCCAGCCTTAAATACCATGCCTGGTGCGTGGTAACAGCGTGGCCTAATGGGTAGAGCCCGGCCCTGAGTTCTAATCCCAGTGTGGTTTAGAGGAAAGAGCACGGACTTGAGAGTCAGAAGCTGTGGGTTCTAATCCCGGCTCTTCCACTTATCAGTTGTGTATCGTTGGGCAAGTCACTTCACTTCTCTGTGCCTCAGTTCCCTCATCTGTAAATTGGGGATTAAGACTGTGAGCCCCACGTGGGACAACCTGATCACCTTGTATCTACCCCAGCGCTTAGAACATAGTACTTGGCACATAGTAAGTGCATAACAAATGCCATCATTAATTAATTAATTAATCCCGGCTCCGCCACTTGTCTGCTCCATGACCTTGGACAAATCACTTCACTTCTCGGGACTACAGTCATCTCATCTGGAAAATGGGGATTAGCCCAGTGCTTGGCACATAGTACACACTTAACAATCAATCAATCTCAATCAATCAATCAATCATATTTATTGAGCGCTTACCGTGTGCAGAGCACTGTACTAAGCGCTTGGGAAGTACAAGTTGGCAACATATAGAGACAGTCCCTACCCAACAGTGGGCTCCCAGTCTAAAAGGGGGAGACAGAGAACAAAACCAAACATACTAACAAAATAAAATAAATAGAATAGATATGTACAAGTAAAATAAATAAATAAATAAATAGAGTAATAAATATGTACAAACATATATACATATATACAGGTGCTGTGGGGAAGGGAAGGAGGTAAGATGGGGGGATGGAGAGGGGTTCATTATTATTATTACTGTGTGCAGAGCACTATACTAAGCGCTTGGGAGAGTAGAGTACATCAATAAACAGACATATTCCCTGCCCACAACTAGCTGACCGTCTAGAGTAAGTTCTTGACTTTACTTCTCTAGGCCTCAGTTACCTCATCTGTAAAATGGGATAAAGAGGGTGAGCCCCATGTGGGACAGGGACTGTGACGAACCCGATTAACTTATATCTACCCCAGTGTTTACAACAGTGCTTGGCACATAGTAAGCACTTAACAAGTACTATTATTAGTATTATAAATATTTTTTATGTTCATCTCTCCCCTTAGAGTGTAAGGTCTTTGTGGTTAGGGAAGAGGTCTCTTCTTCATTCTTTTTATTTCCCAAATGACTGGCGTAGCGTCCCGTGCCAGCTGAGAAGCAGCCTGGCCTAGTTAATAATAATAATAATAATAATGTTGGTATTTGTTAAGCGCTTACTATGTGTAAAGCACTGTTCTAAGCGCTGGGGTAAATACAAGGTAATCAGGTTGTCCCATGAGGGGCTCACAAGTTGATAGGGCACGGGCCTAGGACTCAGAAGGACCTGGGTTCTAATCCTGCTTCTCCACTTGTCTGCTGTGTGACCTTGGGAGAGTCACTTCACTTCTCTGTGCCTCAGTTCCCCACATGGGACAGGGCCTGTGTCCAATTTGGGTTATTTTGTATCTACCCCAGCGCTCAGAGCAGTGCCTGGCATATAGTGCTCATCAAATACTACTATTATCATCATTATTATTGTCATCATCATTATTATCTGTTTGGGAAATGCTACTGCTGCTATTACTACTACTACTACTGCTCCTACTAGAGAAGCAGCGTGGTTCGGTGGAAAGAGCACAGGCTTTCGAGTCAGTGGTCATGGGTTCAAATCCCGGCTCCGCCAGTTGTCAGCTGTGTGACTTTGGGCCAGTCACTTCACTTCTTTGGGCCTCAGTTACCTCATCTGTAAAATGGGGGTGAAGACTGTGAGCCCCCATGGGACAACCTGATCACCTTGTAGCCTCCCCAGCACATAGAACAGTGCTTTGCACATAGTAAGCACTTAACAAATGCCATTCTTATTATTATTATTATTATTATTATTATCACTACTACTACTAAACTCAACATCCCTGAACCTCCCTCCCTCCCTGGCTTCATTGAGCAGAGGAATATACATTGTTAAATGCCTTTAGTACTTCTTCTATGGCACAGAGTTTTCTTGGACAAAATTCAACTTCCCAAGTCCCCTCTAGACTGTAAGCTCACTGGGGGCAGGAAACGTGACTACCAACTCCATTATATTGGACTCTCCCAACGCTTAGTACAGTGTTTTGTACACGATAAGTGTTCGGTCAATGCCGTTGATTCTCTTTCAAGATCGGGAGTGTGTGGAGAGGTGAAAATTCCCCCGGTTCTGCTGAGAAATCCCTGCCTCCTAGGAGCTCGGGCAAGCCACTTCACTTCTCTGGGCCTCAGTTACCTCATCTGAAAAATGGGAATGGAGACTGTGAGCCCCGTGTGGAACAGGAACTGTGTCCAACCTGATGAGCTCGTATCGACCCCAGCTCTTAGAACAGTTCTTGACACATATAAGCATTTAACAAATATCGTCATCATTATTATTACACAGTATGTGTTTAACAAATACCATTTTAAAAAAAGAGAACCGGGTCAAATCCTAGCGCTGCATCTGGACTGCTCCGTGACCTTGGGCAAATCACTCAACCTCTCTGGGCCTTAGTTTCCTCATCTATAAAGTGGGAATAATAATGTCCACTTCTCACTACTGCTCTGGGATGTTGTGAGGAGAAAATGAGATGAGAAAGTGCTTCAGAGACAGCTTTTTTTCAAAGCGCTATGCAGAGCTCTCATCTGTAAAATGGAGGTAAGGTCAACTGGGAGGCCTGTTTGGGACAAAGACTTGGTCTGATCTCATAACCTTATGTAAACCTCACCGCTTAACAGGACGTAAGCATGTAATAAGCATTGGAAGCAGTGTGGCTCAGTGGAAAAGAGCATGGAGTCAGAGGTCATGGGTTCAAATCCCGGCTCCGCCACTTGTCAGCTGTGTGACTTTGGGCAAGTCACTTCACTTCTCTGTGCCTCAACTACCTCATCTGTAAAATGGGGATTAAGACTGTGAACCCCCCGTGGGACAACCTGATCACCTTGTAACCTCCCCAGCGCTTAGAACAGTGCTTTGCACATAGTAAGCGCTTAATAAATGCCATCATTATTATTATGATTATTGTGATTATTGGGAGGCCTGTTCGGGACAAAGACTTTGCCTGATCTCATAACCTTATGTAAACCTCACTGCTAAACAGAACATAAGCTTGTAATAAGCATTGGAAGCAGCGTGGCTCAGTGGAAAAGAGCATGGGCTTTGGAGTCAGAGGTCATGGGTTCAAATCCCAACTCCGCCAAATGTCAGCTGTGTGACTTTGGGCAAGTCACTTCACTTCTCTGTGCCTCAGTTGCCTCATCTGTAAAATGGGGATTAAGACTGTGAGCCCCCCGAGGGACAACCTGATCACCCTGTAACCTGAACAGTGCTTTGCACATAGTAAGTGCTTAATAAATGCCATTATTATTATTATTATTATTAATAAGAACCCCCATATTAGCTGGTGCTGAGGGTACTTTGGGGCAGAGTTCAGCTAGTCAGACAAGCATCTTCACGTGTAGAAAACAAACGCTGTGGAGTTGGAAAAGGCCAGGTTGGTCTGTGACTATTCAAAACTCATCTTCACTACCGGCATAATGAATTTCCCGAACCTCCTGTAGAAGAAGAATTATTTGATTAATAATTAGGATCTGGGGGTGAAGACTGTGACCCCCATGTGGGACTGTGTCCAATCTGATTAGCTTATATCTACCCCCAGCACCCGGGACAGTACTTCCCAAGCGCTTAGTACGGTGCTCTGCACATAGCGCTCAACAAATATGATTGATTGATTGATTGATTAAGCGCTTACAGCGTACAGTTTAAGCGCCACATGGGGCCCACAGTCTTCATCCCCATTTTACATTACCCCCATTATCCCCATCCCCAGCGTGGCTCAGTGGAAAGAGCCCGGGCTTTGGAGTCAGAGGTCATGGGTTTGAATCCTGGCTCTGCCACATGTCTGCTGTGTGACTTGGGCAAGTCACTTAACTTCTCTGAGCCTCAGTTCCCTCATCTGTAAAATGGGGATTAAGACTGTGAGCCCCACGTGGGACAACTTGATCACCTTGTATCCCCCCCCAGCGCTTAGAACAGTGCTCTGCACATAGTAAGTGCTTAACAAATGCCATTATTATTATTATTATTATTATCCCCATTGTCCCGCCGTCAACCCCCAGCCCACGTCCTCCCACTGGCCTGGAACGCCCTCCCTCCGAACATCCGCCAAGCTCGCTCTCTTCCTCCCTTCAAAGCCCTACTGAGCGCTCACCTCCTCCAGGAGGCCTTCCCAGACTGAGCCCCCTTTATCCTCTCCTCCTCCCCATCCCCCCGCCCTAACTCCTTCCCCTCCCCACAGCACCTGTATATATGTTTGTACAGATTTATTACTCTATTTTACTTGTACATATTTACTATTCTATTTATTTTGTTAATGATGTGCATTTAGCTTTAATTCTATTTATTCTGACGACTTGACACCTGTCCACATGTTTTGTTCTGTAGTCTGTCTCCCCCTTCTAGACTGTGAGCCCGTTGTCGGGTAGGGACCGTCTCTATATGTCGCCGACTTGCGCTGCCCAAGCGCTTCGTACAGTGCTCTGCACACAGTAAGCGCTCAATAAATACGATTGAATGAATGAACAGATGAGGAAACTGAGGCACAGAGAAGTGAAGCGACCTGCTCCAGTTCACATAGCAGGCTAGTGGCAGGGCAGGGATTAGAACCCACAACCTTCTGACACCCAGGGCCGTGCTCTATCCATTAGGCCAAACTGCTTCTCATCCATTCTCTCAGCTTCAGGTAAGAGTCGCCTAATCCAATCGGGAAAGATTTTTCTCCCCGCCTCACAGATCTGCAGGGTCTGATTGTGAATGTCCCTTTTGTGGTCAGCTTTGCCTCTTGTTTATCCAACACTTTTAACTGAGCCAAACCCCGCTTCACCACCGGCCTGCCGGATAGCAAGACTCTTAACTTGTCTTATCTTGTTTTATACCGTCGAGTCGCCTCCGACCCACAGCGACTCCATGGACCCAATTCCCCCAGAACGCCCCACCTCCGACTGCAATCGTTCTCTTAACGCCTACTCGTAATTCTTTTTTTTTTCTTTTTATGGTAAGGTAAGGAGAGTCGACTGTTCTTCAGCTGGTTCTCAAAACATGATGGGTCAGTGCTAACATGTTTTTATTATATTTTAGACTGTGAGCCCACTGTTGGGTAGGGACTGTCTCTATATGTTGCCAATTTGTACTTCCCAAGCGCTTAGTACAGTGCTCGGCACATAGTAAGCGCTCAATAAATACGATTGATGATGATGATATTTAGTTAATAATAATGGCATTTATTAAGCACTCACTATGTGCAAAGCACTGTTCTAATCACTGGGGAGTTTACAAGGTGATCAGGTTGTCCCACCTGGGGCTCACAGGCTTCATCCCCATTTTACAGATGAGGGAACTGAGGCACAGAGAAGTGAAGTGACTTGCCCAAAGTCACACAGCTGACAATTGGTGGAGCCGGGATTTGAACCGATGACCTCTGACCCCAAAGCCCGGGCTCTTTCCACTGAGCCACGCTGCTTCCCCTGCTTCCCCTGTAGCTGTCCAACAAACCTTTAATTGGTAACAAAAAGAGAGTGCCTCATCTCGCCCCCCACTCAATTCGGAACTTCGTCTTATTTGTAGTCTTTCTTGCGTGTCCTGGAATCCATGGATGTATTTATTTGAGTCAGAAGATTAACTATTTGGTCCTATGTGGTAACAGCCATTGTTGTTATTCAACTACAAAAACTAATGAACAACTGCTAAGGTTTTGGTAATAGATCCCCCTTAAGAAGAAATTTTAAACCTGCTTTGAAGTTTCAATCCCAGATTTCTCCCTCTCGCCAAACCAGAGGTTTTCCCCAGTTTTTAGAACCATAACAATACTAATAATAATACTAATACTTGGGGCCTTCATTAAGCGCTTACTATGTGTCGAGCACTGTCCTAAGCACTGAGGTAGATACAAAATAGTCAAGTCCCACGTGGAGCTCACAGTCTAAGGAGAGAGACTGAATATCCATTTTGCAGATGAGGAAACTGAGGCCCAGAGAAGTCCCCTCTGCTATACTGTAGAGAGGGGGCATGTGGGATGTTTCTAGAAGAGCTGTACCTTTAACCTTTATTACTCTATTTTACTATTACCCTACTTTACTTGTACATATTTATTATTCTATTTATTTTATTTTGTTAATATGTTTTGCTTTGTTGTCTGTCTCTCGCTTCTAGACTGGGAGCCCGCTGTTGGGTAGGGACCGTCTCTAGATGCTGCCAACTTGTACTTCCCAAGCACTTAGTCCAGTGCTCTGCACACAGTAAGCACTCAATAAATACGATTGAATGAATGAATGAATCCACTCTTGCAATGTAAGCAGTCACGCTGTGTCTACATGGAGGAGACAGGTAAATACTGCAACGTAGATTTACCCACAAGAATATGCAATCTCCCCATGTTAGAGAAGAATTGTTTTTGTGTGTCTACCTTTCACTCAAGCTTTTTAGAGTTTGCTATTGACGTCGTATGCTATCATCAAAAGCAGCGTGGGCTAGTAAAAAGAGCCCGTGCCTGGGAGTCAGAGGACCTGGGTTCTAATCCCGGCTCTACTGTGTGACCTTTGACAAGTCGCTTCACTTATCCGGGCCTCCATTTCCACAAAAGTAGAATGAGGATTCAGTACCTGTTCTCCCTCCTACCTTGTCCGTGAGTTCCATATAGTTATGGGGCAATATCTGATCTGATTGTCTTGAACCTATCCCAATGGCTAGTAATCAATCAATCAATTGTATTTATTGAGCACTTACTGTGTGCAGAGCACTGTACTAAGCGCTTGGGAAGTACAAGTTGGCAACACATAGAGACAGTCCCTACCCAACAGTGGGCTCACAGTCTAAAAGGGCTCGGCACATAGTAAGTGCCTAACTGATACCACACTTATGATTATCCTTTAGGTAACTTTTCTTTAAATACAAGAATACCCTTCTCCGCAATGAATCTCTCTCCTCGTAATAGTTGGGATTGGGAGGGGGACTCGAAAAGTTCACCATTAGCTGCTACGGCATTTCTGTTCTCACATTTGGTCGTTAGGATCTCTACAAATTATCCATTGTAAATTATTTATTTAGGGTCTGTCTCCCTCTCTAAACTGTAAGCTCGTTATGAGCAGGGCGCGTGTCTACCAACTCTGCTCCATTGTACTCTCCTAGTAATAATAATCATTGTGTAATTGTGGTATTAGTTAAGGGCTTATTCTGTGCCAACCGCTGTCCTAAGCGCTGGGGCAGATGCCCCCCTCATCAGGTCCCACCTGGGGCTCACAGTCCGATTAGGAGAGAGAACGAGTATTGAAACCCCATTTTGTAGACAAGGGAACTGAGGCACAGACAAGTGAAGTGACGCAGCAGACGGGTGACAGAGCCGGGATTAGAACCCAGTTCTTCTGATTCCCAGGTCCGGATTCCCGCCGGTAATTTGTTTGATCCCGGCCAGCCTGGAGAGATGAAATGTGCCCTGGACTCGGTTCCTCTCTGAGTAAAGTGAAGGATTAGGGGAGACCAACCTAAAGAAAGTGATTTTTCCACAGCAATGAACGAGCAGGTTGCGGCACCTTTGGTAGGCCAGGCTGAGCAGTCGGAACAGGCAACGAACGTTTCCCCACGGCGACTTCAATGTGGATTCGACAGTGAAGTTCTCCAGAGGAAAAGTTAAGTGCGAAAGACAACAGCGTGGCAATGCATGCGTCTCTGGCATAATTCTGATTTGTTTGGGAAGAACTATTAATTTCCTCGTTACAGAGCCAAGTAAGAGCAACCCTTTAAAACTATCGAACCGTGCAAGCCATTTCCTGAAGGGTTTTAAATCGGGGAGCGGGCTCGTGAAATTGATAGCTCTGATGAGATATTCTTTGCCCGCAGTCAAAATGAGACCCACTTCATTGGCTTCCCAGCATGGCTCCTGTGGATTGTGGTGTGCGCTCGATATCATTAGCCTCATAAGAGCCCAGCTATTGTCACATTAACGTTTGGTAGGTTCACTTTTGACGCTTGGATTCCGTCTTCCGTTGACACCTACGGCATGCTAACTACCTCTCGGAAATCTACTCTACTCCTGAGCTGTGAGCGTCTCACCGACTCTCGGACCTCCTTTGGTGCCCTTTCTCTTACGATTCGTTCTCGGAGGTTCCTTCGAGAGAGGACTGAGGAGGAGATCATTTGAAGGAGAATCGTTTGAATCGTTTGAGGAGATCAGTTACCTCATCTGTAAAATGGGGATTGAGACGGGGATTGGGTCTAACCCGATTTGGTTGTATCTACCCCAACACTTGGTACAGTGCCTGGCACATAGTAAGTACTTAACAGATACCACGATTATTATTGATAATAAGCAGCGTGGCTCAGTGGAATGAGCACGGGCTTCGGAATCAGAGGTCATGGGTTCGAATCGTGACTCCGCCACATGTCTGCTGTGTGCCCTTGGGCAAGGCACTTAACTTCTCTGAGCCTCAGCTACCTCATCTGTAAAATGGGGACTAAGACTGTGAGCCCCCCGTGGGACAACTTGATCACCTTGTACTCCCCCTCAGCACTTAGAACAGTGCTGTGCACGTAGTAAGCGCTTAACAAATGCCGTTATTATTATTATTATTATTATTATTATTATTATTATTATTATTATTATCTGGGATGGGGGTATTTATCTTGGAGGTATTTAATGGACTTGTTAGGGTTGATTTTAGAATTTATCACTCCTCAGGGCTTGGGAGTCAGAGGTCATGGGTTCTAATCCCAGCGCCACCACTTGTCAGCTGTGTGACTTTGGGCAAGTCACTTAACTTCTCTGTGCCTCGGTTCCCTCATCTGTAAAATGGGGATTTAAGACTGTGAGCCCCACGTGGGACAACCTGATTACCTTGTATCTCCCCTAGCACTTAGACCAGTGCTTGGCACGTAGTAAGCGCTTAACAAATATTTTGTCTACTTGTTTGGTTGTCTGAGTCCCAACTTGTACTTCCCAAGCGCTTAGTACAGTGCTCTGCACACAGTAAGCGCTCAATAAATATGATTGAATGAATGAATGAATGAATTGAATGCTGGCCAAACTAGATGTAGTCTTCCTGGTGGCGCCTCAAAAGAATGTCAGCTTCCATGACGCGCTCCATCAACTTGTTGACAGGCCTGTTAGGTATCGTTGCTGAAACTAGACTGTTACTCTCTTGGGCACCGATTCCTGATGGGACTCCTGTGGTCATGGGTTCAAATCCCGGCCCCAGGGT
Organism: Tachyglossus aculeatus; assembly: GCF_015852505.1. Classification (NCBI taxonomy): domain Eukaryota; kingdom Metazoa; phylum Chordata; class Mammalia; order Monotremata; family Tachyglossidae; genus Tachyglossus; species Tachyglossus aculeatus. The sequence goes on from NC_052067.1 coordinate 4,870,212, forward strand.
CTGCTGTGTGACCTACAGCAAGTCACTTCACTTCTCCGCGCCTCAGTTACCTCATCTGTAAAATGGGGAGGGTGAATGAAGGGAGCAAATCAGGGAGACGCGGAAGGGAGCGGGAGAAGAGGAAAAGAGGGCTTAGGGAAGGCCTCTTGGAGGTGATGAGCCTTTGATAAGGCTTTGAGGGTGGTGTCCATCAGATAAGGTTTCAGTGAACTTGCGTTATAACGGGGGAGGCACACTATAACAGAAGAAAACTTTATATATTCTCTCTGTTTTGCCTACTCCCTTGGAAAGATGACCATTTTCATAGGTGTGGCTACATAATTGTGGCATTAAATAAACACTTACTATGTGCTTAAGCACTAGGGCAGATCAAACACAGCCCCTGTCCTACACAGGGCTTATAATACATAATAATTCTTGCACATATTTATTATATTCTTGTACATATTTATTTTATTTTGTTAATATGTTTTGTTGTCTGTCTCCCCCTTCTAGACTGTGAGACCGCTGTTGGGTGAGGACCGTCTCTATATGTTTCCAACTTGTACTTCCCAAGCGCTTAGTACAGTGCTCTGCACACAGTAAGCGCTCAATAAATACGATTGAATGAATGAATAATAATTGTGATATTTGTTAAGTGCTTACTGTGTGCCAGGCACAGTACTAAGCGCTGGGGTGGATACAAGCAAATCAAGTTGGATGCAGTCCCTGTCCCACATGGTGCTCATGGTCTTAATCCCCATTTTACAGATGAGGTAACTGAGGCACAGGTAAGTGAAGTGACTTGCAGACAAGTGGCAGAGCAGGGATTAGAACCCATGACCTTCTGATTCCTAGGCCTGGGCTCTAGCCACTACGCCAAGCATATCCCCCATTTTACAGATGAAGAAACAGAGGCCCAGAGAGGTTAAGTGACTTGCCCAAGGGCTCCTAGCAGGCCAGTGGCAGCACTGATACTAGAATCAATACTATTTATTGAGTGCCTACTGTGTTCAGAATCCTGTTGTAATAAACAATTGGGAGAGTCAGTAGAATTAGTTTACATGAGCCCTGCCCTCAAAGAGTTTCCAATCTAGTGAGGGAGGTGGACGTTGGAGGTGGAGGACGTTGGACATTGGAGGTGGAGTTGGAAGAAACGTTCCAGCTCACGAGTTTACTTACAGTCTTGAGAGGAGGAAGAGAGAAAATTTTAATTCCCTCAAATGATTCACTGTATTTTTTATGGTATTTTTTAAGCATTTACTATGTGCCAGGGCACTGTACTAAGCACTGGAGTAGATACAAGTTAATAAGTTAATCAGGTTGGACACAGTCCCTGTCCAACGTAGGGCTCACACTCTTAATCCCCATTTTACAGATTAGGTCACTGAGGAATCCAGAAGTTGAATTGTGCATTGCTTCTGTGTGAATTTTTTTTGCCATTTCTAAGCGACACACAAAAATAAAAATAAATTGTGTTACTCTGTGTCAAGCACTGTACCAAGCTCTGGGGTAGATATAAAATAATGAGAAAACTGAAGGGGAAATGTGCTATTTCCTAGCTCAGTAACTCAAAGGTGGAAATCTTCAAAATTCAAATTTACCTTTGATTAAATCTAGGGAGGGTCTTCACTTGGAAGGGGAAAAATGTACTTCGGCTTCAGATAACTGAAACCAAATGGGGCTTACAGTCCAAGTAAGAGGGAGAACGGGTATTGAATCCTCATTTTTGTAAATGAGGGAACCGAGCCACAGACAAGTGAAGTGATTTGCCCAAGATCACGCAGTGGACAAGTGGTGGAGTCAGGATTAGAACCCAGATCTCTGATTCAAGAAGCCTCACTTCCCTCTTAACAGGAAAGAGCTGTATAGTTCTCACATGTCTTTAAAAGAAAAGTGCGAGAGAAAATCACCAAGTCCTCAGAAGTAATCTGAAACCTTAGCACATTTTTCCCCTTCCAAGTGAAGACCCTCCTTAGGAGATTCAATCACAGGTAAATTTGAATTTTTGAAGATTTCCTCCTTTGAGTTCCCAAGCTAGGAAATGGCACATTTCCCCTTCAGTTTTCTCATTCCAAAGATCCAGTTTGCGAACAGCAGTCAAGGAGTGAGTGTAGAATACTGCAGAAGCCGAGTTTTTCGATGCTGTCTGAGAGATTAGAAACGGGTCTCAGCCTTTCCAAAAGTGACCTACAATCCTTTTTATGCTGAGACGGCTGACGTGGAGCGTTTCAAAAAGTATATCAATTAGGGGGGGAAGTCATGTCAAAGAACTAGGAGGTTCCATCTGGAAGAGTAGTCAACTGCTGCTCTGAAGGTTTAATCCAGGGAGATTTAGGCCAGCCCTTTGTGGAGAAAATGTAGCATAGCCTGTCTCTAGAGATTATGGCACTTTTTTGCTAGGGCTGGAAATGTTAACAGAAGAACCTTCCTGATGATATGATGTGCTCCTAGTTATCCAAAAAGGAGCAGGAGGAAAGGAGGACCCAGTAATAGAGAGTTAGGAAGAGAGTGAGAGAAAGAGGTAGAGTGAGAATGGACCGATTCTTTCCTCCCTCTGCCTCTAAAGGAGGAAAACAGAGAAAAATTGAGAGAGACAAAGGCAGGGCAAAGAATTAAAAAAAAGACAGGCAGAGAGAAAGAAAGTAGTCGATGCTGCATATAGGTAGTTTTTTTAAAAAATCTATTTAAATTCCCCTAATCTCAATCCAAAAGGCAGGTTCTTAATTTAACCAAAATTTGCGGTCTAGTGGAAAGAGCACCAGATGGGAATCAAGAGCACGAGGTTCTAGTATTAGTTCTATCAATGACCTGCTTTGTGACCTTGGGCAAGTCACTTTAGTACTCTGAGGTCTTAGTTTCTCCATCTGTAAAATGGAGATAAAAATAACTGCCATCCCTGCCTCTTGGACTAGGAGACCCATGTGCAATAGGAACTGCGTCTGGTGGGATAATCTTGGAATTATCCCAGGCTTAGAGTGATGCTTAGCCTATAGAAACCACTTCATAAATATCATCACCCATTAGTTGTAACACCACTTTAACCGATGACAGTGGATTAAGCAACTGCCAAATCAACTCATCATGAAGAGTTAAAAGATAACGTTTGTACTACTTCTTGTTGGCTTAGTGGAAAGAGCCCGGGCTTGGGAGTCGAAGGTCATGGGTTCTAATTCTGGCTCCAACCCTTTTCAGCTGTGAGACTTTGGGCAAGTCACTTAACTTCTCTGTACGTCAGTTCCCTCATCTGTAAAATGGGGATTAAGGCTGTGAGCCCCATATGGGACAACCTGATTGCCTTGTATCTACCCCAGTGCTTAGAACAGTGCTTGGCACATTGTAAGAGCTTAACAAATACCATCATCATTATTATTATTATTATTATTATTATTGTTATTCTCTTGAGAAGCAGTATGGCCTAGTGGAAAGAGCATGGGCTCGGGAGTCAGAGGTTCTGTAGTCTAATCCCGGCTCCACCACTTGTCTGCTATGTGACCTTGGGCAAGTCACTTCACTTCTCTGTGCCTCAGTTTGCTCATCTGCAAAATAGGGAGTGAATATCTTTTCTCCCTCCTACTTAAAATGCGAGCCCCATGTGGGGCTGGATTATAATAATAATATAATGATGGCATTTATTAAGCGCTTACTATGTGCACAGCACTGTTCTAAGTGCTGGGAAGGTTACAAGGTGATCAGGTTGTCCCACGGGGGGCTCACAGTCTTAATCCTCATTTTATAGATGAGGTCACTGAGGCACAGAGAAGTTAAGTGACTTGCCCAAAGTCAGCTGACAATTGGCAGAGCTGGGATTTGAACCCAAGACCTGACTCTAAAGCCCATTCTCTTTCCACTGAACCATGCTGCTTCGCTGCTTATTATTATTATCACCGTCTTCATTACTCCCAGTGTGGCTCGGTGGAAAGAGCACGGACTTTGGAGTCGGAGGTCATGGGTTCAAATCCCGGCTCCGCCACTTGTCAGCTGTGTGACTTTGGGCAAGTTGCTTCACTTCTCTGGGCCTCAGTTCCCTCATCTGTAAAATGGGGATGAAGACTGTGAGCCCCATGTGGGACAACCTGATTACCATGTATCCCCCAGCGCTTAGAACAGTGCTTTGCACATAGTAAGTGCTTAATAAATGCCATTATTATTATTGTTATTATTATTACTCCCAGCTTTCTCTGGCTTTAAATAACCACTCTCTCCTTCATCAGCTTGTAAGCTCCTGCTTCTCTTCTACTCACCCAGGCACTCAGTACAATGTTTAGCCCTCAAAGGGTGCTCAATAAATACATTTGATTAATTGATAATGGGTTAATTAATGGGTTTCGATAGAGATACGTGGTTAATGTAAAGACCACTGACCTGTGTGTCAGAGCATCTGCGTTCTGCCACTTCCCTGCTGTGTGACCTTGGGCAAGTCACTTCCTTCTCTGTGCCTCAGTTTCCTCTTCTGCAAAATGGGGATTCCATCCCTGCTGTCCCTCCTACTTAGACTCTGAGCCCTATGAGGAACCTGATGATTTTGTATCTACTCCAGTACTTAGTACAGTGCTTGGCGCATAGTAAGCACACATAACAAATACCACTATCATTATCATCTGGGTTTGAGTCTTTCTCAACTTTCTAGCTATCTCCAAAAGTGTCTTCCGAAGACACCGTTCAGAACCATTTTGGCATTAGAAAGCCGGAAAAGACCTAATTAATCATCAGGCTTAATAAGAAGAGGAGAGCGATAAATAATTTCACTCCTCGAGCCTATCAGTCTTCCTCCGGGGAAGACAAAGACATTCCACTCCAGCCCAGCGCTTCCCAGTCTTAAAAGCAATTACTTCCTGTCAGACTTTTTAGACTTAATGTAAAAAATATGAAGTTTTTGTTGAGCGCCAGTGAAGGAAAAACCCAAGATTCAGATGAGAAGGGGAAAAGCAAAAAAAAAATGTATCATGTCACCACACCCAACACAGCCCTAGGAGTCAGAAGGATCTGGGTTCCGGCTCCGCCACATGTCTGCTGTGTGACATTGGGCTGGTCACTTCACTTCTCTGTGTCTCAGTTACCTCGCCTGTAAAATGGGGATTAAAACTGTGAACCCCATGTGGGACGTGGAGTGTGTGCAACCCAGTTACCTTGTATCTACCCCAGCTCTTAGTATAGTGACTGAGCCCCCTTTTCCTCCCCTCCTTGCCCCACAACACTTGTGTATATTTGTACATATTTATTGAAAGGGCACAGGCTTTGGAGTCGGAGGTCATGGGTTCAAATCCTGGCTCCGCCACTTGTCAGCTGTGTGACTTTGGGCAAGTCACTTCACTTCTCTGGGCCTCAGTTACCTCATCTGGAAAATGGGGATGAAGACTGTGAGCCCCAGGTGACTTTTACAGTTCCCTCATCATCATCAGTTGTATTTATTGAGCGCTTACTGTGTGCAGAGCACTGTACTAAGCGCTTGGGAAGTACAAATTTGCAACATATAGAGACAGTCCCTACCCAACATTGTAAAATGGGAATTAAGACTGTGAGCTCCATGTGGGACAGGGACTCTGTCCAACCTGATTAACTCATATCTACCCTAGCGCTTAGAAGAGTGCCTGGCACATAGTAAGCATTTAACAAATACCACTATTATTATTATCTACCCCAGCGCTTAGAACAGTGCTTGGCACATGCTAAGCACTTACACAAAGTACCATAATTATTGTTATCATAGCTTTTGGGGATGAGGAATTAGTCATCTTGTGACTTTGAACTAGTCATCCAAGCAGCGTGAGAAGCAGAGTGGGTCATTGGAAAGAGCCCGGGCTTTGGAGTCAGAGGCCATGGGTTCAAATCCCGGCTCCACCACTTGCCAGCTGTGTGACTTTGGACAAGTCACTTAACTTCTCTGGGCCTCAATTCCCTCATCTGTAAAATGGGGATTAAGACTGTGAGCCCCACCTGGGACTACCTTGTAACCTCCCCAGTGCTTAGAACAGTGCTTTGCACATAGTAAGCACTTCATAAATGCTATCATCATCATTATTATTATTGTCCAGAATCACCTGGAAAGAAAATGATGGAGCTGGAATTAAAAGTCAGGTCCTCTGACTTGCAGGCCTTTGCTTTTTTTATGGTATATGTTAGACACTTAACGTGTGCTGGCACTGTACTAAACGCTGGGCTAGATAAAAGACAATCGGATTGCACACAGCCCTTTTATTCCATGTGCACATTGGCAGGATTGGGGTGGGGGCGGGCGGGTCGAAGGGGCTGCTAATCAGGTAGATAACAGTTCAAGCCTCAAGACTCCACAGCCCTTTTCCAAAAGCTTGATTTTTTAAATCTATTTCCTTATCAGGCGCACACCGCTCCCCGAAAGAAAATGAATTAAACAATGGAAGCTTCCTTTTCCCTCGGGAATCACTTCCCAATTGCCTTGAATAGTTTCTCTTTATCTCCAGTTTGGGCCGCACCGCTGACCGTTGGCGGCCTATTTTCTAAACAGTTTCAAATCGAGATTCGCCTCCTAACCTACCCTCTTCCTCTTCTCCGGCCTTCTCCCCCAACTCATCGGAATGCAAGTCCAGCTGTTTCTCTAATGCTATCTATCCATTAATTCAACTTTCTGTTCTTAACGGCTCCTCTGCCAGCAGCTGGGAAGGATGAGGAAGGGGTTCTCTTTTAATCTCCAAATATTTGCTTTCCTTCCCCGGGATGAGGTGGGGGAGATTAAGCATATGCAGGAGGATAATTTAAGCATATGCAGGAGGATAACTACGCTGAGAAGCAGCGTGGCTCAGTGGAAAGAGCCCGGGCTTTGGAGTCAGAGGTTATGAGTTCGAATTCCAGCTCCGCCACTTGTCAGCTGTGTGACTTTGGACAAGTCACTTCACTTCTCTGGGCCTCAGTTCTCTCATCTGTAAAATGGGGATGAAGACTGTGAGCCCCCCGTGGGACAACCTGATCACCTTGTAACCTCCCCAGCGCTTAGAACAGTGCTTTGCACATAGTAAGTGCTTAATAAATGCCATTATTATTATTATTATTATTCTCTGGGCCTCAGTTACCTCATCTGTAAAATGGGGATTAAGACTGTGAGCCCCCTGTGGGACAACCTGATCACCTTGTAACCTCTCCAGCGCTTAGAACAGTGCTTTGCACATAGTAAGCGCTTAATAAATGCCATTATTATTATTATTATTATTCTCTGGGCCTCAGTTACCTCATCTGTAAAATGGGGATCAAGACTGTGAGCCCCCTGTGGGACAACCTGATCACCTTGTAACCTCCCCAGCACTTAGAACAGTGCTTTACACATAGTAAGCGCTTAATAAATGCCATTATTATTATTATTATTATTATTATTATTATTATTATTATAACCGGGGAGTGGAGAAAGTGTGATGGAATGGCGAAGAGGTTTATGCAGAATCACAGTGGGGCGATTTTGTAAGCCGGAGGTGGGACTCTGGTTTGGGATGCTGCGAAGAGAGGAATTCTGGGGAAAATAAATGGTTTTCTCCATCTGTGCAGTGCAGTGAGGTTGTGTAACCCCATTAATACAATCACTCATCCCATCGTTCCTGGATTACTGCCTCAGACCTCCTTGGTGACCTCCCTGCCTCCTGTCTCTCCCCAATCCAGTCCAAACTTCAGTCTGCTGCCCGGATCCTTTTTCTCCAGACTGTTCAGGACATGTCACCCCGCTTCTCCAAAAACTCCAGTGGTTGCCCATCTACCTCTGCATCCATCAGAAAGTCCGCACCATCGGCGTTAAAGCAGTCCACCGCCTTCCCCCTCCTACCTCACCTTGCTTCTCTCTTTCTCCCTCCGCTCCTCCAGTGCCTCTAACCTTCTCCCTGGGCGTCCAGCTCACCTGTCTCCGTGCCGACCCCTGGCTCACATCCCGCATCTGGCCCGAAACGCCCTCTCATCACGTTGTCATCGTCTTGTCATTGTCACATCCCACGGACAATGACTCTCCCCACCTTCAAAGCCAAAAGGGGGCTCAGTCTGGGAAGGCCTCCTGGAACCCGTTGTTGGGCAGGGACCGTCTCTATATGTTGCCAACTTGTACTTCCCAAGCGCTTAGTACAGTGTTCTGCACACAGTAAGCGCTCAATAAATATGATTGAATGAATGAATGAATGGAGGAGGTGAGCTCTCAATAGCAGAACAGTACTTGGCAAATAGCACTTAACAAATACCATCATTATTATTATCAGAAGGTCATGGGTTCTAATCCCGACTCTGCCACTTGTCTGCTGTGTGACCTTGGGCAAGTCACTTCAGTTCTCTGGGCCTCAGTTACCTCATCTGTAAAATGGGGATTGAGACTGTGAGCCCCACACGGGAAAGGGACTGTGTCTAATCCTATTTGATTGTATCCACCGCACTGCTTAGCACAGTGTCTGGCACATAGTAAGAGCTTAACAAATACCACAATTATTATTATTATTAACCAATGCTGATAGCCATGGGGACGTGAATTATATGGGGGAAAGGTAATGACAGGTGGAGGAGGTGGGAGAGTAATGTCTGAAAATGAAGCTGGATAGACCATTCTCTAGCGACCAGAAAGGAGAGAGGCATCAAGAAAAAAATAAGCAAAGTCTCCAAGATTCATACAAATACAAATACCTCGTCTGTAAAATGGAGATTTAATATCCCTTCTCTCTCCTACCTGGGCTATGAGCCTCTGTGGGACCTAATGAGTTAGGGACCATCTCTATATGTTGCCGACTTGAACTTCCCCAGTGCTTAGTACAGTGCTCTGCACACAGAAAGTGCTCAGTAAATACGAATGAATGAATGAATGAATGATGATCTTGCACCTACCCCAGTGCTCAGTACAGTGCTTGACACATAGGAAGCGCTTAGCAAATACCACAGTCATTACCTCTAGATTGTAAGCTTCTCATGGTCAGGGAATGTGTCTACCAACTCTTAGTACAGTGCTTGGCACACAGTAAATGCTCAATAAACACCATTAATCTCCTCAGACTATCGTTCGTGAGTCCTTGAGGACTAAGAATCCTATCTAATTCTCATCCTTATATTCTTTCCCAGCACTTAACACAGTTCTTTGCACATAGTAAACGTTTAGTAGGTACAATTATTTCTAGATAATATTACTTCCCGGCTCTGCCACATCTGCCGTGCGACCTTGAGCGAGTCATTTCATTTCTCTGTGCCTCAGTTACCTCTTATGTAAATTGGGGATTAAGACTGTGAGCCCCATGTGGGACAGAGACTGTGTCTAATAATAATAATAGAAATAAAAAATAATAATAATAGTATTTGTTAAGTGTTTACTATGTGCCACCTGTCTACTTGTATGTTTTGTTGTCCATCTTCCCCTTCTAGACTGTGAGCCCCTTGTTGGGTAGGGACCGTCTCTATATGTTGCCGACTTGTACTTCCCAGTGCACTGCACACAGTAAGCGCTCAATAAATGCGATTGAATGAATGAACGGCAAGCATTCATGGCATTTATTAAGCGCTTACTATGTGCAAAGCACTGTTCTAAGCGCTGGGGAGGTTACAAGGTGATCAGGTTGTCCCACGGGGGGCTCACAGTCTTCTCCATCCCCCCCATCTTACCTCCTTCCCTTCCCCACAGCACCTGTATATATGTACATATGTTTGTACATATTTATTACTCTATTTATTTATTTATTTATTTTACTTGTACATATCTATTCTATTTATTTTATTTTGTTAGTATGTTTGGTTTTGTTCTCTGTCTCCCCCTTTTAGACTGTGAGCCCGCTGTTGGGTAGGGACCGTCTCTATATGTTGCCAACTTGGACTTCCCAAGTGCTTAGTACAGTGCTCTGCACACAGTAAGCGCTCAATAAATACGATTGATTGATTGATTGATTGATTGATTAATCCCCATTTTACAGATGAGGTAACTGAGGCCCAGAGAAGTGAAGCGACTTGCCCAAAGTCACCAAGCAGACAAGTGGCGGAGCCGGAATTAGAATCCACCACCTCTGATTCCCAAGCCCGGGCTCTTTCCACTGAGCCACGCTGCTTCTTCATAAGCTTGTGTCTACCCCAGCGCTTAGAACAGTGCTTGACGCAAGGAAGCGCTTAACAAATACCATTTTTTTTTGACAAATACCATTTTTTTTTTTGGCAAATATCAAGACTGCCATCCAGCCAACAAGCTTCAACAGATTTTAGACCGAATGGCCCCTAGAGTCAAGGGACGCCGCGTTAATCCGCGCTTCAGCTAACAACTCTCTGAAGACTCAGAGACTAAATGCGTCGGAAAAAATGACATCCTCCATCTCAGAAAGAAGCGGTGGTTCACCTTACGCTCCTCCAACCCTTTGTTGACTGACTGGCTTCTCTCTGAGGAGGAGGTATATCGATCGCGTCGGGGAAAGGAGCTGCTTATTCAACCCTGATAGCTGCGGGGACGTGAATTATACGGAGGAAAGGTAATGAAAGGTGGAGGAGGTGGGAGAGTAATGTCTGAAAGTGAAGTTCCATAGATCCCGCCGTAGTGACCAGGAAGGAGGGTGATAGAAAGGAAAAATAAGCAAGGTCTCCAAGATTCACCCAAATACAGCGTCTTCTACTTCCTGCGGTTATCACCATCCATCCCACCGATCGATTACGGGCTGAGCTACTCTGTTTTGCCTCCCAAACTTATTCCCCATCGTTGTGGAGTTCAACATGTAGATTTATGGCGGTGCCATTAGCTCATCTTCGAGAGAGAGAGAGAGAGCGCCGTTGTAGGGAATTGGGGAAAATTAGTCTTTTCTCTGGTCTGAGCCACTGAATCTGCATCTTCTATCTCAAAATAGAGCACTTTCATCAAGGGAAAATGCAGATTCTCCCCGTATAATGGACTCTTTCAAGTGCTTAGTACAGTGCTGTGCACTCAATAAATACCACCGATTGACCGATTAATTGACTCTGTGCTGAGAATGTCCTAATTCTTTCCCCCCCGTCATGTGAGGAGCCTGTCTACAGATCCTGTTCTCTCAGACTCTCCCAAGTGCTTAGTACAGTGCTCTGCACAAAGTAAGCATTCAATAAATACCGTTGATTGATTGAACGATAGATCTGTCTCTCCCTCTAGACTGGAAGCTCACTGTGGGCAGAGAATGTGTCGGCCAACTCTGTTGGATGTACTCTCCCAAGCGCTTACTGCAACGTTCATTCATTCATTCAATCATATTTATTGAGTGCTTACTGTGTGCAGAGCACTGTAGTAAGCACTTGGGAAGTACAGTTCCAATAAGCATGCAGTAAATACCATTGAGTGATGGATTGATTGACTGTATGTGGGAAATGTCCCGATTCTTTCCAGACTTGTCATTTGGGTGGCATGTCTACCAACTCTGCTCTATCGTACTCACCCAAGTGCTTATCACAGTGCTCTCTGTGCACAATAAGTGCTCAATAAATATCAGTGATTGTAAAGAGTATGGACCAGATGACCTCTTGTGGGTCGCTGACAGTCTAATAATAATAATAATGGTAATTATGGTATTTGGTATGTGCTTACTATGTGCCAAGCACTGTACTAAGCACTGGAAATACAAGATAGTCAGATGGTACACAGCCCCTGGCCCACATCAGACTGAGCCCCCTTTTTCCTCTCCTCCTCTCCATCCCCCCTGCCCTACCCCCTTCCCCTCCCCACAGCACCTGTATATCTGTTTGTACAGATTTATTATTCTATTTATTTTACTTGTACATATCTACTACTCTATTTTGTTAATGAGGTGCATTTAGCTTTAATTCTGTTTGTTCTGACGACTTGACACCTGTCCGCATGTTTCGTTTTGTTGTCTGTCTCCCCCTTCTAGACTGTGCCCCAGTTGTCGGTTAGGGACCGTCTCTATATGTTGCCGACTTGTACTTCTGACAACCTGATCACCTTGTATCCTCCCCAGCACTTGGAACAGTGCTTTGCACATAGTAAGCGCTTAACAAATGCCATTATTATTATTATTATTATTATTATTATATAGAGAGAGAAGCAGAGAAGATATATAGAGAAGCATAGAGAAGCAGCGTGGCTTTGTGGAAAGATCATGGGCTTGGGAGTTCAGAGATTGTGGGTTCTAATCCTGGCTCTGCCACTTATCAGCTGTGTGACTTTGGGCAAATCACTTGACTTCTCTGGGCCTCAGTTTCCTCATCTGTAAAATGGGGATGAAGACTGGGAGTCCCACGTGGGACAACGTGATTACCTTGCATCCACCCCAGTGCTTAGAACAGTGCTTGGCACAGTCTTCATCCCCATTTTACAGATGAGGTAACTGAGGCACAGAGAAGTGAAGTGATTTGCCCACGGTCACACAGCAGACAAGTGGTGGAGCCAGGATTAGAACCCACGTCCTCTGACTCCCAAGCGTGTGCTCTGTTTGTTGTCATTCAGTGCTCTCCTGGCTTAGAGAGTAAGCTCCCCTGGCTAATTTCAGCGTAGCTACTTGACATCATATATTTTACATATATTTACATGTAGTTTCTTATATTTCAAATCTGTGGCTTCCTCCTACCTAGAATTTATTTTAGAATCTGCTTCCCCCATAGACTGTAAGCTTCTTGAGGTCAGGTATCATATCTATTAACTGTATTGTACTCTCCCAAGCACTTATTGCAGTGCTCCGAACACAGTAAGTGCTCAATAAATATCACTGGTCCATCAATCTACACGGAATTAATCTTAAATGAATACAGTTGATTCGATGAATGATTGATTCAGGACCTATTAAGAGACTTAATTCAGCAAACGGAGAAAAAAAGAAGTCTCCTTTTGGGTAATTTACAGGAAACCGGAGATCAGTTGCGCTGTCACCGATTTCTTGAGGAGGTATAGGGCAGAGAGTGTCAGAGCGCTTAAAGGACGAATAGCATCGTCATCATCATCAATCGTATTTATTGAGTGCTTACTGTGTGCAGAGCACTGTACTAAGCGCTTGGGAAATACAAATTGGCAACATATAGATACAGTCCCTACCCAACAGTGGGCTCACAGTCTAAAAGGGGGAGACAAAACCAAACATACTAACAAAATAAAATAAATAGAATAGATATGTACAAGTAAAATAAATAAAAGTACATAAATAGAGTAATAAATATGTACAAACATATATATATATATATATATATATACAGGTGCTGTGGGGAAGGGAAGGAGGTAAGATGGGGGGATGGAGAGGGGGACGAGGGGGAGAAGAAGGAAGGGGCTCAGTCTGGGAAGGCCTCCTGGAGGAGGTGAGCTCTCAGTAGGGAGAAAATACTGCAGTATTACTACAGTATTACAGCATTACTACAGTAGGGAGCAAATAGCAAAGCTCTAGCTTGCCAGAGAGGCCGCTTGATTCGTGATTTCTCTTCAGAAACAAATTTATTCAGTACTTGTGCTTCAATTTACTTCTAATTATCCCACTCTGACTAAACCCAACAAACCAAATGCGATTGATCCGTGAATGCTAATTACACCTAGGAAGACAAACAGATGTAGCAGATTATGGAGAGAGCAGAATTTGATAGTGTGCATTATTAAACTGTTCTGTTCGGCTTTGAGTCTCTGACAGTTTTTTATGGACAGATCTGTAAGTTAATTATCTTAACGGCTGTCTCCCGCTCTATGCTGTAAGCTAGTTGTGGGCAGGGAACGTTTCTACCAACTTGGTTGTAATGTCGCCTCCCAAGCACTTAGTATAGTGCTGTGCACATTTTAAATCCTCAATAATTACCATTGATTACAAAAGCAGCGTGGCCTTGTGAATTGATGCCGGTCCTGGGAGCCGGAAGGACCCGCATTCTAATCCCGGCTCTGCCGTTCATCTGCTGTGTGACCTTGGGCAAGTCACTTAACTTCTCTGTGCCTCAGTTACCTCATCTGCAAAACTGGGGATTAATTCTGTAAGCCCCACGACTGTGTCCAACCTGATTCGCTTGTATCTATCCCAGCACTTAGTACAGTGCTTTTCATTCATTCATTCATTCAATCGTATTTATTGAGTGCTTACTGTGTGCAGAGCACTGTACTAAGCGCTTGGGAAGTACAAGTTGGCAACATGTAGAGACGGTCCCTACCCAACAGTGGGCGGTACCCAGTAAGCGTTTAGCAAATACCATAATTATTATTATTTTTATGATCGCTATCATTATCATGATTTCATGATAATGAGAGGCAGCGTGGCTCAGTGGCAAGAGCCCGGGCTTGAGAGTCAGAGGTGGTGGGTTCTAATCCCGGCTCTGCCACTTGTCAGCTGGGTGACTTCGGGCAAGTCCCTTAACTTCTCTGTGCTTCAGTTCCCTCGTCTGTAAAATGGGGATGAAGACTGTGAGCCCCACGTGGGACAACCTGATGACCTTGTATCTACCCCAGTGCTTAGAACAGGGCTTGGCACATAGTAAGCGCTTAAAAAATACCACTATTATTATTGTTATTATCACCGTCCCATCTCCTCAGGGAAGATGGCACTCAACAGAAGGTTTCCAAGGCCTGTTTCTTAATAGTAATAATATCATCATCATCATCATCATCAATCGTATTTATTGAGCGCTTACTATGTGCAGAGCACTGTATTAAGCGCTTGGGAAGTACAAATTGGCAACATATAGAGACAGTCCCTACCCAACAGTGGGCTCACAGTCTAAAAGGGGGGAGACAGAGAACAAAACCAAACATACTAACAAAATAAAATAAATAGAATAGATATGTACAAGTAAAATAAATAAATAAATAGAGTAATAAATATGTACAAACATATATACATATATACAGGTGCTGTGGGGAAGGGAAGGAGGTAAGATGGGGGGGATGGAGAGGGGGACGAGGGGGAATAGTAATCATGTTGGTGTTTGTTAAGCGCTTACTATGTGCCAAGCACTGTTTCTTATCAGCAGGGATGAATATGCAAAGACCGATGCCCCCTTGCTACTTTCACCATAGCTTTTTTAACATCATTCAGTGGCCTTTCACCTTAGAGCGTAAGCCCCCCCGGACAGCCTGATCACCTTGTAACCTCCCCAGCGCTTGGAACAGTGCTTTGCACATAGTAAGCGTTTAACAAATACCATCATTATTATTACTCCTCCAGGAGGCCTTCCCAGACTGAGCCCCTTCCTTCCTCTCCCCCTCGTCCCCCTCTCCATCCCCCCCATCTTACCTCCTTCCCTTCCCCACAGCACCTGTATATATGTATATATGTTTGTACATATTTTTTTACTCTATTTATTTATTTATTTATTTTATTTGTACATATCTATTCTATTTATTTTATTTTGTTAGTATGTTTGGTTTTGTTCTCTGTCTCCCCCTTTTAGACTGTGAGCCCACTGTTGGGTAGGGACTGTCTCTATATGTTGCCAATTTGTACTTCCCAAGTGCTTAGTACAGTGCTCTGCACATAGTAAGTGCTCAATAAATACGATTGATGATGATGATGATGATTACTTTTAGCCTAGCTGTTTGCTTTTGCTCAATGCTCTCCCACCTTAGAGAAAAAGCTTCCCTTGCTACTTTCAAAGTAGCTGTTTGTCGTCACTCAATGCTCTCCCCCTTAGAGAGTCAGCTCCCCTGACTACTTTCAGCATCGCTGTTTGTTATGGTATCTGTTAAGCACTTACTCTGTGACAAGCACTGTTCTAAGCGCTGGCATAGATACAACCAGTTTGGACACAGTCCCTGTCCCACATGGGGCTCACAGTCTTAACCCGCCATTTTACAGATGAGGTAACTGAGGCACAGAGAAGTGAAGTGACTTGCCCACGGTCACACAGCAGACAGGTGGTGGAGCCGGGATTCGAACCCACATCCTCTGACTCCCAAGCTTGTGCCCTGTTTGATGTCATTCAGTGCTCTCCCGCCTTAGAGAGTTGGCTCCCCTGGCTACTTTCAGCGTAGCTGTTTGTTATGGTATTTGTTAAGCACTTACTCTGTGACAAGCACTCTTCTAAGCGCTGGCATAGATTCAATCAGTTTAGAAACAGCCCTGTCTCACATGGGGCTCATAGTCCCATTTTACAGATGAGGTAACTGAGGCACAGAGAAGTGAAGTGACTTGCCCACGGTCACACAGCAGATAAGTGGTGGGGCCGGGATTCTAACTCACGTCCTCGGACTCCCAAGCGTGTGCTCTGTTTGTTGTCACTCAGTGCTCTCCCGCCTTACAGAGTAAGCTCATTCATTCATCTATTCAATCCTATTTATTGAGCGCTTACTATGTGCAGGCACTGTACTAAGCGCTTGGGAATTACAAATCGCCAACATATAGAGACAGTCCCTTCCCAACAACGGGCTCACAGTCTAACTCCCCTGGCTACTTTCAGCCTAACTATTTGACATCATTCACTGGCCTCCCACCCTAGAGGTTAAGTCCTCTTGTGGGCAGGGGACATTCTCTTCCACCTTTTATTATTATTCTTTAATTTGTTAAGCGCTTCCAATGGGTCAACAGTGTTCTAAGCACTGGAGTAGTTGCAAGATCATAAAGTTGGAACACACTCCCTATCCAAAGTCGGGCTCACCGTCTAAGTAGGGGGAGAATGGGCATCAAATTCCCATTTTCCAGTAGAGGAAACCGAGGCACAAAGTTAAGTGACCTTCCCAAAGTGATATAGAAGGCGAATAGTGTGGCTGGGATTAGAACCCGGATCCTCTGAGGCCTGTGCTTTTTTCCACTAGGCCACGCGGCTCCTCTTTTCATTCGCTCAGTCAATCAAGCAATCAGTGGTATTTATTCATTCATTCAATTGTATTTATTGAGCGCTTACTGTGTGCAGAGCACTGTACTAAGCGCTTGGGAAGTACAAGTTTCAATGCTTACTACATGCAGAGCACTGTACTGAGCTCTTGGGAAAGTACCATTACCAAGTTAGAGAAGCAGAGTGGCTCAATGGAAAGAGCATGGGCTTCGGAGTCAGAGGTCATGGGTTCAAATCCCTGCTCTACCAATTGTCAGCTGTGTGACTTTGGGCAAGTCACTTAACTTCTCTGTGCCTCAGTTACCTCATCTGTAAAATGGGGATTAAGACTGTAAGCCCCACATGGGACAACCTGATCACCTTGTATCCTTCCCAGCGCTTAGAACAGTGCTTTGCACATAGTAAGCGCTTAAACAAATGCCATTATTATTATTATTATTATTATTATTATTATTATTATTATTATTATTATTTTCTGTCAGTGAGTACCATAATGATGACAATCATGTTACTAGTCGAGATTGACCCTTTTACCACCCTTTAAAATTGCCACTTGAAAATTTGAATAAAGAGTCAGCCACTTTCCCTTCAGCCAAGAGCATCAGCCTGGCCTGGTGGAAAGATCATGGAGCCGAGAGTAAGAAGACACGGGTTCTAAACCCAGCCGGGTCGTATGACCTCGGAGAAGTCATTTTACTTCTTGGGGACCTCAGTTTCCTCATTTGTCAAATGGGGAAAAGATATCCCCCTCTTCTCTCCGATTGTGAGCCCTCTGTGGGACAGAGATCATATCCGGTCTGACTCCCATACTTTTTTCCTGCTAAGTTCAGTACTGGGAACATAGTAAATACTTAATAATAATAATCATAATAATCGTGGTATTCGTTAAGCGCTTATTATATGCCAGGCACTGTACTAAGCACTGGGATGGATACAAGAAAATCAGGTTGGACGCAGTTCCCGTTCCACATGGGGCTCACAGTCTGAATGCCCATTTTACAGATGCGGTCACTGTGGCTCAGAGAAGCAGCGTGGCTCAGTGGAAAGAGCCCGGGCTATGGAGTCAGGGGTCTTGGGTTCAAATCCCAGCTCTGCCAATTGTCCGCTGTGTGACTTTGGGCAAGTCACTTCACTTTTCTGTGCCTCAGTTCCCTCATCTGTAAACTGGGGATTAAGACTGTGACCCCCCTCCCCCCCGCCCCCGTGGGACATCCTGATCTCCTTGTAACCTCCCCAGCACTTAGAACAGTGCTTTGCATCATTATTATTATTATTATTAAGTGAAATGACTGTCCAAGGTGACCCAGCAGAAGCGTGGAGGAGGTAGGATTAGAACCCAGGTCCTTTTGAATCCCGGGCCCAGGCTCTAACCGCTAGGCCACGCCGCTTCTTTTCACACAGAGCCAAGCGGAGGCGTAGCCGTCGATGTGGTTGCTGATTGTTGAGTGCTGTCATTGAGCATTTTGAGGTCACCAAGGGTCACCGCAGCTGTTTGAGCTCAATCTGCTCATTTCTTCTCCAACCATCCACCCTCCCTCTCCAAGAGAAAGCCTTCGGAAAGCCCAAGTCCCTCCGCACTCAATCACGGATGAGCTGGAGGCAGACAGCGATCGACGTTCCTCCTCCTGAGGGTCGGGGGCCATCTCTGGATGGGAATACCGTACCGGAGAAGAGGAAAGGTCCAGGAACGGGGGAATTGCCAAACTGACAGCTCTCCGCCCCGTTGTTCTGCAAGATTGCTCGTTCCCGGGAAGATGTGTTAAATCTAGCGTTTATTCATGTCTGTCGTCGGGGTCGCCTGCTTCGACAGCTGCGGACGACAGGAGAGACGGAGGCGGCCAGAACACGTCTTCCCGCCCGGCCCCGCGTGTGCGGATGGAACTTCTGTCCTCATCTCTTTTTTGCTTAAAGATCCGCCCTATTAGAAATGACCTCCAGACATCTGTCTGTCTTCTGGACGTCTGATGGGAGGAAAAAAAAGGAAGAAATCCGATAGTTGGTGCAGCTGGGGAGAAGAAGAGAGCAGTTGATGTGTTGGAAAATTCACTAACAAGAGCCCGCGATCCAAGCAGCCCTGGGCAACTTTCCAAAGGATTATGAAATTCCTGCCCCTCCCTTGGGAGAGTGGTGGGGAATCGGAGACGGTGCAATAAAGTCCCACATCATAGTAAGCATTATTGCCATGGACACGCTCTTCCCATACTTCCTGTCAATAACAATAAAACATAATTATGCTGTTTGTCGAGCGCTTGCTTGGTTCCGAGTAATAATAATAATATTAATTTTGGCATTTGCTAAGTGCTTACTATGTGCCAAACACTGTTCTAAGCAGGTCGGATACAGTCCCTGTCTCACATGGGGCTCACATTCTTCATCCCCATTTTACAGATGAGGTAATTGAGGCCCAGAGAAGTGAAGTGACTTACCCAGGGTCACACAGCAGACAGGTGGTGGAGTCGGGGTAAGAACCGACAACCTCCAACTTC